>NW_025791458.1:4558834-5158834 GCF_907164935.1 Osmia bicornis bicornis | reverse complement strand
CGAGGGTACAAAATTTACACCTTTCGAATTAATTTATGAAAAACGTGCACGATGCCCTACGGCATTTTCTGCAACTGACGATCTCCCGACTTACGACGGATATATGTATACGCGACTTGAACTACCGTTTAAACGAAATGCAGAAAATCGCAGGAAGTAACTTAAATCGAGCAAAAATCAAATCGAAATCATATTATGATGCAAGAGCGCATCCAATCAAGGGTAAAGTTGGGAACATGGCATACGTCCTGGTTGAGCCAAGGGTAGGGAAGTTTGGCAAACGGTAGCACGGCCCCTACGAGATAGTAAAAATTACACCAAAGAATAACGTTGTGTTGAAGGATAAAATGGGCAATTTCTTTTCTAGACATTTAGATAAATTAAAATTCTGGAAGACAGGAAAGACTTGATAACTATGCACAGTCGGCCTTCTGCTCGAAATTTAGAACCAGATGATTCGACGAAGAGGCAACCAAGACTCCGTGGAAGGGTCGACTGATGCATTGCGTTTTATTTTGTACATTTTCTTTACAGGAATGGCTCGAATAATCAATGTACCAACGTTGTTGATTCTTCCCTCATGTTAATTTTGCGAATATTATGTGTGTATTTTGCGTCCGTTATAGCCGATCACGATGACAACATATCGAGCCAGGAAGGAGGAAAACCAGGAAAGGCGCGTTTTCGTGGCCAATTTGGCCCCGTTCACGCGCGAGAACCTGCTGATGAAGATTTTCAAGGACTATCATCCGGAACATGCGGTTATTATCCGTAAGCCGACCGGGACGATGGCGTTCGTGACCTTCCCAACGTGCGAGGAAGCTATGGCGGCCATCCGATGGGCTAAGGATACCAGCCCGACGCTGCATAAGCGAAAATTGACTGTGAAGGAGGCTGATTCATGGCACGAATCAAATCTGCTGCAGCCCAGGCCGGAGGCCAAATCCATTTCCGGGATGGGAGCGCCCTTACTTCCCTCTGTTGCCGATGGAGGTCGTAGTCCGCATCGCTCGTCTGCTCCGGTTTGAGGACCGTGCACGCATGGAGTGTGTGTGCCGGGGTTGGAGAGCAGGAGCTCTCGCCTCGTATTCGACTATCCAGGATCTTGACCCGCAGGATTGGCGCTGGCCCGAATATCAATTTGGTAGGAGAATGACGACCGCCACCTTCCATTGGGCTGTCAAAAGGATGGGCCCCTACATCGTCAGCCTACGCCTATCGGATCGAGCGGTGACCGGAAACCTTAGCCCTCAGGCACTTGCCATCGCTGTAAGGGGGTGCCCCTTCTTAACAAACGTTGATTTATCCGGGGCAACGGTCCGTCCTCCCGCGATACGCGACCTAATTCCGATAGCCACAAACTTGCGAAAGATTTCTTTGGGACCCTATCATGGCCATTTGGACCCTGAGTTGACGGGATTGCTTGGAGCGGCGACGCAGCTCCTGGACTTCGGGGCGAAAGCAACGGAGTTCCAGGGGAAGTCGTTGTTTCAAGTGACCCCGGCACTCAGGACCTTGCGGCTCTGCCAGTGTCCGTCGGTGCTTCCAGCGCCGTTAGCTGCTGCGTTTGGTCGATTAAGCGCTCTCGCCGGTCTCGAGCTCTCCCACTGTGACGGACTAACATCAGAAGAGCCACTTCATCAGCTCGTAGCAAATCAGGCCCTCCACAACACCTTGGAGGACCTAAAAATTATTGGGATAAGCTTCGATCCTGTTATGTTAGATCCGGAGTTAGAAGATATTGAGGTGCCGGAAGATCTACAGGCACCATACGTAGAGCTGAACATAGGACCAGCGGACGCGGGAACTTCGCTAGCGGAAGCGTTCACTCGTCTCCACACCCTGCATTTACGTTTCTGCGGTTGGGTGTCGAATTCCCTACTAATACAAATTGGGGAACATTTGAAGGAGCTTGAGCAATTGGATCTCTCGGGCTGTTCTAACATACGCGGGCAGTTCGCCCTGGAAGAACTGCCGACACTACCTAAACTGAGGGAAATACATTTGTGCAATCTGCACCCTTCAGTGGGCATTCAACCCCTAGGATCAATAAGGACTTTACAGGAGGTCCAGTGTAGGGACTCCTCTGGAATAACGGACGAGGACGTATGCCAGGTGGTCAGGGGTTGCCCAGCTCTGGTGCGCCTCAACATCGAAGGCTGCCAAGGGGTGACGCAGCAAACCGTCGTGGGAGTCACAGAGATAGTACGCCGAGAAGGGAGATCCGCAGTGTTGAGCTTGTGGGTGGGCGAAACGGGCGCTAATCGCTTCGCGAGGGTCCGACAATCCCTGTTGCTTCGGGTCTTTTTCGATCGGGCGTATCAGCCTATTTTAGCGTAGGCGCGGTAGGGCGGACTCGTCGCGATACCACCACGCGTACGCACCCCCACATTGCCGGGGACGGCAATGGTTTTAAGGGGGGGTATTGTTACGTCCGGGCTGAATTTTTATCAACTCGACCTCGCGTTCCTCATCGGGTGCGCAGCATTTGAAAGTATTCCACGTGAGGGATGCAAGGAAGGGCCTCATTTTTCTAAATTTTCCGTTTCTGTTCGCGCTCCTCCGATCTCGTGCTTCTTCGTCAGGTGCGCATGCACGTGAAGGTATTCCACACGAGAACACGAGAAAGGAGTTTGAGATTGAAATCGACCTTTTCTTTTCCTTTTACTCTTTTATTTCGTTTTCAATAGCTACTTTCCAGTATACCTAATTTGTGTGCCTTGCCGGTGCGACGCACTTGGAAGTATCCCAGGCGAGGAAAACGAAGAAGGCTATATTTGGCTCTTTCAAATGATACAAATTAATCTTCCTTGGGACGATTGCCGTTGGAACTATGTTTGGAAATGTACAGAAATTTGAAACCGTTAAGGTCAAGGAGAGGTATCATAAACATCCTTCGCCGCGCGGTTAAGCAGTGCGACGCACATGGAGGAATCCCAGCTTAACTGCGCAGAATAAAGAAAATGCGATTTTCGCCCTTATTTTACAAGCGGATACCTCTCATACCTGTAAAGCATGCGTCAGCCGGTCCTTCCACGGGAGAATGAGTGCAATAAAGACTGAAAGTGATTTGGTTGAAATATTATAAAATGATCTGAATGGGAATGAAAAGCGAGGTTTGCGTGACAACCACTGAGAGTTTGAAAACGTCGACGAACGTTTAGGAACGTTCGAGACAACGGTCGACGGGGATCGTATACGCGTATTGTCACAAATAGGCAACAAAAACTGCCAAGCAATGTTCTGGAACAAATTCCGAGAATATGTTAACGGATATATGTATATTATTCGATATGCGCGAACTTACGAAAACGCGAATAGAATGTTCCCGAAACTATTGAAATTAAAACATCGATCTCTTTGTCACGGAAGCCGGAAAATGCGTGTAATAAAACAAACATCGATTATAAAATACCTCGAATGAAACAAAGCCCTAATACTATTATTTACGCGAATATTATAACAATTAACATAAAATAAAACGTTAATCGACACCAGAGTTCGTTCCTAAAAACTTCGTTAATTAATTAAGAACCGAATAAGATCAAATAAAAGTATTTCGAAGATTCTAGAACGCATAGAAATTACGACGAACGAAATTCACGAAGCACTGTAGGGGTAAAAGAGAAAGACGGTCAACCATTAGACAGAGTCAGAAGAAGGTCAAGGAGGGATCAGAACTCGGGAAACGTGCCTAGATAAAACCAATACGCGCGGGCCTTCCCCTACGACGCGTACCCCAATTTGCCAAATGATGTCCCCACTTTGGGCCCATGATCGCGGGTCGAACCCTGAGATACGATCGCTTGACTGAGGCAAATCACTCTTCGTCGAAAAATCGCAAGGTACGTGACGGGGAGCCCGTGTCCGCGTAGAGACAGAGTTGTCTATGATATCGCGATATCGGATTGCCCGGCAAAATTCCTCCGTGTAACGAGGCAGAGTGTCGGGAGTGTGTCAATTCGCGATTATCGTGTCAAAGACTCAAACGGATGCGTAAAATCTTTTACACTTTTCAATTTCTATCCTTTTTCTCTTTCCATTTTAAATCGTGCGTTAATAATTATATTTCTTTTCACGTCGCGTCGTATTTCGTATATTGTTAATTGTATTTCGTATCCGTAACGCCGTGAATATCTAAGGCTCAAACGCGGACGCGTAGTGCGTGTGCAAATAGTTCTCATCCTCTCTTCGATTTTCCAGATTTCAGACCATCACCACAGCATCCAGTATATCGAACATATTGCAAATATTTTTCCTTTTGTATTACATCGAATTGGTGAGTTGCACATTTTATATCTTCGTTAACACAACGAATCTGGTGTCGAGTGAGGGCAAAACGGTAATCTGAGAGACTGCTAGTCCTGGAAGTATCCAACTAGATCGACCCGTTCTAATTGTAAAAATCGAGGTAATCAATAGTATAATTTTCCGTCTATACGCGCACGAAGACGGCCCATGAGACCGTTAGTTCCTGGAAGTATCCAACTGGGTCCGTCTTCCTTCGGTTCGTAAAAGAAAAATATAATAAAACGAAACACCGAAGTTCGAATCATGATCATCAAAAACCAAGTTTGCTTTTTCCTGTCAGTTTTCCTGTCAGTTCTAACATATTATTTTCTAACATTTTATTCATATATTTCATACAGCTCGCACATTTTGTTAAACAAAATATTTTTGTAATTATCTTTCTCAGAATTATACACATCTTACCTATATTCAGTTTTCTAATAATTTGCATTCAAGCACCTTAACATTTCCTTAATAACACACCTACCTTCTTGCACGAATTCACACGAGGGGCCTGTATAGGACCAGAGTATTGACGAACTCAATAATTACATTCAGAATCTTACTTCAAATTAAACGATTCTTTTTGAATTGTTCTGATCGTTATCGACCTAACATCGTCGAGCGCGATTGGGACTGGTGGCAGCGAAAAATACCGTTCTCATCCGCGTATCAATCATCAATCAATTTTCTTTTTCTTTTTTTATTTTTATTTTTGTACGTCACGCGCCGTATCTCGCACGCGACGTAACACGCTCCTTAATATTTCAAAGTCCTGGCGGCGTATTGCTTCGCCTCTTAGAACCGATTAGTCAAAAATTTTAACAATCTTATTTTTACATTCTGTACGACTAATCCATCGTTAAACGCTATTAAACTAACGCCTGTGTTACGAGCCGGAGGGGGCGGCTGCTTAGCCGGGGCTTAAATTTCGGTAAATGGTAATTGTTAATGGCTTGACCAGTGTTGTTATTAACACTGGGAGCCTAAGGAAATAGACGTGGAGACGAACCTACGTATGGCTAACTTAGGGAGCTCCAGGAGGTTGGCTATGGTGGACGAACCTACGTATGGCTAACGTAGGGAGCCACAGGAAAGGTGTAGAGTGGAGGACGAACCTACGTATGGCTAACGTAGGGAGCCTCAGGAGCGTGATATGCGGACGAACCTACGTATGGCTAACGTAGGGAGGCGCAGGAAATGTTAGTATTAGGTCTCGTAACTTGATTGATGTACCTCGAGCGGTAAAGGTACACCTTAGTGGGTTTCTGTACAGTAAATATAATTGAACAATAGTATGTAAGTTAAACTAGTATGAGTTTATTCTCTATTCCGGACCTTACAATTGTTGTGTGTAATTGTCGCGGTATTCAATGAATTGAACTCTAGGTTGCAAGTTTCAAATGAGTTGAGTAAATAAAGTTTAGTTTCGATTCCGCGAAGCAAGAATCTAATCCTTCTCGGTTTTCACGAACGCGACCAAACGGGGGCTGACTTCAACGATTATAATAATACTTAAGTACAGACAACGTACTGTATAGTTACTGTGAGTGCTTGAAAGGGACTTGAATACCCGATCTCGCAGAGTTTCCTCGTTGCAGAGATTATCCGAAAAAGAACGTACTGACGTGTATCAAACTGATTCTAGACTTCAACTAGACCCGAGGTGCCCTTGTCGCCACCCCTTTTATACTCAAAAACTAGAGTAAAAAGAGTAGTGGGGACTGACTCTACGTGACCCGTAGGACCGCGCCCTTGCTTTGCGTTGGTCTCGAATTTTCTAGAAGACGGTTGGTGTCGGGTGCACACATCCGATTCCATATAAGGAAATTTCTTGAGAAGGGTTTGTAACACCATATAAGGAAATTTCCGAGACGGATACGTAACACCTGTGATGATACAAATGTACATTTTCGCTCCATTTAGCCAAAAAATCGAACTTTAGTTGCGCTCCGAGATATATCAAAGTCCTGGCGGCGTATTGCTTCGCCTCTTAGAACCGATTAGTCGAAAATTTTAACAATGTTATTTTTACATTCTGTACGACTGATCCATCGTTAAACGCTATTAAACTAACGCCTGTGATGATATAAATGTACATTTTCGGTCCATTTAGCCCAAAAATAGAATTTTATTTACGCTCCGAAATATTTTAGTCCTGGCGGCGTATTGGTTCGCCTCTTAGAACCAATTAGTCAAAAATTTTAACAATGTTATTTTCACATTCTGTACGGCCGATCCATCGTTAAACGCTATTAAACTAACGCCTGTTTTGATATAAATGTTCATTTTCGCTCCGTTTAGCCAAAAAATCGAACTTTAGTTGCGCTCCGAGATATTTAAAAGTCCTGGCGGTGTATTGCTTCGCCTCTTAGAATCGATTAGTCGAAAATTTTAACAATGTTATCTTTACATTCTGTGCGACAGATCCATCCTTTAGCGCTATTAATGTTGTTGCGGCTTCGGAACTTTTAAATATCTCGATATATCTCGAAAACTACGCATCTGATCAAAATATGTCATAGAACATAAATAGTAGGAAATTGAATTTCCTACAAAAAAGGTCTGTCAGCATTTTGCCATACCTCGAACCGTCTCCGAGATATTTGCAGATTATCTCAAGGAAAGGGGCGCTACGCACATATTCCGAGATATTTCTTCTTCTTCCTGTTCTTCTTCTGCACAGCTGCGCTGGAAGTGGCATTTACAGCTGGGAATAGTGAATACAGCTATGAATAGTGCAGAGTTACCTCAAAGAAAGGGGCCACAGTGTTTCTTCTTTCTTACCTAATCGGTAAGACGTTCGTTTTGAACGGCTGTTTATTGTCGTTTGGAGCGACGACGCTGGCCAATTGTGTTGTCTGGCAAGGCCCCAATATGGATCTCTCTTCTTTTCTCTGAATCGATGCATGCAGCCCAGTTGCCTGGTTGTTGGAAAGTCCCTGTAGGAGAGTGCATACAAGCCTGTTTATTTACGACCGGATTTGCGCGCGTGGCGGAAACTTGGATGCTTGCGAGGCGTGGTTTGATTTATCCTTATACATCTTTCGGTGCAAATTTTTATTCCTTTTGCATTTGTATGGACGCTATCGCTTACAATTTACAATTTGCAATTTACAATTTGCAATATGTCTGTTCAAAAGTGTTCCAGATTGTAAGGAGGTCTTGAGCTTGCGATTGAGAACCGGTTCGGAATGTAGGATCGGCAGTGAGACGGCAATTGAAAATGAATGCACTTGAGATTGCACAAAACAAACAATGTATATTTACAGGCACAAATGCACTATGTGCAGTATTTACAATAAATTATGCGTTGCACGAATTTATGATGATCGTAGATCGTGAAGATTCACCCGCGTCGCAGAGAATTTGCGATTGAGATTGCGCTGTATTAAAACCACGTGTTGGTTCAACACGTGGTCACCACGAAATTCTACTAATTTCGTGGATTTGCACGAACTAGATTAACCGCGAGTACGCGTTGGCCGTCGGCACAGAATTCGCGTTGCAATGCTGAGTTCTTTAGAATCGAAATTCGTTAATTGCACTAGAAATTTTTGGAATCAGTACTGCACGTGTTTACCGTAACGATACAAAACCGTAATGGCCGAACCACCGGCTTCGTCGTAGCAAGAGCCGTTGGCTTCTTCCCGGTGAGGTCAAGCTCGGTGATTGGTCAGCCTGACCGGTATCCAAGGTGGCAGCCGGTCGCGCTGAAGAGTGCTGCCGCGGTTCGTGTGGCGACGGTTGAAATCAACGCATTTTCGAACACTATGACTTATAACCGTATAATCTATAATTTATAAAGTAGGGGGGATTGAGCCAATAAGGCCTACGGTTATATTTAGTTGAAATATAACTCATTTGCTGTATTTATTATTTTACATTATATTACATTTCATTACATTATATTACATTATGTCGGCTATGTATGTCGGGTTTGTTGGTTACGTATGTTGCGCGTTACACACTTTCTGTAGTTCCCAATTTGTGAATATCCTTGTGATTGCTGTGACAGCGCGCGTACTAATGTGCTACGCTCGGAGGTTTTGTATTGTAGTGTAATTGCAGTGTATTTGTTAATGTGGTATCATTAGCTCCGTTTTGTGCATTTTATGCATTCGGTGCATTTATATTACTTACTATTATACATTATATATTGTTGCGACGGTGAGAAGTTCCCGCTCTTTCGACGCATCGACCGCTTCTTGATATATCGAAAGAGCCATCGACTGCCCCGTCCGAAGCTGTCGTCGAATCATAACGTGAAGCTATCCCTTGTTTCGAGCGGAAACACGTCACCGGATGCTTGAAGTCTCTTAGACAACAGCGCGTCTTTTGAATATCAGATTGTATCGGGAAGCCGACCTGTACGGATCTATTGCTAAACCAATTGTGTAACTGAAATATAGACAGTCTAGTTTGCTCCTGGTGTATTCATTTAACTATGGAAAGCGCGAGCTCCACTCACCGGCGCAACAATATTATATGCTGTATTATGTTATATTATACTATGTTATATTGTATTATGTTATAATATTGCATTATAGAATTGTTATTGTATTGTATTATACCATGATCATATTGTATTATTTTATTTATGTTATTAATGTTATTACATCCAAGCTACGTTCAATCTACGTTCAATTGCGTTCAGCCTGCGTTCAATCTGTGACCATTTTAGGCATTGAATATATTATATGTTATATTATAATATTATTATTTTAGACCTTGGAATGTGTCCAGTTATTCAGCTATATTAGTTAGCTATGTTAGGCTATACTTAACCAGTATTCTGTATTAAATTGTATTGTATTGTATTGCATTATTATTATATAACTTCCTAACTTTCTATTCCATTATATTATTATAATTGAGTAAGTAAATGTACAGAGTAATTAACAATGGCATATGGCATATCGAATTGCATTGAATTAAATTACTTGATACAGATTATTAATATGTGTCTGCTTTATTTTACCTGCTGTGATTATAGCTGTGGTTATATCTGTGATGATTATATATGCGATTATATTTGCGGTTATATTTATTTGACTTAGTTTAATGGGTCTTGTATTATGGAATTTAGAAGAGTCTATCTGAATTGGATGGATTAATGAGTGTATATCATATGCGTATATTGCGTTTATAATCCCTTTGCATATTTTAAGGGTGGGTTTGATTCTGATTCTGGTTTCTTGTTTCTTAGTTCTTAGCTCCTTAGTTCCTCTTGTAGTATCATGCATTGTTTCTAAGCTTTCGGGGGTTGTTTGGGGTCCCAGGCATTGTCAATTAATTGTCGACTATAAGATGTATCATATATCTTTTAGCAATTTAGATATGAATGACGTGTAACGACATTGGTTTATTAGTTTATTGGTTTATTGTTCGCCGTTCACTATTCACTATCCTTATTCTTTTCTTATTTGTATTCTTGGTCACTTGACATGTTTCAGTGACTTCTTCTTCAATTGAGTGTTACGTTTTACGTTCCATGTTCCTATAATATTATTCACTGCTCTTTTGTATCTCTTCGTACCCCCCCTCAGGATAATGTTTTGCATACTATGTTTAATTCAATTCTAGTGCAGCTGTGACAGTTGTGAATCTGTGTATTTTGAATACTTACGGTACTTTATGCAATCTTTTGTACATTAATTACCCTTTCTTAATTACAATTCTGATTCTGATTTTGATTCTGATTTGGAAAGTGTTAGTTCAGTATTGGTTAATACGGCTTGTGCTCAGGGAGGCATACGCTGCGGTAGTCCGTCCTGCATGATACAATGTCTTTATGGTTTTCTATACATACATATATGCGTTATGGTTCCTTAAATTCTTTGAATTTCTTGACCGTGGATCTCATATGACTTTCTTATAGGAGTGTCTGGCTTGGTTTAGCACCTATATGCCTTTTCTATTAATTGGTATTAAAGGAGGTTTAATGGAACTGCATCATTTAAACTGACTATGGTATGAGGAGTTTAATTAATTATCTACATCGGTATACTTATTAAATTGATTATATTTGGAGTGTTTTCGTTACATATTATATATACACATATGTTCATAGTAATTTTGATCTATTGTAGTGTAGTTTAGTTTTCTTGTACCTTTATATTATGATTTAGTAGTAATATGGTTGTATGTGGGGTTTATTATTGATTGTTTATTATTGATTAGTTTTCACCACGCGGTGTATTGCATCGACTTACCTGTATCAGTATTAATATTAACACCATACTTATCGGACCGGTATTATAATCCAGTAACAATCTAATCTACTCAATTTATAACTATTTGAATTGTTTGATCTGCCTTATGGTTTATGCCGATTTAGGTCTCATGTGCTCCCCATATTGTATCAGATGGGTATTCTCTTCTCCTGTTATCCGTTAATTACACTCTACCTCCACTTCCATTGGCTGGCGTTAGGGCTTCCTGCAAATAGACTAGGATTATGTTACATTTTACATTTAATACTATGGTTAATTTCTGATGTTAACAGTTCTGTCTCTTCCTATTATTCTCATTATGAGGTATATGTTGCTACTTATCTTTATTGATGATTTGCTCGCAATAATTACTAATTGTCTTTTATTGCCTTCATTCGACCATTGATTGTACTCCATCATGTTCGCTTGCCAACCACGTTGAGGTTGTGGTCGCGTAAATGTTCCTGCAAGTAAATTTAAGTAACTTAATAGTTTCAATGAATGGTTACAATTATTAGTATTACATTACGCTCACCTATTTATTCTCTTTCCAGCTTACTTTCTCGTTATACCCTATATTCTATATTTTATACTGTACCTTATTTACCTTTACCTCTGATAATAATTGGTAGCATTCTATGTTATGTTATGTTTGTTTCTCTACTCTCATAGCTGGCTTGCTATTTGCTATCTGTCTGGCGACTTTACTTTACTTTACGGTTCACATCCTTGGTTTATTTCATCTCAAATTTATGGTTTATCTTGAGTTTAATTTTATGTGATTATATTGTGCGCTAGAGTTAAATGTTAAGTATTCCTCTTTTGTTATTTGGCTGCTCGGCTGTATGTATGTATGTTTGACGTTTTAGGTTTTGGAGGTTTTGTTGGTCATTTGCTTATGTCCAGTTCACATATGCTCGCTTGCCTGCTTGCGTGCAATACTACTTATGTTTACTTCACAGTTTCTCACGTTCTCATATTGCTTACTGTTTCTTTTACTGTTAACTATTCATTAACTGCTCTATTGCATTAGATGCATTAGATGCATATACATATTTATTTCCCGTTGTATTTGTGATTTGATTTAATCAGTTTTAGTATGTTTAGTATGTTTAGTATGCTTATTATGGCAGCTGTTATTGAATGTATGGGCTCCTCTATTCTATTCATGGGATTCATGTGCTTATTAATTCCTATTCATTATTTATTATTTATTTATTCATTCACTCATTCATTTATTCATTTATTTATTCATTTATTCTTTACTCATTATTTATTCATTATTTATCGTTGCATATTTGGGGCATTCGAAGCGCTACTAGAAGCGCTATGCTTGTCATGAGCGTGTGTGTGTGCGTGTAAAGTATGTATGGGACAGGTCATCGTGGATTGCAGCCTACCAAGATGTGGCACAGTCAACCGGGGAAAGGACTCTCCCCAGGCCCTGGCTGTGCTGAAGAGCAAGCCCTGTTAAAACAGGTGAACACATGGGGCGATCACCCGTTGAGCAGGAGCTCCGGTTCCTGGTCGTGGCCGAAGAGGAACCCCTGTCCGGGCAATAGTGCTAGGCAGGCGAAGAGGTGACGCGGTCACGCCGGGAAGATGTCCCCCCGGTGCCGATCGTTGCTGAAGAAAAATGGCCTGTCCTCGTGGAAGGTCAGGTGGGCGCGATGACATCAGGATAAGCCACATCATCATTATCAACCAACCATGGTGGACGAAGATGGACACGGTCAGCCGTGGAGATTCGATGTCCCGGTTCCTGGCCGTGTCGAAGAGCAAGCTCCTGCCCTGGCAGGTGAACACATGGCGCGACCACCCGGAATGGGCTTACTTCGGTTCCTGGTCGTGGCCGAAGAAAAATCCTGTGCCTTACCGTACAGGTTGAAAATGTCCTACCGCTGGATCGGAGGTGCAACGGCGTGGATCCGCAGATGCCCCATGCGCCTAGCGCATGGCGTTTTTGCGGGCGGACGCAATAACGCGAAATGCGTTGAAGTGCCGAAACGTCGTTGTGGCTATACGCTGGTATTTCTTTATGAATTCTAACGAGGGAAAAGGTGCCGGCGGCCCGCGATAGGGGAGAGGTTTTAGTGGGTAGTACGTCCAGGCTCGGGAGTGCCCACACTGGGCTGCCCGTCTAGGTCGCCCCTTCAGGGCTGAGGCCTACTCTTGGGCTAAACTCAACCCTTAAGGGTTGGGTTGCCAGGTTACCCCCTTCTGGAGTTGCCTCTTTGCCCCCACCTCGCGGGCGCCAGGCTGCCCCTTCAGGGCGGACATGAGTCCCACACTGCCCGGGTCCACTCTAGCCGAATAAACGAAAAGGGGAACCAACCCGCGCGTGCGCAAACGCATTTCCTCTTCCAACTGAACCAAAAAAAAAAACAAAAAAAAAGGTTTCAGGGGGACCCACGGACCTGGCCAAGTGTACTGGCTGGGGGGGAGGAGATGCCCCGACGTGGCGCGTCCCCAGGTGGCGGATAGGGGAATGCTCGCCATGCACTTTTAGGAGTGCATGGAGGGTAGGAGTGAAATAAAATACCTCCCGCGGACCAAACACCAAGGGAAGGAAAACCCATCAAAACCTCCCCTGTGACTGGGGGATAGAATACAGACACGGTAACCCCTGCCTGTCGTACAAGGCGACTGAAAGGGGGGCGTTTGCTGCTGTCGAAGTAGCATCGTAGATGACCCGGGGCGATGCCGGTGGGATCTGCGGGTCCTGGCAGGGCCTCCCTTGCCGGTAAGGCCTGGGTCGGAAAGGCGAAAAGGTGGCTGCAGCGTCGTTCAGTTCTCAGTCGTCGCCCGGGGCGAAGACCACCTGCTGTGAGGACATGATCAGGGCCAGGCAGGAGGTCGACCTCGCGGAGATCGGCATAACCGATCTCCGGCCCAGGCGCGCGGCCACCGGCGGTCTCGTCCTGCAGATCGCCGGGACGGAGAGGGCGGCAGAGGCGGTGGCCCTGGCTAGCCGCCTCCAAACTGTGTTCCGCAGGTTCGATGAGGTTAGGGTGGCGTGCCCAGTTAAGATAGGCGTGATTCGCCTCATCGGGCTCGACGATTCGGTCAACCGGGAGGAGGGAGCAGCGGCGGTATCAACCGGAGGAGCCTGCACCGCGGAGGAGGTCAAGGTGGGTGAGATTCGCGCCCCACACCGTGGCCTGGGGAGGGTGTGGGTGAGGTGCCCCCTCACCGCAGCCAACAAGGTCGTGGACGCGGGGAGGCTGAGGGTCGGCTGGTCCTCAGCACGGGTGGCGGCCCTGGCGGCTCGCCCCCTCCAGTGCTACCGCTGCCTGGAGACCGGACATGTCAGGCAGCGGTGTCCCTGCGGGGTCGATCGTTCGGATCGCTGCTTCAACTGCAGCGATCTGGACCATCGAGCCAGTGGCTGTACGGCCCCGCCGCGGTGCCCACTGTGCACCGATTCAGGGCGGCCCGCGGGGCACAGGATGGGGACCAGAGGATGCCCGTCGGTCTCCACGAAGAAAGGGCGGAAGGAGTCCGCCAAAAAGACGAGCGCGAAGCAGTCCCCGCCTGCATCGCCCACTGGGGTAGCGGGCCCCAGCAACGCAGGAGGAGGTGTGGAGGCAGCGGTGGAGCCGGCGCGCAATGGGGCCTAAGGTTTCTTTCCTGCAGGCCAACATCAAAAACTCGGCCGGGGCGCAGGACCTTTTGCTACACACCCTGGCCGAGTGGCAGATTGAGGTTGCGGTGGTGTCGGAGCCGTACCGCGTACCGGACCGACCAAACTGGTTCGGCGACGCGGCGGGCTCCGTCGCCATCGTCCTGGAGGGTCGGCACGTCCCCCCGCCCGCCGATGTCTTAGCACAGGGGCGGGGTTTCGTGGCCGTTGACTGGGGGGGGGCGTAGCAGTGGTGGGCGTGTACGCGCCGCCCACCTGGTCCCTGGAGCGGTTCGAGGAGTTCCTGGATCGGGTGGGGAGCGTTATGGTTAGCTCCCACACCCGGCCGACGTTGGTCCTCGGGGATTTCAACTCCAAGGCCGAAGCCTGGGGGTCCCCGAGGACCGACGCGGGAGGAGGGGCGGTACTGCTCTGGGCGGCTGGCGCGGGGCTCCTGCTCCTGAACAGGGGCTCCGCCAGCACCTGCGTTCGGGCTCAGGGGGAATCCATTGTGGATCTGGGCTGGGCGTCCCCTCTGGCCGGGCGCATGGTGCAAAATCGGACGGTGGCGGCGAGGGAGACGCTGAGTGATCATCTATACATCACCTTCGGCTACTCCCTCCCAGGCGCCCCCCTATCGGCGCGTGGCCCGCCACTGCGTCGCTGGGTGCTGAGGAGGCTGTACAAGGACATGCTGACGGCCGCAGCCCTTGCCGTGGCCTGGCCAGCTCTTCCGGCCGGGCCGGTCGTGGACGTTGAGGGGGAGGCCAAGTGGTTCCGGGGGGGGGATGACCGCAATATGCGACACCGCCATGCCCCGGTCCCGGCGACTGCCCCCCGGAGGGCGGGGGAATGGTAGTCGAGCGACATTGCGGATCTCCGATCCGAGTGTCAGCACGCCCGGCGCCAGTGGCAGCGCGCCCGAAGAGCTCGAGTCCGCGACCAGGCGAGGGAGGATCTGTTGAGGGGCACATACCAGGTCTTCGTGGTAGCCCTGAAGCAGGCCATCAAGGACGCGAAATCCCGGGCGTGGGAGGAGCTCCAGGGCTCTCTGGACGAGGACCCGTGGGTGCGCCCTTACCGGATGGTCACGGGCAAGCTCCGCGCACGGGCGCCCTCGGTCTCGGACAGCCTGGACCCCCAACTGTTGACGCGGGTAATGAACACCCTCTTCCCCCGTTCCGGGGGAACGTCGCACCCGCGCCACCAGCAAGGGCCGGCGGGGTCCGTCGCCTGGTCCGCCGACCTGGGGGTCACAGAGGAGAAGCTGGACGATGCCGTCAGAAGGCTCGGGGCCAAGGACACCGCCCCGGGCCCGGACGGCATCCCCGGCCGCGCCTGGGTTATCGCGTCCGGCATCCTAGGTCCGAGGCTGTGCCGCCTCTTCAGCGCAGCTCTGGAGCAGGGGGTGTTCCCCTCCATTCGGAAGGAGGGGCGGCGTGAAAGGTACGATCCCGCTCGGAGAGGTCGCGGACGTGGGACGCGACGACGTCGCAGGGATCCGCCGCCATAAGGGGTGCGGGGGGGGGGGGGCGATGTGGGCTTTCGCTATTTGCCCCCCCGGCGCGACGGATGCGGGACGGGGTAATGTAGCGGGAGGGCCCGCGTGCCCTCACGTCTCCTGAGGAGATTTTAGGGGGGTGTTTCTTGTCGGGGTGGGAGGGGTCGCGGTGTACCCTCCCGCCCCGGATGAAATGAGCCCGGACCCCGGTCAGACCCGGGGGCGGGAGGGTGGGGACCCTGTTCTCAATCGGGGTTCCCTCTTCGTCCGCCTCTGGGGGGCCGGGTGACTCCGGGCGGAGAGTGGCGTCTCCCTCCCACGCTGAGAGTGGCGCCAGCCCCCGCAGGGGGGGTGCCGCGGAGCCGAGGGAGTCACCCTGGAGGGTGGCCGGCCGCGGCTCACCGCAGCCCACAAGGGGCCGACTCGGCGGGCCGCAGCTGCCCTGTTTGGGCGCCATTGCACGCGCACCCGGGGTGTAGCTGGCACCGGACGCCGGCGGAGCGAAGGACAGTGCCCGACCTTCCTCGCGGCCGGGCGGGCGGTTACTCCTCCCCGTAGCCTGTGAGGAGATCGAGGCGCGGGGACTGCAGGCGGTACGGGCTGGGGGGCCCGGCCGCCATTGCACGCAGTTCCCCCGCGATGGAGCCGGCACCGGGTGCGACCCCTGGTGCCGGTTGGGGGAGTTGTCACTCCCCCGGTGAGGGGCGCTTTCAGCGCACGGCGGGGGAGGCTCCGGAGTTATAGTAATCAGGTCCCGGAGCCTCTGCCATACGCCAGATGAGGTCGCCGTGGGGTTTTAGTCAGTAGGAATCTGACACTCCCCCGCTGCCCTCCCCCACGGGTGGCAGGGGGTCTAATGTAAAATTTCCCCACGAAAAAAAAAAAGTTGGATTCCCGCTCGACGCGTCGAGGAGAGCGGACGTGTTTCGTGGTCGCTCCGTGGTTAGATTTTCAACGCGGTGGATAGCGGCTTAATATTCGCGTTTTGTGGTAAAATCATTTTTATTATGTGTTCGGAAGTGCTATTGTGTCGTTTTTTGATTAAATATTGTGTTAATTTATTGTTAAATAACGAAAACGTGATGTGCGTGTTACGCGGCATTTCGACGTCGTGTTTCCGGTGTTCGGGGTGTTAATTACAAACATTGGACATTATTTAAGGATAATTTTTGTAAATTCGAAACGATTCGCAGTGAAATTCCGCGTTTTTTGGAGCCATAGCTCCAAAACTGCGCATCTGATCAAAAAATGTCATAGAAGATGAATGGTAGGAAATTTAATTTCCTACAGAAAAGGTCTCTCAACATTTTGCCATAGCTCGCACCGTTTCCGAGATATTCGCAGATTTACCTCAAGGAAAGGAGCGTCACGAACATATTCCGAGATATTTGTTCTTCTTCTTGTTCTTATTCCGCACAGCGGCGCTAGAAGTGGCATTTACAGATGGGAATAGTGAATACAGCTTAGAATAGTGCAGAGTTACCTCAAAGAAAGGGGCCACAGTGTTTCTTCATCCTTATAATGTTGGTGCCGCTTCGGAACTTTTAAACACCCCTCCCGCTACACTACCCCGTCCCGCATACGTCGCGTCGGGGTGGCAAATAGCGAAAGCCGCCATCGCCTCCCCGCACCCCTTATGGCGGCTGATCCTTGCGACGTCGTCGCGTCCCACGTCCGCGACCTCTCCGAGCGGGATCGTACCTTTCACGATCCCGCTCAGACCTCTCCTTGAGGGCCATGACCTCCTCGCAGAAGGTGGTCACGGCCCTCCATTCTGTCTCGCCGGCAAGCATCTGTCTCACGACGCCTGCCGGCGAGAGATCCTCCCCTATTTCTGCCGTCAGGGCGTGGCTGGCCACCGCAACCACCGGGCACTCCGCCAGCGTGTGTTGTGCGGTATCCCGCGCCGCCCCGCAGAGCCAACAGTGGGGGGTCCATTCCCTGTTCCACCGGCCCAGGAACTACCCGAACACCCCGTGTCCGGAGAGCACCTGCGTGACCCAGAACGACAGGGCGCCGTGGCCGCGGTCCCGCCACTCCGATATCATCGGCAGGACCGCCCCTACGTCGCGGCTTCCGGCGGCAGCCCCCTCTGTTAGGGATCTCTGCCACCTTTCCGCCGCGACCCGGCGGGCCTGGCTCCGGTGTTCCTCGACCGTCGGCCCCGGCGGGTCCGCCCCGGCCTGGCGGAGCGCACGCGAATACCAGTATGTACTGGATTCGACCTCCGCCTGGTACCGGAGTGGGATGAGACCCGCCAGGACCATCGCCCCCTCGTAGGAGATCGTGCAGTAGCCCCGCACGATCCTGATGGCCAGCCGGCGCTCCACTCGCCGCAGCAGAGTGCAGCTGTGCCTGCTGACCGCCAGATCGCCGGCCCATATCGGAGCCCCGTATAGGGCTATGGACCGGACGATTCCCACGTATAGGCGGCGAACCCTCACTCCCGGCCCCCCGAGGTTGTGCAACAGGCGGCCAAGCTTGGTCGCCACCTGTTCCAATCGGGGAGCTAGGCGGTCGAAGTGAACATAGAACCGCCAGTGGCTGTCGAGATACAGACCGAGGTATCGAAGACCCCGGCCGATCACGATCCGGCACCCGTCGACCTCGAGCCAGAGCTGGGCCGGAGGGGCTGCCCCACGCCGAGGCTCGAAGAACCACATGGCCTCGGTCTTGTGAGGAGCCAGCGCCAGACCCAGCGCCCGGATCGCTCTTCGCAAGATGGCGACCCCCTCCTCGGCACGGCGGCAGGTCCTCAACCAGTCCCGCCCGGTGGCCAGCAGGTAGTAGTCATCTGCGAATACCGTGGCCCACACCCCGGGCGGGAGGATCACCCGCAGCGCCGCGTTGTACCCCACGTTCCATAAGGGGGGGGGGCCCAGTTTGGATCCCTGGGGCACCCCGCGGTCGACCTCTGTCCAGTGCAGCGTACCGTCCCGGCCCGTGTACAGTATCCACCTGCCATCCAGGAAGGCCCCGATGATCCTCTGCAGATACGGGGGGACGTTGTGGTGAACCAGCCCCCCTGTATCGTCCCATGGGGCAGGGTGTTGAACGCGTTTGTAACGTCCAAGGAGACGCAGAAGATGGTGCTGCGACCCTCGCGAAACCCGAACTGGATGTCGGCCAGATCAGGGCCAACGCTCGACAGGTGGTGGACGAGGCGGTCTGCGATGACACGCTCGAAGAGCTTTCCCACCTCGTCCAACAGCACAATGGGCCGGTACGCAAAGGGAGAATCTGCGGGCCGTCCGTCCTTTCGGAGGAGGACCAGCCGCCCCTCCTTCCAAATCGAGGGGAACACCCCCTGCTCCACAGCGGCGCTGAAGAGGCGGCACAGCCTCGGACCTCGAATGCCGGACGTGACATCCCAGGCGCGGCCGGGGATGCCGTCCGGGCCCGGGACGGTGTCCTTGGCACCGAGCCTTCTGACGGCATCGTGCAGCTCCTCCTCTCTGACCCCCAGGTCGGCGGACCAGGCGATGGGCTCCGCCGGCCCTTGCTGGTGGCGCGGGTGCGACGTTCCACCGGAACGGGGGAAGAGGGTGTCTCTTACCCGCATCAGCAACGGGGGGTCCAAGATCTCCGAGATCGGGGGCGCCCGTGTGCGGGGCTTGCCCATGACCATCCGGTAAGGGCGCACACACTGGTCCTCGTCCAGAGAGCCCTGGAGCTCCTCCCACGCTCGGGATTTCGCGTCCCTGATGGCCTGCCTCAGGGCTACCACGAAGACCTGGTATGTGCCCCTCAGCAGATCCTCCCTCGCCGGGTCGCGGACTCGAGCCCTTCGGGCGCGCTGCCACTGGCGCCGGGCGTGCTGACACTCGGATCAGAGATCCGCAATGTCGCCCGACCACCAGTACACCGCCCTCCGGGGGGGCAGGCGCGGGGCCCGGGGCATGGCGGTGTCGCATATTGCGGTCATTTGGCCTCCCCCTCAACGTCCACGACCGGCCCGGCCGGAAGAGCTGGCCAGGCCACGGCAAGGGCTGCGGCCATCAGCATGTCCTTGCCCAGCCTCCTCAGCACCCAGCGACGCAGTGGCGGGCCACGCGCCGGCCGGGGTCGGCGGGAAGAGAGTAGCCGAAGGTGATGTATAGATGATCACTATGCGTCTCCCACGCCGCAACCCTCCAATTTTGCACCATGCGCCCGGCCACAGGGGACGCCCAGCCCAGATCCACAATGGATTCCCCGTGAGCCCGAACGCAGGTGCTGGCGGAGCCCCTGTTCAGGAGCAGGAGTCCCGCGCCAGCCGCCCAGAGCAGTACCGCCTCTCCTCTCGTGTCGGTCCTCCGGGACCCCCAGGCATCGGCCTTGGAGTTGAAATCCCCGAGGACCAACATCGGCCGGATGTGGGAGCTAACCACAACGCTCCCCACCCGGTCCAGGAACTCCTCGAACCGCTCCAGGGACCAGCTGGACGGCGCGTACACGCCCACCACTGCTACGCCCCCCCCAGTCAACGGCCACGAAACCCCGCCCCCGTGCTAAGACATCGGCGGGAGGTGGGACGTGCCGACCCCCCAGGACGATGGCGACGGAGCCCGCCGCGTCGCCGAACCAGTTGGGTCGGTCCAGTACGCGGTACGGCTCCGACACCACCGCAACCACAATCTGCCACTCGGCCAGGGTTTGTAGCAAAAGGTCCTGCACCCCGGCCGAGTGGTTGCTGTTGGCCTGCAGGAAAGGACCCTTAGGCCCCATTGCGCGCCGGCTCCACCGCTGCCCCCACAGCTGCTCCTGCATTGCTGGGGCCCGCTACCCCAGTGGGCGATGCAGCCGGGGATTGCTTCGCGCTCGTCTTTTTGGCGGACTTCATCCGCCCTTTCTTCGCGGAGACCGACGGGCATCCTCTGGTCCCGATCCTGTTCCCCGCGGGCCGCCCTGAATCGGTGCACAGGGGACACCGCGGCGGGGCCGTACAGCTACTGGTTCGATGGTCCAGATCGCCGCAGTTGAAGCAGCGATCCGAACGATCGACCCCGCAGGGACACCGCTGCCTGGCATGTCCAGTCTCCAGGCAGCGGTAGCACTGCAGGGGGCGAGCCGCCAGGGCCTCGACCCGTGCTGAGGACCAGCCGACCCTCTGCCTCCCCGCGTCGACGACCTTGTTGGCTGCGGTGAGGAGGACCTCACCCAGACCCTCCCCAGGCCACGGGGTGGGGCGCGAATCTCCCCCGCCTTGACCTCCTCGGCGGTGCAGGCTCCTCCGGTTGCCACCGCCGCTGCTACCTCCTCCCGGGTGGCCGAATCGTCGAGCCCGATGAGGCGGATCTCGCCCATCTTAACTGGGCACGCAACCCTAACCTCATCGGACCCGCGGAACACAGTTTGGAGGCGGCTAGCCAGGACCGCCGCCTTTGCCGCCCTCTCCGTCCCGGCGATCTCCAGGACGAGACCGCCTGTGGCCGCGCGCCTGGGCCGGCGATCGGTTATGCCGATCTCCGCGAGGTCGACCTCCTGCCTGGCCCTGATCATGGCCTCACAGCAGGTGGTCTTCGCCCCGGGCGCGACCGTTAGCGTGACCGCCGAGGTTTTGGGCGGGCGGGCGAGGCGGGGCTTCTTTGTGGCCTCCTTCGTCGCCTTGCCCCTCGCCGTTCCCTCCTTACGTGCGGCCAGGGGATTTGTCGTTCCGGCCGTCGTCCTCCTCCCCGTCTTCTTCGCCGGCGGCGGAGGGGGGCGATCTCCACGCCCTTCTTCTTCGCCGCCTCTGCCTTCTTGGCTTTGCGGCCTACCACCTTGGACCACGCCTCGGTCTCCTGGCGGTGCTCCTCCTGGATTTTTGACATCCTGTCGGCAACGAATGAGCCGGAGGAGGCCATAGGGCGGGATGGCGCGCGAGTCCCAGCCGCCCCCGAACCCTTTTTCTGGGGCTGCGGAGTTCCCCCGGATGGAGTGGGATCCCCGCGCTGTTGCCTCTGCCCCTTCCCCTGCCGTCGAGAGGTGGCAGGAGGGGGGCACCCGGCGGCGCCCACCGGGGGGTGGGGCCGAGCCCGCTCCCCGACGAGCTCCCGCCGGAGGTCGGCCACGCTCCGTGCGACGAGGGCAGCGATGCCATCCATGAGCGTGGCCGTCCCCGGCGCCCCGGCCCCCCCCTTGGCGGCCGGGGCCTCATGCTCGGTGGGGTCGTCCACGGCCTGCCCCCCTGCGGTCGCGGCAGTTGACGGTGGACGCACCGGGGCGGGGTCCTCCGTCTCCTCCAACGTGGTAGCCCTCCGACAGCTCCTCTTCGGCCGGGCCTACTGCTCCAGCGGGGACGCAGGCCGCGACGCCTTCCTGGTGCCAGGGGCGGCCCGGGCTTCTAACGCCGGGGGCCTCTCGCGCAGAGCCTCTAGCTCCCGCCGCAGCGTCGCAATCTCCTCCCCTTGTGACGCTATTTTGTCGTCGCGGAACTGTAATTGGGCCCTGAGCCCCAGCTCGTTTACGACAGCCTCCACGTCGCGGGATGCCTCCCTGAGGGCACGGACACACGTGCCCTTCAAGTTTTTGGAGCACCCCGCGACCTTCTCGACCTTTACGGCGCCCTCCATGGCGCGCGCCACAAGGTCTGGCAAGGGGAGGTGGCGCACCTCCCGCGCAATTTCCTCCGCCTCCCTGAGCTTCAGGGCCGACCGGCATGCCTGGCGGGGGGCCGCGCCGACGTCCAGTAGCTCCCTAGTTGCCTGGAGCTCCATCTGCTCCCGCTGTAGGCGCAGGAATTCTTCTTTCTTCGCAGCAAGGGCCATGTAGTCCCCCGATGTATGGGGGCGTCCCCTCTTTGCCGCAGCCGAGGTGCTGGGGGTCGTGGGCGGCACCGAGATCACCGACCCATCCGACTCCTCCTCGCTGTCAACCGGCTGTCGCCAGAATCCCCTATCAGAGGCAGCAGATGAAGCCCTGCTGCCCCTGGTGGATCCCGCCGACATGGGTCGCGCCCTTCTGGCCCGAGCGGGAGCCGCGGCCCTTCTGGGCCCCGGCTGCGCCGTCTCCTCATCCCTCGCCGACCTGACCGTGTCAGGTTCCCTTGCCTGGTTTGTCATTGTTTCGTCCGGTCCTGCGTTTTGTTTTTGGTTTGTAGAATTTTCCATGTTCGTCCCACGAGTAGGTCGGATCCTAGGTCCGCCCAGGCAGCGCTGCCTTACCTGGGTAAGGCAGATACACCCGAGGGGTCGCCAGGTACCCCGGGGTTGGTCGCTAGCGACTGGTGCACGCACCAGCCACCCCTGGTGCTAACTCCAGGGGCACCCTCCTCACCGCGTGCCGCAGCTTGGGGCTAGGGATTTTTGAAGAGATTGTCATCCTCGCGGGCTGACCAATGAAGGCAAGCCCCCCATTCCAACGAAACGGGACCACTGGGTTACGGTATCATCGCTAGGGCACTCCGGGTTCGCTACCCGCACCAGACCGCCACGCAGCCTGGCCCCTGTAGAACTCAACGACGCTGCAGCCACCTTTTCGCCTCTCCGACCCAGGCCAGACCGGCAAGGGAGGCCCCGCCAGGATCCGTAGATCCCACCGGCATCACCCCGGGTCATCTGCGAGGCTACTTCGACAGCAGCAAGCGCCCTCCTTTTAGTCGCCTCCTACGACAGGCAGGGGTTACCGTGCCTGTATTCTATCCCCCAGTCACAGGGGAGGTTTTGATGGGTTTTCCTTCCCTTGGTGTTTGGTGCGCGGGAGCTATTTTATTTCACTCCTACCCTACATGCACTCCGAAAAGTGCATGGCGAGCATTACCGTATCCGCCACCTGGGGACGCGCCACGTCGGGGTATCACCTCCCCGCCCAGCCAGTACACTTGGCCAGGTCCGTGGAACCTAACCTAACCTTTTTTTTTTTTTTTATTATTTTAGGAGAGGAAATGCATTTATGCACGCGCGGATGGTTCCCCTTTCGTCTATTCGGCTAGAGGGGGCCCGGGCAGTGTGGGACTCATACCCGCCCTGAGGGCGCAGCCTGGCGCCCGTTTGGTGGGGGCAAACCCAAGGAGGCAACCCCAAAAGGGGGCTACCTGGCAACCCGACCCCGAAAGGTGGGGCTTAGCCCAAGAGTAGGTCTCAGCCCAGAAGGGGCGACCTTGAGCAGGTAGTCCAGAGGGTCAGTCCTGTGGCTGGGTATACTACCCACTAAAACCTCTCCCCTGTGTGGGCCGCCAGTACCTATTCATCCTTTGGGATATATAACAGGTTACTAACGTATAGCCACAACGGCGCTTTGGCAATTCAATGCATTTCGCATTATTCCGTCCTCCCGCAGAAACGCCATGCGCTAGGCACCATGGGGCATCTGCAGATCCACGCCGTTGCACCTCCGATCTTGCGGCAGGACATTTCAACCTGAGCAGTACACGCAGGAATTTTTCTTCAGCAACGATTGGCACCGGGGCATCCTCCAGGATCGCGCCTTCCCGGCGTGACCGCGCCACCTCTTCGTCCACCTGGTAGGTTGCTGATGATGTGGCTTATCCTAGATGTCATCACGCCCACCTGTCCTGCCACGAGGACAGACCATTTTTCTTCGGCCACGACCAGGAACCGGAGCTCCTGCTCAACGGGTGATCGCGCCATGTCTTCACCAGCCTGCAAAGCGAGATCAGGGCTTCTTCTTCGGCCACGACCAGGAACCGGAGCTCCTGCTCAACGGGTGATCGCGCCATGTGTTCACCTACTTCAGCAGGGCTTGCTCTTCAGCACAGCCAGGGCCTGGGGAGAGTCCTTACCCCGGTTGACTGTGCCACGTCTCCATAGGCTGCTATCCTCGATGACTTGTCCCATACATACTCCACACACACACACACAAACGCTCACGACAAGCATAGCGCATTGAATACCCCAAAATGCAACAATAATAAGTAATAAGTGAATAAATGAAGAATAAGTAAATAAGTAAATCAGTAAGTCCATGAATAAGTCCATGAACAGAACCGATAAACGAACAGTAAATAATGATAAAATGATAAACATAATAGCTATAATGAACATAACTAAACGTGATTAAACGGAACTAGATCACAAAATTCAAAAAATTCACCAAAATCAGCGTATAATATGCATCTGATGCACGGAGCAGTTTATAAAATAGTTAAAATAAACGGGCGAAACAATAATAATAAACATGCGAACATGCGAACATGTGAACTAAACATAAGAAGCATGGTAAGCGAGTAAGCAGACGAGCAGACGAGCATATGTGGACTCGACATAAGCAGAGCAGAGCAATTAACCAACAAAACCTCAAAACCTAAAACGTCAACATCCAGCCAAGCAACCAAGCAGCAGGGAATAATAGTAAAGAGTATTTACTATTTAACCCTAGCACACAATTTGAACACACTATTCAAATAAAATTCAAACAAATTATAAAACTGAAATGAAGATGAACCTGAGCCCAGGATGTAAAAGGTGAAGTAAGACGCCAGACAATAGCAGATAGCAATGCCAGAAGAAGTAAAAATGTCAATAATTATTGTCAAAAATAAAGGTAAAGTATAAAGTATAACCATAGACAGCGGATTCTCATGCGAAGTGGGTACACGCATTACCACAAAATGAAGATCACCACAACAGAATGTACGCTATATAGTATAATAAATAAATGCATGTGCGACAGGGAATTCCTCATAATCATCTATTAAAACTATCAAAGTGACTGAAAGAAGAATTACAGATAATAAGAAGTGAACTGAGAGCTTATAAGAAGTGCTCAAACCAGCGAAGCTGAGAATCCCTCCTGCGAGGCCCACATAGCCAAGATAACCAGGATAATGTAAATGAAAATGAAAAGAGCAACATAAAATTGAACAGGCCAATCAATGGCGCTAACGTCAGACATTGTATACAATACACAATATATTCCTATCACATCAATTAATGGGAAAAGTACTAAATCTTCACAGAAGGGAAGATCAGCTGGGAATAAAAGCAAAAGAAGAAATCGATGGTAAGCATAATGTAACAGTGATAATTGGAATTATTGTTGATAATTGGAATTATTGTTGATAATTGGAATTATTGTTTGAATTTATTGAAACCGCTTAAATTTGTTTGCAGGAACATTTCACGCAACCACGACCTCAAATTCGTTTAATAAGCAAAGATGGTGGAGAAACAATCAAATCATCAAATGAAGGCAGTGAACAATAAATAAATTATTAATTATTGTTAGCAAATCATCAATAAAGATAAGTAGCAATATATATCTCATAACGTGAATGATGATGAATATAATAGAAAGAGATAGAACTATTAACATCGTAAGATACCATGATATTAAATATTAAACCGTAAATCATAATATTAATCCATTTGCAGAAAACCCTACGCCAGCCAATAGAAGTGGAGGCAAAACGTAACGATTAATAGGAGAGGAAATACCCACCTGACATAATATGAGGAGCAACATGAGACGTAAATCAGCATAAACCCAAAGCAAGTCAAATCAATTCAAATAGTTATAAATTGCGTAAATTGTTACTGAATTATCATATCGCTCCGATAAGTATGATATTAACGTTGATACTAATGCAGATACAAGTAAGTCAATCTAATACAACGTGTGATGAACAAAGCTAATCAAATAATAAACACCACATACCACCGTATTTTTTAACTGAACCATAATATAGAAATAAAAGAAAACTAATCCCTAATATGAAGAAAATAGGTCAAAATTATTATGAACATATGTATATATATAATATGTAACAAACACGCCAAATGCAATCAATTTAATTTAATAAAGTATACTAATGTAGATAGTTAATTAAACTCCTTATATTATAGTCAATTTGAATGATACAATTCCATTCAACCCCTTTTAATCCTGTTTAATAAAGAAGACATATGAGTGCTAAAACCAACCAGACATTATTATAAGAAAGTCAAATGAGATCCACGGTCCAGGAGATCAAGAATTTCAAAGAATTTAAGGAATCATGACGCACATATGTATGTATAGAAAACAATAAAGACATTGTATCATGCCAGAAAGACTACTGGAATTTGGAATTAACATTTCCAAATCAAAATCAGAATGGAATTGCAGTTAAGATAAGATAAATCAATGTACAAAAGATTGCATAAAGTACCGTAAATATCCAAAATTCACAGATCCACCAACCGTCACAGCTGCACCAGAATTGTGTTAACCATAATATACAAAACATTATCCCTAAAATTCTACATTCTACAAAATGAGCAGCGAGCGATATTATAGAAACGTGAAACGTAATACATAAATACACAATTGAAGAAAGAAATCCCTGAAACATGTCAGATGACCAAGAATAAGAATAAGAATAAAAATAGTAAGCCGCGAACAATAAACCAATAAGCCAAAGTTAACGCCATACGTATCTAGGAGTGCTAAAGATATATAATATATCTTATAGTCTACAATGAATTAACAATGCCCAGGAACCCAAACAACCTCCGAAAGCTTAGAAACAATGTATGATACTACAAGAGAAACTAAGAAACTAAGAACTAAGAACTAAGAAATGAAGAAATCATAGAAATCAAAATCAAACCCATCCTTAAAATATACAGAAGGATTATAAACGCAATATATGTGCACAATATAAACTCATTAAACCATCCAATCCATACAAACTCTACTAAATTCCATAAATATAAGATCCAAAGTAAGACAGATAGATATAATCACAGCAGGTACGGCGAAATAAAACAAACCCACATTAATAATCAGAGATCAAGTCATTTAATTTAGTTTAATTTAATTTAATATGTCATATGCCGCCACCAGCTACCCTGCTCATTTATTCACACAATTATAATAAAATAATAAGTAAAATAAGAAATATAAGTAGTAGGAAGTTATATATACAATGTCATACAATTCACAATTAATCTAGCACAGAATACTGGCTAGATATAACCTAATATAACCAAAATGACTAATAACTAATAACTGAATTATCCGAATCAACTGAGTAACTGAGCAAAAACTAAAGTAATAATATATAATAATATAATATAATAGCAAGTAAGGAATATATTCAATATATTCAATACATGAATTGATCATAACATAAACGTAAACGGAGACGTAAATTGAGCGTAAATTGAACATAATAAGCATGATAAGCATGGATAAGCATGAATATGATCGTAATATATAATAAAAAATAAAATAATAATATGATGCAATATAATATAATATAATATAAACAAAACACAAAACAGAGCCAATAGCACCACTTGAAACACATAACTTGAAACACATACACTGCAATGAAACACAATGCATCACGGTATAGTGCGCACAGCGCACACCCTCACCACAATCACCTCCGTACGAATAAATACAAAATTTTGAATTAAAATTCAATTAACTCAGTTTAAATGACCATAGATGACCGATGACCATGTCAACTAAGACTCAACCTAACCTAACCTTTTTTTTCTTTTGGTTCAGTTGGAAGAGGAAATGCGTTTGCGCACGCGCGGGTTGGTTCCCCTTTTCGTCTATTTGGCTAGAGGGGACCCGGGCAGTGTGGGACTCATGTCCGCCCTGAGGGGGCAGCCTGGCGCCCGTTTGGTGGGGGCAAACCCAAAGAGGCAACGCCAGAAGGGGGCAACCTGGCAACCCAACCCTTAAGGGTTGAGTTTAGCCCAAGAGTAGGCCACAGCCCTGAAGGGGCGACCTAGACGGGCAGCCCAGAGTGGGCACTCCCGAGGCTGGACATACTACCCACTAAAACCTCTCCCCTAACGTGGGCTGCCGGTACCTTTTCACTCGTCAGAATTTATAAAGTGTACCAACGTATAGCCACAACGGCGCTTTGGCACTTGAACGCATTTCGCGTTATTGCGGCCTCCCGCAAAAACGCCATGCGCTAGGCACATGGGGCATCTGCGGATCCACGCCATTGCACCTCCGATCCAGCGGTAGGACATTTTCAACCTGTACGGTAAGGAACAGGAATTTTTCTTCGGCCACGACCAAGACCGAAGTAAGCCCATTCCGGTGGTCGCGCCATGTGTTCACCTGCCAGGGCAGGAGCTTGCTCTTCGACTCGGCCAGGAACCGGGACATCGTATCTCCACGGCTGACCGTGTCCATCTTCGTCCACCATGGTTGGTTGATAATGATGATGTGGCTTATCCTAGATGTCATCACGCCCACCTGACCTTCCACGAGGACAGGCCATTTTTTTTCAGCAACGATCGGCACCGGGGGGACATCGTCAAGGATCGCACCATCCCGGCGTGACCACGCCACCTCTTCGCCTGCCTAGCACTATTGCCAGGACAGGGGTTCACTCTTCGGCCACGACGAGGAACCGGAGCCCCTGCTCAACGGGTGATCGCGCCATGTGTTCACCTGCTTAACAGGGCTTGCTCTTCAACACGGCTAGGAACTGGGACACCACATTTCCCAGTTGACCGTGCCACATCTTCGTAGGCTGCAATCCTCGATGACTTGTCCCATACATACTTTACACACACACACAAACGCTCTCATGACAAGCATAGTGCTTCGAATGCCCCAAAATGCATCAATAAATAATGAAAAACGAATAATAAATCAATAGGCCCATGAAGCCCATGAACAGAAGAACCCATAAACGAACCATGAATAACCGATGACAGATGAATGCAATAATAAAATAGACATAATAATAACATAATTGAACATGATTAAACGTAATTAAATCTCAAATCACAAAATACAACAGAGAATCAACATGTATATGCATCTAATGCAACAGTGCAATTAATGAAAAAGTTAAAATAAATAAACAAGTAATGAAACAGTTAAAATAAAGAAAGAAACAGTAATAAACAGTATGTTACATACTAATAACCCCCCCCCCCCCCGGTACAATCCTTTTTTCCTCGCTCACCCATATATTAATTGTTATATTATACTTATATTTCTCTATTATTAACCACGCTTTACACGTATATACACGTATACTTACCTTTGATATAACATTATATATATATACACATGCACTCACTGATAATGGGTAGCTCTGTCACATTATACTCACCTTTGTAAAGGGAACCACAGTAGATAGAGAACCCTGAGAAGAGCACCTAGAATTTTCTTATGCATAATCAACATCCGCTCCCATGCTCCTCAAGTAACGTCTGCCACTAATAAACTCGTGTGATAGCTGATGAGTTAGCACCAGAAGATGACCAGCTCTGAGAACGCTGACGGCCGATAAGCCCATCAGTTACTTACCTCAGCATTCTAATACAAATAGAGGGCCCAGGGCCCACTGTCAGTAGTCTTACCAGAGCTGTTCGCCTCGTGCACATCAAGCCTAAAAAGTGATCTACAGTAGTTCTCTACGAGTCTCACCATCTTATAACCATATGTCCCTTTGACGATTCGGCGGACCTACACGAAACGTAACATAAAATTGGTGACAGCGGTGGGATTCTTAAAATTCCCCAGGATAAGCATCATCCTACACTTGTAATTTCTTATTAATCTGTATATCCCTTTTGAGCAACATGCCTAAAGAGGATACACCAAAGCGATCGGCAGGAAACGCCGAACTAACCACAGAAGAAGCGCAAGAGATCCTCGATCAATTAACGCAAAAGGAACGAAGAGTACGTGAGTTAGAACAGCGAATTGAAGAGGAACACCAGGCTTTCGAAAGCAGAGTACGAGAGCAAGAGCTTAGGCTAGACCAAGAAAGGGAAGAATTTATTCAAGAACGTGCTGAAATGATAATAGAGCACGATAAATTAAGAAACATGGTCCAGAACCTAATCTCAGAAGTGAAGGAGTTACGAGCTCATCCGGTAGACTCCGACCGAGCTGGTTACCCACCAATTGCGAACGAGGCACGCGCACGATTAGAAGATCTCGAGCAAGACCCCCTACCTGGCCAGTCGCAATCACCTACCAACAGGGAATTAAATCACGGAATTCATAAGAGGGTAAAGGCGGCTGCGGACGGAATCCAAACGTTCGACGGCGCCCGACACCTAGTAATACCATTCTGTGAATCTTGCTACCGTGCCAGAGACTACCTTCCACACAGTGACGAGCCGTTATTAGTAAGAACAGTGCTTAATAAATTGCGCGGCCCCGCCTATCGAATCGTCGGTCGTTCTCAGTTCAACACGATCAACGAACTCTGTGACAAGATAAGGAAACTTTTCTCCCCTTTCAAAAGTGCCAATTATTATAGAAGTGAACTCAACCGAACCTTCCAGAATCATGGCCAACAGGTCTTAGATTTTGCAATAAAAATTCAAGAATTGCGCGACCTCATTATGGACGGAGATCGCCAGCGATACGGTTCCATTGACACTCGGACCGAATCCGACATACAGAATGAAGCGCTGGAAGCGTTTGTGCAGGGATTACTTCCTGACATAGCAACCAGACTCCGAATAGAAGGCTTCGACTCGCTAGATGATGCCATCGAAAGGGCAATCCGAGTCCATATCGAAATACAGGACGAGCGTGCACGATTTAAAAGATACGACGGATACAGCGACAAGGGGTCTCGATTTAGGAACAACGACAAAAACGCAGATCCGCGAACCCGTTCTACCCCTCCGAAACCCGGAGGGTACGCACCAAATCGATCTACTCCTCGCAACGACAATAACAACTACAGAAGCAGCACTTCGTGCAATCCAAGATACGGCAATCCCAACGAACGTAGACCTAGTAATGACAACTACTCTGGGAACAGACCACTCGAAAAATCATGCCGTTACTGCAAAACTCCCGGTCACACCATCGAGGAATGTCGGAAATTAAAAGCCCGCAAGGAATACGAACGGAACCAGGCACCTCAGGGAAACCGGACAGACCCGTCACCGGGCCGCGCGGAACGGGACCCGCCAGTACAAAACCGCGGGACATACGCAATCTTGAAAGGAAACAACAAGGAAAGCCCCAGGACCGAAATGAGGAAATCACAAGCCGAGAGAGAGGAACCGGAAGAGGAAGTCCTTCCGCCAGACGAGGGAATATTGACCTTGTTATTCGAAGAATAAACGTTAACAATATCAATTTCAACACGGTACCATCGATTAAACTCAGCACGCCCGATACAGTACGGACCACTCACTTTATGATCGATTCAGGATCTGAAATAAGTCTTATCAAGAAATCAGCACTCCTATCTACAATACACCTCGACACCGGCGTACGACCAGCCCTTAGGGAAATCGGTCAAGGGTTAGCCCCGACGCTAGGACGAGTCATTCTTCGCATACTCGGGTACTCAGTCCCATTCCACGTCATACAAGACGATTTTAGCATTCCACACGATGGGATCTTAGGAGCTGATTTTCTTCATGACCATGCAGCAAAGGTCGATTATTCGAATAAAACAATCAGATGGAACGAGTGGACCATCCCTTTTTACTCTCACAACGTTATTACATTGAAACGAAGGTCCGTAACTCCAATAAATATATATGTGCTACACCCGAATGAGAAAACGGGGTACATCGAACTGTACACTTTTAAAAAGGGTGTCTTTTTCGGGCGCTGTGTTGTCACAAATAACTAAGGTTGTACACATGTACTGTGCTACAACATAACTACCAAGGACGAAACTGTCGAGGTACCGGTCGTTGAGTCGATTCCATACACCACTATAGATCAGCCAACGTCTTATGTTAACACTTGCAACACCCGACCAGAAGCAGACGGAACTACGAGAATCGACCTGATCCTAGAACAACTACGTCTGGAACATTTGAACCCTTAAGAGAGGGACCACGTTATTAACTTAATAAGGAACTACCCAGAATGTTTTCACTTACCAGGCGAGCCACTCTCTCATACAAAAGGTGTTAAACACCGCATCGAAACTACTGACGACATACCGATTAACTCTAAGCAATATCGGTTTCCAATAATCCACAAAGAAGAAATAAACCGTCAAGTCCAGGAGTTAATACGTGATGGCATAGTAAAACCATCAACATCACCATATAATTCACCCATTTGGATTGTGCCCAACAAACCCGATTCCACTGGGAAGAAAAGGTGGAGGGTTGTAATTGATTTTAGGGCATTGAACGAAAAAACTGTGGGAGACGCCTACCCACTACCAAACATCACCGAAATTCTCGACCAAGTTGGTGGAGCAAAGTATTTCAGCGTTTTGGATTTAGCCTCTGGTTTTCACCAAATACCTATGGACGAGCAAGACGCCCCAAAAACCGCATTTTCAACGCCGTATGGTTACTACGAGTTTACGCGTATGCCCTTTGGACTGAAAAACGCCCCAGCGACTTTCCAAAGATATATGAATAACTTACTTACCGGCCTTCAGGGCTGGGAACTGTTTATATACATGGACGACTTCGTCGTCTATGCCTCTTCACTCCAGGAACACCAAATTAAATTTACGAGACTTATGGAACGATTAAAAGAAGGAAACGTCAAACTCCAACCCAATAAATGCGAATTTTTAAGTAAAGAGGTCGCATATTTAGGACACATCCTGGGTGAAGTTGGTGTAAAACACGACCCTAAAAAGCTGGAAGCGGTACAACAATTCCCACTACCCAAGAATCCAAAACAAATTAAACAGTTCCTAGGTCTCACCGGATACTATAGAAGATTTATAAAGAACTACTCCAAAATTGCAAAATCATTAACAGATCTATTAAAGAAGGACAGACCATTTAAGTGGACAGAAAACCAGCAAAAGGCCTTTAATACCCTACGCGACACACTATGTAAGGCACCCATCCTACAGTTTCCCGACTTCACTAGACCTTTTATTTTAACAACCGATGCATCTGGCTACGCAATAGGTGGTATCCTGAGCCAGGGAGAGTTAGGAAAAGACCTCCCCATCGCGTACACGTCGAGAGTTCTCAACCCGCACGAACAAAAGTATTCGACTATTGAAAAAGAGTGTTTGGCAGTAGTGTACAGCATCAACCATTTCAGACCCTACTTATATGGAAGGAGGTTTAAGGTAGTCACCGATCATAAGCCCCTAGTATGGCTAAATAACATCAAGGACCCGACATCTAGGCTCTGGAAATGGAAACTAAAGTTATCCGAATACGAATATGAGGTTTGTTATCGGCAGGGAATCACCAATCTCAATGCGGACGCTTTATCCCGCAATCCCCCAGAACCACGGATACTACCCATCGACGTATCTCCATCAGACGACGACGTGCTACACCCATTAAACTGTGAACCAAGACCTTTGACTCCATCTCCAGAATCTCATGGAAATCTTAACAAAAGGAAACGCTCAGAATCACCAACGTCTCTCGAACCACCCGAGAAAGAACCAAGACCTTTGACTCCATCTCCAGAATCCCATCGAAATTCTAACAAAAGGAAACGTCCAGAATCACCAACGTCTCTCGAACCACCCGAGAAAGAACTAAGACAAACTACAGAACCTGATATATCCATGGAAACACAGCCAGGCCCATCAACTTCAAATGACTACCAACCCGAAGACCAGCCACCTCGCGATAATATAGAAGACGAGGAAGAGGATCGAGATTCATCCGAATCCACTGATACCGTGACGGAACCCGAATCAGATGAGTCATTGTTCGATCCTGCATCAGAGCTCGAAGTTTTAAAACTTACTCGTACGAAGGAACCACTAATCCTCCAAAAGGATAACCTTGTCGTATTTTTGACTCATCAGGGCACACCGGCGTGCGAAGACGCTAAAGAACTACAAGCAGCGGGGTTACTTCCTGATCCCACTGACATTCTTCCGGATACACCCAACGTAAAACCTAACGGCAATCATTATATTATATCGGTCCCAATACAGGAAAGACCGACAGCACCGATAACAACAACTCAAGCACTCACCGGGTTACGTATTATTAAGTCCGTGTTGGACGAACTCGATCTCAAAAGCTTTTCGATTAGAGAATCTCATTCCCTTGGAGATGTTTCCTGGTATCTCGTAGATAAGAGATTAAGAGAATTGTTGAAAGATTATCGTATTATAGTTACGTATTGCTTGGGCAGTATTCGAGTTCCTCCAACTGACCAAAGACAGAAAATTATAGCTGAAACTCATGATTCTGTAATTAACGGACACAAAGGAATTATAAAAACGCTAGAAAGAATTCGCCAAAAATATACTTGGCCCGGTATGAAAAATCAACTTCAACAATACGTCCAGTCTTGCAAAATTTGCCAACTAAAGAAATTGACGCGTGTAAAAACAAGGCAACCGATGGTTATCACAGATACACCGAGGCGTGCCTTTGATAAGGTAGCGATCGACATAATGGGTCCTCTAATAATGGGAATATGTACATACTAACAATGCAAGACCTGCTTACCAAGTACTCCATTGCTGTACCCCTTAAAAACACATATTCAATTACTATTGCTGACCAAATTTTGAAACGATTAATTTGTGCATTTGGAGCCCCGAAGGTCATACTAACCGATCAGGGACCCAACCTGATTTCTTCCGTGATAAACTATCTTGCAAAGCGATTCAATATCAAGCAGTGTAAGACTACCGCGTATAGACCACAATCTAATGGCTCCCTTGAAAGATCTCATCATGTTTTAACCGAATATTTGAAGGTACAGACCAATAAGGGCAGAGAATGGGATACTTGGCTTGACCTTGCTATGTTTTCTTATAATACAAGCGTTCATGAGGAAACCCACTATACCCCACACGAATTAGTATTTGGCAGAACTGCCAGAATTCCGAGTTCGGAACCGGAACTTGACAATCGAATAGGGATCACTTATTTTGAATATTTAAACAATTTATTCGAAACGTTAAGTGAAATTCAAGATAAAGCACGCCAAAATCTGATACAGGCTAAGGAGAGATCCAAAAGATGTTATGACGCTAGACTAAATGTTCAAGAATTCCACCCAGGCGAATGGGTTTACGTACTAAAAGAACCAACTAGCAAATTAGACAATCAATACCATGGCCCACATCAGATTTTGGAAGTTTTACCTCCGCGTAACATAAAAATTAGGATTAAGAATAAAGATAAGATCATTCACCACAATAAATGTAAAAAGGCGAAATAAGATCATTACCCACAGGATGTATTCTTGCCTCACCTTTGTCTTCATCGTGCCGATGACACTGCAACCCACGGAAAGCCTCATCGGATTCGACTGTGGAGGACCAACAATGAATCATACGACCGTTTCGCTGCTAGACCTGGAGGAATGCCGTCCTCCCGGCCCCGAGATCAAGACCACCAACGTGTACATACAGTTACTCCAGCTATCTGAGTACGACCACGCTGACGTCACTCAATGCCAAGTCAACATAAAGAGAATTGTTTACTACTGCGGCATGCACTCGCATTTATCAGCCGTCCAGCCGAAAAACACATAAGGAACCAGCTCACGTCATTGTACCGCAGCATCGTTCTACAAAAATGTGAAGCCGAGAACCAAATTTTAAGAAATGCGCTTTCATTAGTCACTCTTGTCCCGGAAGAATTCGCGTACATAGTTACAAAGAAACCCGGCTACATAGCTGTTAACGCCGGCGAAGTCATCCACATCCTCCAATGCATCCCCGCAAACGTCAAAGTAAGGAAGACTGAGGAATGCTACAATGAACTACCAGTGATACACAACAACGAAACCTACTTCCTGGCACCAAAAACAAGAATTCTGACGAGATTTGGCACCAAACGTCAATGCAACCCATTGCTACCAACGATCTACAAGGTAGATGAACAGTGGGTTAAATTAACACCGTCCCCACTGATCACCGCAGCTCCGCAGAAAACTAAACCAATTTCTCAACTAAATTGGAATTATTTAACGCCAACGTCACTAGCTACTAGCGGCATTTATTCGCAGTCAGAACTACAACGTCTACGTGATCACATTATGTTTCCTGCTGAAAAACCTGCCGTCATCCATGAAATCGCACGAGGAGTCACCAACTCGGGTATATCATCAAGCTCCATCTCATTCGTCGATCTGCTCGACGAGCATTCTATAGAAAAGATAGCAAAATCTGCAATTGGCAAGATATGGAATGGATTCACTGAATTTGGATCAATAAGCGCTGCAATTCTCGCACTCTTCATTATCTTCAAATTTCTTAAAGCATTAATAGACACCTTGATAAACGGATACACGTTACACTCGGTATATGGCTGTAGTCTCGATATACTGGGTGCGATATTCTCATCCATCACGCATCTCCTTATCCACCTGGGTCGCAGTCCATCACGGGACACAACAGCGGCAGCAACCACAACAGCAACACCAACAAAACATAGTGAGCCCAGTGAGCCTGATCTAGAAGACGCTGGTCCCTCGTCAACAGCGATCAATCTACAGAAATTGAAAATATATTGTTCGGAGTGAGTGTGCGACTTTAAAGCGACTAGAATTACATTTTCTTCTCATATGGGAAATAAATTTTGGACATAGTGCCCAAAATTTATTTCTCCCGGGGAGGGAGGTGTTACATACTAATAACCCCCCCGGTACAAACCTTTTTTCCTCGCTCACCCATATATTAATCGTTATATTATACTTATATTTCTCTATTATTAACCACGCTTTACACGTATATACACGTATACTTACCTTTGATATAACATTATATATATATACACATGCACTCACTGATATTGGGTAGCTCTGCCACATTATACTCACCTTTGTAAAGGGAACCACTGTAGATAGCGAACCCTGAGAAGAGCACCTAGAATTTTCTTATGTATAATCAACATCCGCTCCCATGCTCCTCAAGTAACGTCTGCCACTAATAAACTCGTGTGATAGCTGATGAGTTAGCACCAGAAGATGACCAGCTCTGAGAACGCTGACGGCCGATAAGCCCATCAGGTACTTACCTCAGCATCCCTTCTAATACAAATAGAGGGCCCAGGGCCCACTCTCAGTAGTCTTACCAGAGCCGTTCGTCTCGTGCACATCAAGCCTAAAAAGTGATCTACAGTAGTTCTCTACGAGTCTCGCCATCTTATAACCATATGTCCCTTTGACAATTCGGCGGACCCACACGAAACGTAACAAGTAATAAATAAATAAGTAAATAATAAATAAATATGAGAACATGAGAACATGTGAACGAAACATAGGAGGCATTGTAAGCGAGTAAGCAAACAAGCACATGTGAACTCGGCATAAGCAAGGCAAAGGCGTATAAACAAAACCTCCAAAACCTCAAACGTCAAACATACAACCAAGCAACCAAGCAGCAGGAAATGAAATGAATAGTAAATAGTAAAGAGTATTTAATATTTAGCACCAACACACAATATAATCACGTAGTTCAAAATAAATTCAAGATGAACTAGAAATTGAAATGAAAATGAATCTGAACCAAGGATGTAAAGAATGTAAGTAAAGTAAAAGACGGTAGACAACAGACAGCAAATATCAGTCATAAGAGAAAAAGTAAACATAGAACGCTGATAATTATTGTCAGAAGTAAAGGGCAAAGTATAAAATATAACCAGAAACAGCGGATTCTGTTGCAAAGTAGGCACACGCATCACCACAAATGAAGAAACAGGATCACCATAAAGAAAGAAAGGGTACGCCAAATATGTAGCATAATGAATAAATGTATGTAATGAATAAATGTATGTAATGAATAAATGCATGTGTGACAGGGAACTCCTCATAATCATCTATTAAAACTATCAAGGTGACTGAAAGAAGAATTACAGATAATAAGAACTGAACTGAGAGCTTATATGATGTGCTCGAGCCAGCGAAGCTGAGAATCCCTCCTGCGAGGCCAAGATAGCCAAGATAACCAAGGTAATGTAAATTCAAGTCTACTAAGATTATGATTATAATTATTTAAACTACTAGACTGTGCCACGTGTAACCAAGCAACCCTGCAATGAACAGATGTACTTAGAGGACGAGCAACATAAAATTGAGCAGACCAATCAGTGGCGCTAACGCCAAACTTCGTATACAATACATAATATATTCCTATTACATCGATTAATGAGAAAGGTATCACATCTTCAAAGAAGGGGAAGATCGGCTGGAAATAAAAGCAGAAAGAAGAAATAGATGGTGAGCATAATGTAACGCTAATAATTGAAATTATTGTTTGAAATTGTTGAAACTGCTTAAATTTGCTTGCAGGAACATTCCACAGAACCACGACCTCACACTCGATTAATAAGCAAAGATGGTGGAGAAACAAAATGATCAGATGGAGGCAATGAACAATAAATAGGGGACTTATAGCAGTCGGCAGGCCAAGAGACAATAAAATAAAGCAACGACAGGTGTGACACAAATTAAAATAATCAAGTAAGAGTAGACAGTAATTACAAGAATAGAAATGTAAAGAGAAGAATGAAGGAAGAACAAGAAGAAAACAAGAAAGAAAAGAAAGATCAGTCTCGAATGACAATGAAATCAAGATAAAGTATAAATGAAATAAAATCATTGAAGTGTATAAATACTGAAATCATTAACAGGAACCGTATACTCTCACGACCACTATCATTCCTTAAAGGAACAGAAGAACAAACAGAGCATTGTAGCAGCCCAGAAGAAAATTAGTCAGAAAACGACTCAAATCAGATCAAATCAATGTATAACTTTAATCGATCAAATCAAATGAATGAATGAATAGTAAATAAATAAATGAATGAATGAATACTGAATGCGAGTGAAACAGTTAAAGATATTAAAAGGAGAAAATAGAGAAAATGTAGAAAATGTGAAGCGCGTAACAGCATGACCCACATAATGTAATATAATGTAGAAGTGAATAAATGAATACAACAAGTGAGTTATATTCCAACCAATATAGCCGTAAAGATTATTGTCTCAGCCACTGTAACTTTATAAACTATAAATTATATATTATAAATTACAAATTATAGATCAAATTCATAAATCATAGATCGCAAGTTGTAACTGATTATATCCATGCAAATGCAAATAGGAGATAAAATTGACAACCGGATGGTGTATAAAGGTAAGTAAATAAAATGACAAATAATCAAATCAAGCATAAGCTGCGTGGTTCAGTCAACACCATACTACTACATAATATAAGAATACAAGAAAAAATAAATAAATAAATAAATAAATACAGTATTTAAAATAATATTTTAAATGGTGAGATTACAACAGAAGCCACGCGCCATCAAGCATTTGAATAGACAAAATCACCTATCCTTACAGGAAAATTAACCGTACCTAAATCCAAGTGAATAATGAATGATAAGCGAATGAATGAATGAGTGAGCAATAGAGCCATAGAGAAGTTAAGGCAATTTAAGGCAAATAAAGAGAGTAAAGAAAGTGAAGAAAGTGTACAGCGTAGTATAAAGGCCAACGTAACCGACATAATATAATGTGACACAAAATAAAATAGAATAAGGTACATTGAAGTGCATTCCGCCAACAAGTGTAACCATACAATTATTCATCCATCTCATATTAACGCAACCATCCAAGACTAGATCAAATAAATTTACAAAACCCATTGCGTTGAATATGCAATGAGGCAGATTATATTATACTAAGCAGAAATCATATTAAAAGGTATGGTAGATAAAACAATACACTCAGCACTCAACAAGGCAGCCAAGTGTTTCAAATATAGCTATCAATGATCTTTATTCATTAAGTGTAGAACAGATAATACAATACAAAATATTACACAATACTCACTGAATTTATTGCAGATAATATGTAAAGTATAAATATGGGTATGGGAATATGTATAAATACAATAGTAATAATAATAATATAGTATAAGTGTAAATGTAAATAAATATGTAAATGAATAAATGAATAAATGTGATATAACAAGAAACGGAGCACAATAGCACACACTGCCATTCATCGCAATGGGTACACGCACCAATCACAAACAGACATGCACCGATATTCAATATTCAACATTTAATAGTTTAATCAACATTCAGTAATTTAATGATTTAATCAATAATTCAATATACGGTCCTACTCCATGTCTCAACCGAGTATATGGCACATGGAGATGGAGAAAACCAGTGCCGCCGATGATCATGTCAACCAAAGATAAGAAACCGAGTGAAACTTAAGCCATAAACCCTACGCCATGTAGATGCGTAACCTTCGAGAAATTTCGTAAGATTTTACAATTCGTCCCGTTATGTCCGTTGTCTATTAAATTAGCTATCAAATTAACTAATTGATTATTACACGGAATGTACACGCGCCCGTGATCAAATACATCAATAAAATACTTCCAATAAATTACAATGACCGAAACCAAGATAGAAATAGAAATAGAATGTAACGGAAGGTAACGATAGCGGAGAACATCCCAGTATCTCGGTAAATAAAGTACACAACACTATCCGTTGATAATAATTACAAATTATCCCTGGTTGGTAACCATCCGCGGCATGAGCAGACAAATATTACCGGCCACAAGCATTCTACCTACCATATAATACTCGGCCGTTCACTCCGTAACGGTTATCGACAGACAAGTTATCTGCCGCGCAGTGGTTACCCACCACGCGCCGGTTACCCGTTAGACAGTTGCCGACTATAGAACTGTCCATCGTGCAGCCGCACAATCCTAGGAAACCATACTTACCATCAGACTTACCATCAAAGATAAGTCTGATATACAACGCTATTCGCGAAAGGTAAAGGTAATTATACTGAAAGTAAAAGGTAACAAATAAAACTTCAAGACGGGCCAAAGTCAAGAATAAATTTATTAATAAGTAAGTCAAAGCTACGATTATCATTTATTATGTAAATCATTTATATTTGTAAATAAAATGAACTAAAATATATAGATATAAATATGAATATGAATATAAATATAAACATAAATATGAATACAAACTATAAAGAAAGTGAACCTACCATAAAGCTAGATTAATACAGTATTGATCCGTAATAAGCAACAGTTTTCTGGCTCGAAATAAGCAAATCTCTATCCCCACCTTTTCGTTTAATGTCGCCCGCAAAGTGAGAGGTCCAAGAAATGAGTGAGAGGTCCGTAAAAGAGAGAAGCCGATGTTTTGGGTAATAAATTGTCACGCTCGACTGAGCAGTGACATCGGCTAGTAGAAGAAGGATAGAATATATATAATGCTTTCTCAGTCTAGCATATTTGCCTTGAAATAAGCGACATAGTGCGAGAATGAGAGGGCATGCTATATTCTAGCCTTATTCAAAAAATAACATCCTTGCTCAGCCGATCACTTTATGATTTGCCGCTACCTCGGATCTCTCACTCGTTTCTCGTGTTCTCTATCGTCCCGTTTCGAGAACAAAGTCGATCCAAATAGCCTGCCTGCTCCGTAATAAGCAACAGGCCAGACCCGAGCGAGTTGCTTATTACGAGGCAATCCTGTAACAATTATGGAAGAAATCAACCCGTATAAAACCCGCAGATTGCGCGGAGTGCAGGACACACTGCGCTAGCACATTATCGCGGTGCAGAAAACAAATTGTGCAAAAGTACCGAAAATAAAGAAAAACAACCGCCAAGGAAAGAGAGGCCGAATAAATAAATAAACTAGAATAAAACAAATAACATAAGACACTTAACCAAATAAACCAAAATGAAAATGAAAATGAAAATCAAAATCAGAATCAAAATCAAAATAAAATAAAAATCAAACAACGCATGTAATCAAACAAATCTCATACAACCAATCAAGCACACAATTAAATAGTATTAACTGATACTAATTTACGGAATAAAATAAAATAAAATAAAATAAAATAGATCAAATCAAACAAGATCAGATCAATTAACAGGGAAGGAATAGGATGTGAGCCCAGCATAATGCATGACATAATGAATAATAATAAATAAATAAATAAATAATATAACAACGCGGTCAAGAAAATCGCATAATTTAAACATTATACTGCCGTACCGTTTAGAAAGAATTGAATTCGCCTCAAACTCTTCCCTGCACATCCCTGCATGATAAGTCCTCGGAACCTCGAAATGCTTGACAAGGATGTACAAGGTCGAGGAGGAATGAAAATTAACAAATAAATGTGTAAGATAAATGAAATATATAAGACAATACTTATAATCGATCAAACCAAAATTGTAAGTACATGAATTATGCAAGCCCACCAAGAAGGTTGAATCATCCAAATAATTAAATTTAAAATAAAATACAGATAAAATACGAATACAAAGCAATAAGAAAAATAATGAAATAAAATAAACGTAAAGTAGAATAGGCCATAGAACGGCCATAACCCTAAAGTGTCAGAGCCACCAAGTGTCAAACCAGTGTGCAAGGACTTGTTAAAAGAAGCAAGTTAGCAGTTAAGAGAGCTGAATTGCAACTGAAAATGAAAAAGGGAAGAAAAGAAGGGAAACAGGGTAAGATAATAACATACTATAAAATAGCAGGAATAAGCCCATCCTGATGACACGAATATTAATTCACAGGAACAGCACACCGTCACATCATCAGAAAGAACCTTACAATTACCAGAGAGAGACGTCGTGCATGAGTTGAATTAAAGAATATTAAAGAAGAATGAGAATAATATGAAAATGTCCAAGGAATATCAAGGACGTACAGGCAACAAATCAAGAAGGCGATAATGAAATAAAATAAAATAGCGATAAACAGTGATGGCGTGACACAGATAAAGTATAAAATATAAACCGAATGGAGGAAACCATAAATAAATACATTTAACATATTAATACCATCCACGACACTCCGTACCATCATGAAGATCAAAATAAGCTAAATCATATCAATTACTTTAATTCAATTCAATTCAGAATGAAGAACAAATGAGAGAATGGAAGAATGAGCGACAGAACAGTAAAGTAGTTAATTAAAGATATTAAAGAAGAATGAGGTAAATAATAAGACATAAATTATAAATTGAAGGCCGTAATCCAGCAACATAATGTAAAATAATGCAATGTAATGTAATGTAGTGTAATATAATGTGAAGAAAATGAATATAATGTAAAGAAAGAGACATAATGTAAAGAATATGAAATGTAATGTAATAAAATAGAATACAAAATACAGAAATTGAACTGAACGTATACCATAACCGTAAAGATTATCATCCCAATTACCCTATTTCTTAATCAAAGCAGACTATAAGTCAGATTGTAAATGATAAATAATAAATGATCATGTCACTGCAAATGCAAGAAGAACCGATTATTAAATGACATATCAAGATAAATAACTAAAGCGACAAAACAAATCAACAAATCAACATTAACTGCGTAGTTCAAATAGGAACTAGAAAGTAGAATGTAGAAACTGATCACCATATGAGGTATCAAGATAGAATAAATAAAACAACAAAATCAAATCAAATATAAAGAGCGTAGCTAAATTAAACACCACATCATTGTACAATCGAACAAGTAAGTCTGATATTAAACAATCAAACCACTATCAATCAATTGTGAATAAATTATGAATAGACATTTGCACAGACAAAACCATTCATCATCACAGAAAGAACACATCAAATCCACTGGCCTTGATCAATCAAAATAAAAATGGATAAATAAATAAATAAACAATAAATAATGAATGAATATTGAAGGGAGCCAACAGTTGAAAGGATTGTGAAATTATAAATTATAAATTAAGAAATCAAGAAAACAAAGAAAATGTAAAGTGTAAACTGTAAAGTGTAATGTGTAAGCAAAATAACCAGCACAATATACTGTGATATAAAACAAATAAAAGAATAAGATACAGTGAAGATACAGTAAGATACAGTGAAGATACAGTAAGATACAGTAAAACCTGGATAAATGCAACGAAAGAATGCTTGGATAAGTGCAACATCGCTATCCCCTCCACTTGGGGGGATCCCCCTAGGTGAACCGAGCCGCTCGACGAGGAAACCGTGTAATATGATCCGACCGTAATATCGGTGTGACTAATACTAATTTAACGATAAAACTTTTTTATTTTTAACTTTTTCTTAATAAAACTTTTACTAACGCATTTGTGAGATTTTTCTGATTAAAATGACACCAAACACGATATAGTTTGAATTATATTTATAAACAATAGTAATAGAATAAACAATATAGAATTGACACCACGACTGAATACAAAAGATGTGTACGGACACAGAATCGGCATGTCGGCTGAATAGAAAACATGTGTACGGACACAGAGTCGGCATGTCGGCTGAATAGAAAACATGTGTACGGACACAGAGTCGGCATGTCGGCTGAATCGAAAACATGTGTACAGACGCAGAATCGACACCTCGCTTGGATAAATGCAACATTAAATGCCCAGAATCGACACCTCGCTTAGATAAATGCAACATTAAATGCCCAGAATCGACACCTCGCTTGGATAAATGCAACATTAAATGCCCAGAATCGCCACCGTGCTTGGATAAATGAAACCTTTGAAACCAGAGCCAACACCGCGACTGGTTTTGATTTCGATCTCTGTTGCTTTTCGCCAACCTTTAACATCTATTTTAGCAAGTAATTATAATTGAAACTATATCGTGTTTGGTACCATTATAATCAGAAAAATTTCACCAATGCGTTAGTAAAAGTTTCAATAAAAAAAAGTCAAAAACAAAAAAGTTTTATACTTCAATTAGTATTAGTCACACCGATACGTTTCGGCTCTTTCCTTTGATCATCGGACCTCTCTCTTTCCGCCACTGTCTGTCTCTTTCTACGCTTGGCTGGTCGTCGCGTGTAACCCGAGATTCGACACCTCGCTTGGATAAATGCAACCACTGGGTCCCAATGTTGGTTGCATTTATCCAGGTTTTACTGTACAGTGAAGTGAATTTCAAAATAATATAACCATAGATAATATAAACCATAGAATAGACACCTTCAAAGATGTCGGGTGACAGAATTTACAGAGATATAACCTTAACCCTAACCCCTAATGTGTCAAAACAAGGATTGTCAACAGGAAGCAAGAACAATGTAAGAAGACTCGTTAAGAATAGGAACAAGAACAAGATTACCAATTAAAAAGCCTGATAGTCAACTCAGAAAAGGAAACAGGCAAGGTAAGATAATAATTGTAACAACGCACCATAAAATAAACAGGAATAGCACAACTTAATAACATGCATATCAATTCCCACAGAAAAGCACACTGTCAACCTGTTATGACAGAACTATACAATACCAATACCAGAGAGAGACATCATGAATTAAGTGAATTAAAGAATATCAAAGAAGAATCAGAATATCCAAGGATATATAACAGGCGACAATGAAATAAAATAAAATAGTGATAAACAGTGATAACGTGGCACAAATAAATTAAAATATAAAATATAAGTATATTAAATATAGAATAACCGCATAAAAGTAAACCATAAATATGTTAATATAATCTACAAAACTTTGTACCACCATGAACATACAATTAAACTAAATCATAACAATAACTTCAATTCAATTTAATTCAGAATGAATGAACCATGACGGAATAAAGAATGAACAACTGATCAGTGAAGTCATTGATTCAAGAAATTAAAAGAATGAAGTAAATAAGAAAGTGTAAAGTATAAAGTGAAAGCCGTGGCCAGCATAATGTGAATAATGTAAAGTAACGCAGTGTAATATAATGCATTGTAACGTAATATAACATAAAACAAATGAACTATAATGAAATAGAATACAAAATACAAAAGTGGGCTCACTAAAATATAACCATAAAGATTATTAACTAAATACTCCATTCCTTTACACAAGTAAATTATAAGTTAAATTGTGAATGGTAGATGGTGAATGATAAATGGTCATGTCAATGCAAATGCAAATAGAACCGATTATTGCATGACGTCTCAAAGTAAAGTGAGTAAACAGCAAATAAATTAAATAAATCAAATCAAATGTAAACTGCGTAGTTCAATTAACACTATACTACTGTATAGTGTAAAAATAAATAAATAACTCAACAAGTAGAGTATTTTGAACTAACATTTAAATGGTGAATTAAACAGAAACCATACACTATCAAAGCATTTGGATAGACAAAACCATTCATCATCACAGAAAAATAACAAAATTAAGATAAATCAAATCAAATCACTAACTTCAGCTGATCAGAGTGAATGAATGAATGAATAACGAATAATGAAAGAGTGAATGAATGAATGAATGGATCAAAGAAGGAAGAGAGAAACAATAGAATACCAGCAAGTACAAGTTAAAGTTGAATAGACCATTGAAAAGTAAAATTCAGGGATGAGATAACGAATGACAAATGACAATTATTTACAGAAACACAACCCCAATGTGTCAAAGCAGTGTCAAGACCAGCATGCAAGGACTCGTTAAAGGGACAAATATCAAATAAGAGAGCTGAATTGCAACTGAAAAGGAAAAAAGAAGAAGAAAAGAAAGGAAACAAGGTAAGGTAGTTGCAACATACCATAAAACAACAGAAATAACCCATACTGGTGGCATGAATATTAAATTTAAATTTACAGAAACAGCCCATCGTCATGAAAGAGCAACATTATGACCAGAGAGAGACGTCGTGGATAAATTGAATTAAAGAATATCAAAAGAGCATCAAAATGTCCAATGAATATCAAGAATGCACAGGCAAATCAAGAACCAAATCAAGAAGCGATAACGAAATAAAATAAATAGCGATAACAGTGATAATGTGGCACAAATAAATTAAATATATAAATATAAGTATATTAAAATATAGAATATAGAATAAAGAATAACGAATAACCGTATGGAAACAAATCATAAATATATTAATACAATCTACAGAACTTTTGTACCATCATGAGTTAAAATAAACTAAATCATAACAATTGCTTTAATTCAATTCAATTCAGAATGAATGAACAGTGACAGAATGAAAGAATGAACAACTGAATGAAGTGATCAATTAAAGATACCAAAGAATGAGTTAAATAAGGTAAATAGTCATAAGTCATAAGTATAAAGTGAAGGTAGTAACCAACATAATGTAAATAGGGTAAATAATGTAATGTCACGTAATATAATGTAAAACAAAATGAATTATACTAAAATAAAATACAAAATACAAAATACAAGAAGTGAACTCAATAAAATATACAACCGAACAGATTATTAGCCACGATACTCCATTTCCTTACCAGAATAGCCGATAAGTTAAATTATAAATTATAAATGGCAAATGATAAACGATGAATGATTATATCAATGCAAATGCAAATAGGACTTACTATTGAATGTTGTATCAAAATAAAATAACTGAAGCAACAATAATCAAATCAAATATAAAGTACGCAGTTCAATAAACACTGCACCAGTATATAGACTGAATAAATAATTAAATAAATGAGTAAATAAATAAGGATACTTAAATAACAAGGTTATAATAAAACCACGCACAATCAAAGCATTTGAATTGACAGAACCACCCATCATCACAGAGAGAGCAAAACTAAAGTAAAAATAAAAGTAAAATAAATCATATTCATTAACTTTAATTGATCAGAATGAATGAGTGAATGAATAATGAATGAATGAATGTATGGAACCATTAAGAAAGTTAAAGATTAAGGAAAATAAAGAAGGTAAGGCATGATTGAAAACAAGAAGCAGGAATGTATCAGAACGAATGAACAATGATAGAATGGAAGAATGAACGACTGAACAGTGAAGTAATCAATTAAAGATATCAAAGAAGAATGAGGTAAATTATAGGGTAAATAATAAGGCATAAAGTATAAAGTGAAGACCGTAACCAATATAATGTAAATAATGTAATGAATGTAAAGTAATGTAATGTAATATAATGTAAAACAAATGAAATATACTAAATAGAATACAAAATACAAGAAATGAATTCAATAAAATATAACCATAAAATTTATTAACTACAACACCCTATTTCCTCAGCAAGGTAGATTATAAGTTAAGTTATAAATTATAAATGATAAATGGTGAATGATAAATGCTTATGTCAATGCAAATGCGAATAGAACTAATTATTGAATGACGTTTCAAAATAGAGTAATTAAGGCGACAATTAAACCAGATTAGTTATAAACTACGCAGTTCAATAAACACTATACCAATGTATAGACTAGAATACATAAATATATAAGTAAATAAATAATAAGGATACTTAAATTGTAAGATTATAACAAACGCACAATCAATCAACGCATTTGAATGGACAAAACCACCCATCATCATAGAGAGAGCAAAACTAAGATAGAATAAAATAAAATAAATAAAATAAATCATATTCACTAACTTTAATTGACCAAAATGACTGAGTAAAGAATGAATGTAACGATTACAGAAATTGAAGATTGAAGATTGAAGATTAAGGAAATAAGGAAAGAAGGCGTGAATGAAGCAAGAAAGCATTAATGCATTAATGTAATACAATTATAAGTAAAGGGAAGGAAAGTAAGTAAATGAACACCCACCACCCAACGAATATTACACAACAAACTACACCAAGAGCACAAAAGCAATCAATCACTCCTCGCACAGCACCATTAAAACAATCATTAAAACAATCATACTGAAACTGTAACAAAACTAAAAACAAAACTGAAACTATAAGAAAACAGTTAATAATACAACCCGGATTGTGCAATTCATTTATTTAAGCATATTACACTGCTGCATCGTCACAAATATAAAATGAAATGAAAATTGATGATCTTTATTATAAGAATAGATTACACAAGTAGACACTGTTCTCTCGTTGAACGCTTTTATCAGTATCGCAAAAAACAAAAAGGTAACGGTTTTATTACACATCCGTATATCTAGTAATTTTGGGGAACAAAAGAAGAAGGTCGGGGGTAATACGCAGCACCCTGTATCACTTGGTAATAGAACCCAAAAGAAAAAAACTAGATAGAAAGCGTTACCAACTATTCTCAACAAAAATAAAAGAAAATGACAATGAAATATGACAGAAAATGAAATGATAATGAAAATGAACTTGAACTAATCTAATCAACGAAACAGCAATGCAAGTGTTACGACCAGCCGCCTAAAACGTACATTAATCGAATTCTTCCCACGTTCGGACAAACATCATGTTACGGCCACCCGCCTAAGCGATCGATATTCGAACAATCGAAGTCCTCACGACCGGACACCTAAACATCATATTACGACCACCTACTTAAGTATTCGATAAGACGCGTTCTCACGGACATCCCACCTAGTCAATCATCGGCCCCTTCTCCATCACTAGCGACATTATAAAAGACCTTACCGGACATAAGCGGGGTGAGTCGAAATCATATTATAAAAATAAAGTGCCAAACCTTTAAAAGTGCTGTTCATTTAAAAACCTGTGAACTTTCCACGTGACATTTTGGCGATCCTGCCAGGATCCATTCAACATCACGAAGAGAAACTTCAAAAGGGGGCTTTCTACGGAACTCCGGACGAAGGGACTACGAGTGCCACTCTGTCGTGATACGTAAGGATCCAACGAACCTAAGGTAAAAGCTGGCGTTTGAACATTACCGATTAAAACCACCCAGCATTTCCTCTCAAGACTCATCCTCCTTATCCTCTGAGTCCTCAATATCTTCAATAATGACTGCCTCCGGACCTGCTGCACAAGAGAACATGCTACGGCAACTCTTGGACAGGATGCAACGGATGGAAGAAGGAATCAATCAACAATTGACAACTCTAGGAGAAGAAAACCAAAACCGTGCAAAAGAAATCCAAAATATTGCAGAGCAGCTGAAACTGGTCACCCTCACTGAAGACGCGTCTACTATTTCGAGGATCACCAGACGAAGCGGCGGAGATCAAGATAATCAACAAGAAGATGAAATGCATACGGCCCGTCAACCACCCCAAAATTCAACAATCAGGCCAAACGAACTGATGAAAGCAGTTGACGCCATTCGAACCATCGAGACCTTACGAGGACGAGATGATGTAGGAGTTGAAGATTTTATCAAATCAGTCAGGTATGCCAGGAGTAATTGTTCTGAGAAAACATTATTACTAAAATTAATTCTGATCGAAAAAATTACGGAAAACGCAAAAAGAAGCATTCGATACACGTCAATTGAAACGTATGAAGAACTTTATGAAGTACTCCGTCAGAACGTTTCAGTACCTAATACTGTTAGTAGTTGCCGTAATAAGTTACAACAAATACGGCAAGGAGCAACGGAAACAGTACAGTCTTATAACCTACGATTTAGACAACAACTCAATGAATTAATTTACGCCGTTCAAAATAAACACCAAAATCCAATTTCAAGAAGGATAGCTATAGAAGAAAAAGAAACAGAAGCTACTCGAACATATGTGCTCAATCTCCGCAGGGACATAGGCATGCTCGTAATACCAAGTAAACCGAAATTATTAATAGAGGCACAAACAATGGCAGCCGACATGGAACTGTGGACTCGCGACGCGAATCGTGCCATGGAGCGTCGACAAGTGCCATCCAGAATTCCTCCACCTAAACAACAAGGGCAACGCCCAAATACACCGAGTGATCGGCAAACCATTCGATACCTTTGAAGTGTACAAAGTGCGGAAGATTAGGACACACCAGTGACAAGTGCTACGCGCGAAATTTTCAAGTGGCCAACCAGGGAAAAATTCCACCACCAAGAGTGAACAACCTCAATTTTCAAGAGAACAAAGTGACAGAAACAACATCCGAATCAACTGCACCACCGGAAAATTACTACAAATTTGCTGCAGAGTTCCAGGAATGTCGAGAATCGGAAGACTACTCGTGGACACGGGAGCAGGAATCAACATCCTCAAGCGATCAGTAGCTGAAAGAATAGAGCCGACAGAAAGCAAAACATTCTTTATGGGTAATGACAAACATACTACTCACGAGACGACTATAATTCAGATACAACAAATACCTCATACCTTTCACATAGTCCCTGATTCATTTCCTTTAATAGAAGACGGCATAATGGGCCTACCATTCTTAGAAAAATATAAATACGAAATCAATAACGAATCATTAAAAATTAACGACAAAATTATACCGTTTCAGAAAACTACTCCTCACACACTGTCTCCGGGAAAAACAACAAAACGAACACAATATCTAGACGGAAAACCTGTTCAAATATGCTACATCAACACTGGTAAGCAAGACCATCAGATTACAAACGAAATAGAACCAGATGATAAAATCGATCAAATTAACAAATTTGCAAAAATTATTAGAACTAAACATATTGATCCAAGTTTACGAGACCCTTTAGAGAAAATCCTTATTAACTATCTTGACGTTTTTAATTTAGAAACTGACTTACTTTCTTGTACATCCCTTACGGAACACGCTATTACGTTAAAATCCGAAAAACCTATTAATATAAAAAGTTATAGACCACCTGAATGCCATAAGCAAGAAATCGAACGACAAATTAATGATATGCTAGTTAAAAAAATCATTGAACCATCAGACTCTCCTTATAACGCGCCGGTTTGGGTAGTTCCGAAGAAATTGGATGCTTCAGGTAAACGTAAATGGAGGATAGTAATCGACTTCCGTAAACTCAATGAATTGACAGACCAAGACGCGTACCCATTACCTAATATAGATGAAATTCTGGACCACCTAGGCAAAGCAAAATTTTTTAGCGCGTTAGATCTTTCTTCAGGATTCCATCAGATCTCTATGAACAACAATTCTAAAACGTATACAGCTTTTTCTACACCACAAGGACATTTCCATTACAATAGAATGCCATTCGGTCTCAAAAATGCTCCAGCAACGTTCCAAAGAATGATGGACACGGCGCTTCGCGGTTTAATAGGAAAACATTGTTTTGTTTACTTAGACGATATTATCATCTTCGGGTCGACGATACAAGAACATAATCAGAATTTAGCAATCGTATTCCAAAGGCTTAGAGATCTTAAACTTAAAATCCAACCCGACAAATGTGAATTCCTCAAACCGGAACTAGAATATTTAGGTCATGTAGTAACTGCGGAAGGAGTTAAACCAAATCCAAACAAAACTAAAAGCAATAAAAGACTTCAAACAACCTAGAGATTCTACAAATATAAAATCTTTTCTTGGACTAGCCGGATACTATAGAAAATTTATCCGTAACTTTTCAAAAATTGCAAAACCACTAACAGACTTAGTAAAAAAAGACGTCCCATTCCATTGGACAGACAAACAACAACTCGCTTTTGACACATTAAAACAAAGACTTTGCGAAGCCCCAGTACTACAATACCCCGATTTTAATAAAACATTCATTCTAACGACAGACGCGTCAAATGAAGGATTACGAGCAATTCTCTCCCAAGATGGTCATCCTTGTTGTTACATCTCCAAAACACTAAATTCTCCTGAAAAGAATTACAGTACAAGCGAGAAAGAGCTACTTGCAATAGTTTGGGCCACCAAAAGACTTAGACAATACCTATTAGGAAGAAAATTCATAATTCAGACTGATCACCAAGCGCTAAAATGGTTAAAGGATGTAAAAGATCCCTCTTCTAAACTCATGAGATGGCGATTGAGACTCGAAGAGTATGATTATGACATAGAATACAAAAAAGGTAAAGAAAATACCGCCGCAGATGCTCTTTCACGGCTGTACCTATCACCTCACAAGAATCCAACCTTCCTATATCATCTCCAGAAGAAACGGAAGAAGTCCCAACTGAATTTTCCCCAAATCCTGACTATTTTAATGAATATGAAAATTGGAAAATAGACATAACACCTGCACCACTAACACAAAAAATTAATCGACCACACTTCTACCAACTAACAAAGGAATTACTAGGTGACTACGACGAACAAACATGGATAAATAAATTAGCAGAACTAATTAACGACAATAGACACAAAACTACTTTCCCAATAGGAATAGGAGACGAGAAAATAACACGACTAGAAAAGGTTTACATTCAAATGATGATACGATTTCTTAGTACAAAATTTAGAAACGTAAAAATTATATTCGGTTCAGAACCTCCGCGGGATTACACCCTGGAAGAAAAAGAAACAATCCTGAAGGAAAATCACAATGAAATAGTAGGACACTTAGGTATTAATCGTACTGTAAAACGAATTCAAGAACAATTTCACTGGCCTAACTTAGAAGCAGACGTTACAGAATTTATAAAAAATTGCGAAACCTGTCAACATGAAAAACTAGTTAGAATTAGGCAAAGGGAAGAAGCTATCATAACCGATACACCTATAGAACCTAATACTAAAATCGCCATGGATATTTTCGGCCCATTAACAAAAACAAAAAGAGGAAATCAATTTATCCTATCAATCCAAGATCAATTAACAAAATACCTTGTCCTCGTTCCCCTCAAAAATCAGCAAGCCACTACAATTATCCCAGAGTTATTGGATCATTATGTATACATATTTTCTGCATCTAGACAAATTTTAACTGATCAAGGAACGAATTTTGTTTGTAAGCTTATGGAAACGTTTGAACAGGCATTTAAAATCCAACATGTTAAAACGACCTCCTTCCATCCACAATCTAACGGTTCCCTTGAAAGAACACACGCAACGATAAAAGACTTAATTCGTACATGTACAGCTGAAAGACAAAACGATTGGGACGAAAATCTTAAACTTATTTGTATGGGTTATAATACCTCAGTTCACGAATCGACAGGTTATACACCCTTTGAACTAACATTCGGACACAAAGCTAATCTACCCTCAACAATTTCCGCAACTCCTTCGATGACAAAAGAACAGTTATTTAAACTTTGGAAGAGACGACACGACACGTACATTTCTGAGGCAATAAAAACACTCAATAAAAACGAAGCTCGCTATAAACGGGATCAAGACAGAAAAATTATAAAATTACAGACTATATTCAAAATAGATGATCGAGTTCTTCTACATAACGATCATAAACGAAATAAACTCGATCATGAATGGTTAGGACCTGCAGAAATAATACAGGCCTCTCCTCCAACGTATACTATTTATTTTCCGTCGGAGAATCGACAATTAAAGGTACATGGTAATCGATTAAAACTTTTTATTTCAGGCCGACAACCCTTACCCTCTTGTTCTACTTCATCGGAACAATCCACTGTAAATTACATATTGAACCTTTAAATAATTCGACAGTATTTTTAGAACATATCGATAATTGTTACTTATATACTAATCAAGTATCTATATCTATTATTATTAATCCACACTACCTACTAAAACAACCCGAAGTTATTGCAGAATCATTAGAAGGTCTATCAAAACATTGTAATAAATGCGCGTACAAAACAGAAATTCAAAACTTAGTAAAGGAACTCGTAACAATAAAAAAAATGATTGCTCAATTGAAATTAACATTAAGAATTATTCATAAACGTGGTTTATTAAATATAGTTGGTTCAGTATCCAAATCTCTTTTCGGTACTCTAGATGAAAACGACTTAACGATAATTAACGAAAACATGGACAAACTATTTGACTCGAATAACAAATTAAAAATCATCGTTTCTAATCAATCAGCCCTTATTAAACAAGTATTAGACGATTCTCATATTCAATCTATCCATCAAATTCAAGTAAAACTTAGCGAACTCCAAGACAATGTACAAAACGAAGAAATAATCAGCTCTTTAATTATACACACAGAATTTGTTCTTTCCGAACTACATGTAAATCTCGATGAACTAATCAACACGATTATACTAGGTAAACAAGGAATAATCAATCCACAGGTTGTAAAGCCACAACAATTTTTGGAAACATTTGATAAAATCATTAAAACCCACTTTCTTTATAATCATATTCAACCAACTCTCGAAAATTTTCAAACCCTACTTGATATTAGTAATTTAAAACTTTGGATCAACAATGGAAAAATTGTATATACAATAATAACTCCTATTTTGGATGATACAGAGTGGAAAGTCACTAAAATTTATCCAATTCCCTCAAAGAGAGACAAAATTTTTGTGGCTCCAGTAATCGAACATGAAATTATATTTACTACGCAAGAACAATATATTCCTACTGACTATAGATATATTCAAAAATTCTGTAAAAGGACGCCTTTAGTTCATCTTTGTAAACTTAATCAACCCACGCATAGTAAATTAGGAACACAAGATTGTCAAATTGAGCTAGTTAACAACAAAAACAAAATTAACACGTGCCCATTCTCCGTATTCAAAATTATAGACGCTACATTTATACCTCTTGAACAACCAAATGTTTATATATTAATACCAAATAAACCATTAACACTAGACATTCTCTGCGATAGACATGAAACACGAACTATACAAACCCCTAGTTTAATTAAAAGCGATGAACCTTGTATAATAACCTATGAAAACAATGTAATGAAAATTGGAGGCACCACCCAAGAAGTTACTTATGAAACTAAATTCAAAGAGTTCTCTTTCAACATTTCACAAAGTGATCTAAAACTATTAGAAAAAAACATTGATTTTACTCCAAAGGTTACTCCAAATTTCAACCAATACCGAACAACTTTAGGACAGATCAACAACCAAATAGATCAAATTCAAATCGAACACCGAATCAAAAACCTAAAAGAAATAGCATACTCTGTATTACAAATTATGGGATACATATCTATAGCCGTAATCACAATTTATACACTATACAAATGTAAACTATTTTCTCGATGTATACCATCCACATTTATTTTTAATATCTGTTGTCCCACTGCGACTGCAAATCAAGAACAACAAAATACTACACTCCCACCAACAACATCAGCGTCAATCTATGACGAAGGTACCAGGTCATCAACCAAAGATTTGCTACCTGCACTAGAAGAAAACATCGTTCATATTCAACCAGCCCGGAAAATTGTACGTTTTGTGAGACCAAAACAAGTCTAAAGAGGGGGAAGTGTTACGACCAGCCGTCTAAAACGTACATTAATCGAATTCTTCCCACGTTCGGACAAACATCATGTTACGGCCACCCGCCTAAGCGATCGATATTCGAACAATCGAAGTCCTCACGACCGGACACCTAAACATCATATTACGACCACCTACTTAAGTATTCGATAAGACGCGTTCTCACGGACATCCCACCTTGTCAATCATCGGCCCCTTCTCCACCACTAGCGACATTATAAAAGACCTTACCGGACATAAGCGGGGTGAGTCGAAATCATATTATAAAAATAAAGTGCCAAACCTTTAAAAGTGCTGTTCATTTAAAAACCTGTGAACTTTCCACGTGACACAAGTCACGTAAACCATAAACACACCTTATACACTGATATAAACCATTGATAATTAACCGATGAGATTCACAAAACAAAGTAAAAGAACAACAACGGTAAATACATAAAACAATGGAACGATAAATGAATTGAACAATGAAATAACGTAACAAGGCATAGATTGCGCAGATTTATTAAGCTCATTATACAATTACAGTAAAACCTGGATATATGCAACAAAAGTTTGTCTGGATATATGCAACATCGCTATCCCCTCCACTTGTGGGGATCCCCCTAAGCCGAACCGAGCCGCTCGGCGAGGAAACCGTGTAATATGATCCGACCGTAATATCGGTGTGACCAATACTAATTGAATGATAAACCTTTTTTATTTTTAACTTTTTCTTAATGAAACTTTTACTAATGCATTTGTGAGATTTTTCTGATTAAAATGGTACCAAACACGATATGATTTGGCTACATATGTATAAGGCAGGCCGTACACCAAAGATACATGAAACACGCAACATGCAACATGCAACACGTCGCATGTTGTGTACGAACGTAGAATAGGTAACGTGGCACGGTACAAACGATTTGTACGGACGCAGAAACGACACCTCGCTTGGATATATGCAACATTAAATGCCCAGAATCGACACCTCGCTTGGATATTTGCAACGTTTAAATGCCCAGAATCGACACCTCGCTTGGATATATGCAACGTTTGAAACCCGAGTCGACGCCGCAACCGGTTTTCATTTCCAATCCTCCTTTGCTTTTCGCCAACTTTTAACATCAATTTTAGTAAGTAATTATAATTCAAACTATGTCGTGTTTGGTATCATTTTAATCAGAAAAATTTCACCAATGCGTTAGTAAAAGTTTCAGTAAAAAAAAGTCAAAAATAAAAAAGTTTTATAGTTGAATTAGTATTAGTCACACCGATACGTTTCGGCTCTTTCCTTTGATCATCGGACCTCTCTCTTTCCACCACTGTCTGTCCTTTTCTACGTTCACGCTTGGCTGCTCGTCGCGTGTAACCCGAGATTCGACACCTCGACTGGATATATGCAACGGCTGGGTCCCAATGTTTGTTGCATATATCCAAGTTTTACTGTATATCGTTGCGAATAAATAAATAATAAATAAAATAAACTTCACTTCAATGAGACAAAATAGAAATACGATAATAAGCATTAACAATATTACGCGAGTTGCATAAATCAACGAGGCACGTCACCCCATCGTACTTTAGTAAATAAATAAATAAATAAATGGGCTGAACTTTGATTCCAGGGACATAAAATTATTGCCCTTTTTTCTTGCTCTTTAATAGTTTTTGACACGTAGAATTCATAAATGTACCCAGATAGCAATTTGCATGCAGATTGGCAGCAGATTAGCAGCAGACTCTGCTAGAATCTGTCTACAAAACCATAGCCATCTGTTTCCGCATTTGGCTGCGTTTCTGCAAACAGAACCTGCGTACAGAATGATATAGCAGATTGGCGTCAGAAACCGAGCAGATCCTGCTAACATAACCTGTTGCCAAATTGGCGACAGAAACAAAACAGAGTCTGCGCGCAGACTGTAATGTCAGATTTGCGGCAGATTGGCAGCAGATCCTGCAACTTCAGCCATTTAAATTTTAAATGGACGTGCATATACTGGCATTTAAATGAGCTCTTTAAATTCTTATTATTACTTATTTTTTAAGGGAAAAAAAGAAATATTACAATATTTTTATTTTATTATTAATATACATATGTGCTAGTTATTATGAATGTGGTATAAGTCAAAATGTATCAGTTCTATTGAACGGCATAATACATAAGAACTGACAAGTTCAATGTTTTTTACATTTCTATTTACACCACTTTCATAAGAACTGACAAGTTCAATGTTTTTTACATTTCTATTTACACCACTTTCATAATAACCGACATATATATATGTATTTATTAATTTAATATACATATTTATAATTTCAGTGTTCATTTGTATATTAACAATTTCTGTGAAGTATACTGTCAGTCAAAAATTTGAAATCAGGATTGTAAGTACTGCAAACAAAGAGAAGAAATGTGAAATTATATTACTTCTAATCGAATTCCAAAATTGTGACTGCTAGTATTTTATTTATTTCTTCTTTGTTGTGGTGATTCCTCTTCTCCACTGCATTTGGGCTGAAGCGAGCGTGCTCGTGTATGCATCGCGTATCCAGTTGCTTCTTCTTGAAACCTCTCCGTTCCCGTACATGAAAAAAGAAAGTATACAATTCACTAGTATTAATGCTATGAAGAAGTTACTATGAACAATGAAATATTTTAAAACGACAAAAGTACATATGTTAGTAAATTCATGTGTAGAACTTCTCAAAAAATCTCGTCGTTTGGTCCAATTTTAAATGAGGTGTTTCCAAACTTTTTGACGAGGGTTGGTTAGGTTGAGGTTAGGTTAGGGTTAGATTAGGACAAAACATTTTGACGACGGTTGGTTCCTAGGTTTTTTTTTTTTTTTTTTTTTTTTGGCGAGGAGGGGGAAAATGCTTTATGCACACCGGGCAGGGACCGCAAGCCCGGTAGTGTGGGACTCCATATACCCACTAAAAACCCTACTCCTCGTACTTACCTATATATACACCAGAACCGCCTGTGTCAGCATTGCTTTACCCTGATTCGTAGGGTAGGTTGTAGCTTCTGAAAATTGGTCAGAAAAAGTAGTTAATTTTCAAACCTGTCATATAGGATAATGGTAAGAATAATACTATAATAACGAAAACATTTAGTGGGTCATACCTTAAAATTAAAGCCGCTTCATCCTGGATATATTTCTTATTTAAATGCCATCTCCTTCCCGCGTCTTTAGTGTAGTCTGTAAAACCAATAGCAATATTGAAAGAGATGCAGAGAGATGAATACATGTTGCATTTATTTATTTATTTAATGATTTCAAATAAATACTGTTTGTGTTTGAAAAGTTGGCAGTACGGCCGAAAATGCGTATGAGCCTAGATGGGGCACGACCGATCAAGCCCGCGTTCCTTCTCACTGCCAACACTCGAAACGCTTCAGTAAGAAAATACATATATATACATATCGATCTTACATGTTGTCGGAATGTAGCATCACAGCCACGGCGTATTCTCTTCTTTCTTGTTCGTCCTCTTCATTGTCGTCCATGTTGTCTCCAGGAAACGGCATTCTGAAACACTTTGAACAAATATCGTGTGGACTAATATTAAATTCGGGGCTCAAATATCGACATTTATACAGACCTACCGCAGAGGATTTTATGCCGATATCAAAAATATCATCGACCTCTGTGAATTTCTTCACACCTAAGCGAAATGTATTACTGTGCTCGGCAATGGAGGACAGAATACATATGGCACCGTCGCGCAAGATGCAGCAATTATCGCGTACATCAAGACTGAACGACATGCCATTAAACTGTATCCTACGATACTGGAGGAAATCAGTACCGCAACCAAGAGGCACAGATACTTCAATATGAGAAGATGGAACGACCCTCACCCTATTTGCTCCATGAGCCTGAATCTCCGCCATTCTGTTCACAAATTGTTGAAGAGGTAAGCCCGGCTTTCTACAATACTTTCTAAAAATTCGCATGTTGCTTTCAAACGGAAAAGCAGAAAACGAATCTAAAGGACCAAGACGTCTTACATCATTAGTCAAATGCAGAAGACCATGGACATTATAGGAACAAAAATTTGGGCCATACAACTCTTCACAACGATGGACAAATTTTTGCAGAGCAAGCTCTGCAAAATTCAAAAAGTGACTCGACGGAGATTGTGACGCTAAAATTCGAATACCGGTGTGAAGGAAAAGGAAATGAGTATATAAATTGTCATTGAGGAGCCCATATGCCACAACCGGCCCTGTGTATAAAAGAAATTGTCTAAACTCTGTTGCTTTATACTTGGTATAATACACCAGAGATCTTGGGCGTCTTCCAAACTCAGAGGGGCAAAATTCTCTGAGTTTGTCCAGTCTTGCAGACATACAAGCAAGATGGCTACCTGACAATTTGGACAAGCGTGAAAATTTTCCACTTATCCATGCAGATAATATTTTTTTCGTGACGCCCAAGCATACCAAATGCATGTATTCAAATGGAACCTGGGAAACCATTCCGAAAGGTAGTAATGATAATGGACTGCAACCTTCTTTATGATGATCCTCATCTACACATTGAGAGTATTGGTTGTCAGTCCTAAGCAAATGCTTTATGCCATTGAAGACATATCTACCTTCGCTGTGCGTACCAGACACTTTGCATTTGGAACAGGGCCGGCTGGATGTATGTCCACGGTGGTTAAGGATGAAAGCTCTTGCTGGTGCATCAGCAATAAAGCACCTTAATTTTATTGGTATCTTAGTACCATCAAGATCAACACCACCGTTGGAAAGCATATGGGTAATGTTCATGATGAACATATTGAAAAGCCTATTAGGATCACTAGGCTTTTGCAATCCTCTATAAATGCCGACAACTATTGGCCTTGCATCAGGTATATTCCTAATCATACACTGAATCGGCCACAGATGGATTGTTCCCGCTCTATCTAAAGCACATCCATCTGTGCTGAAATCTAATTCTAATTCACTATCTGGTGAAAAAGAAGCATTCCTGATAGATTTTACAATTTCAGCTTCGACATCAAAATGCACATACTCTCCCGGTTCTACAACATATGTTGCAACACAAGTTCGTGGAGTACCCAGGACAGTCCTAATATCCTTGGGTAGATGGCTGAACATGATTAATGTTGTTATCCACGCAATAAGAAGCCAAACTTTCCTGAAATGAAGTTTCAGGAACCGCTTCAGAACTACACAACAGTGAAGAAGACAAAGAAGAAGAAGAGGAAGAAGAATTGTAATCCACATCTACATCATGGATGGCATCAATACCATCTGCGTAATCTGTTGAGGATGAAAGAACATCCGCCAGATTAACAGGGGCATTGATCTCTTGAATACAAGAAGAAGAAGGAGAAGTCAACGAAGGGACAACACTATTGGATCCTACCTCATTCCTTATGTTGCGTCTCTGTCTGGTCGATGATATTTTAAATATCGGTTTCCTCGACACAGATAACTTAAAATTAAAGGAACTCATAATTAAAATTACTAATTAAATGAAATGTATGTTAGGAATAAAAATGTAAATATATGTATATGAAAAAATAAATGTAAGTAAAAATAATTTGTGGTTAATGTATGAAAAAAATCAATATAATTGAAAAATGGTTAGTAGATAATAGAAAAATGGTAGTTAGTAGTTATAATAGTAAATAAAATATATGAATAATTTATATTAATTAATATGCGATTCGAATAAGACACCTGTTGCACTGCACTCTCGTTCGTTCAGCGACACAAAGCGAATTATATAAAACGGTTGGACGCTGTCTCTGGTATAAGTTTTTGCGGGAAACGCGTTTATTGGATGCGAATTTTCGTCACCTTGATTTCTGCAACCAATGCAAATACCTCCCGCAACAATTGATGGATCGTCTTTTGTTTTATAACGGAACGACCGCAGAGATGATTGTTATCCGTTGTGAGGCTCGTCGGAGACAGTACAGACTGCGAAATTTGGATACATTTCAGTGCGATTTTTTTTTCAATTTCTTTATAGGGACTACAGGAGAGAAGTGCAATTGCCAAGGATGAATTCAAATGTAAGTATGACTTTTACTCATTGCAATTACATGTCTCGCGGATATGAATGTATACATATTTCAAATTTTCTTACAATATTCATTTATTACAGATGGAAATGGAACACCGTCCGAAGAGGATGGCCAACAAGCCGGCCCGGTATCAAACCACGTCCTCCGACGAAGAACCGCGAAAGCGTTTAAAGGTGGCCCCCGGAAGTATCGCCGAGGACATAACAGACCTGAGGGCTACCTTGGAGGGCGCGGACGATGAATTTGTATCTAATTATAGACAACACGAACACACGAACACATACACATCACTAGACACATACTCGCCATACACAAGCACATACACACCACCAAACATAAACATATACTCGTCATACACAGCACCAAACACATACAGGCCACCTCCAACAGTATATGCACCATCAACGCAAAGTTTTCATATTCCAGATGCAGCGGAGAGCAGGCCTGAACCAGGGATGCAGCAAGGTCCGGAACCTACAAATTTACAAATAAGGTAAGTTGCATGTTCATTCTTCTTCTATACAATATAGGGAATAAGAATATATTCCTCAATTTGTTACATGTTTAAGGACATTTTCTTACAAATATTAATGTTTACAGGGATCTATATACAAAAATTGGCAACCTGGAGTCCATGGTGACGTAAGTATTGATTGCATGTTATTAAAGTATATATAATTATCATTTATCTTTATAGGAAAACCCATTCATTATTGGAGAAGGTGGCGAAGCAGCAGCAGCAGCTGCTGCACCAGCATCATGGAATTCCGTCAAAGCCAGCGTTTCTACCAATTTCATCGCTGGCTGGAATGACGGAATTCCAAAATATTGATGAAGACAGCTACACGGAAGTTGTAAGTGAAACAGAAGTCTCATTTTATTTATCTTTATGTAACAAATGTTTGTGTCAGTTGTTACTTACTTTGTTTAGGTACACTATTTGGAGTACGTGGGCGGCTTCAACCTGAAGGAAGCAGTCACCCTCTCTTTTAAAGAAACAGTGAGTGACTGCTTGCTAACATCTTATTCCTGGTTGGGCCGCGAAGATAACAATCTCGCACTTTGCGAGACAAGAATTGTTCGTGCTATACACGGTAAGAATCACTGTTTATATAATTGTGATACTATTACTTCATATGGTATTCAGTATTCATATTATATGCTTACATTTGATTTTTAGATGCCGTGCTCCGGAATAGGCACTTCCCAAGGCCGTCCCGCAAGGATGTAGCGGAACACTTGAAAGCGGCGCTTCGCACTGCTAAGGAAAGAGTGCGAAGCAAAAGAAGAGGCCCCCGAAATTCTCAGCATGAAACAGTGGATAACTTTTGGACCGCTGAGGAAGAATCACGTTGAAACAGGAAGAGGTTAGTTTCGTATTATATTACATATATAATCATAACCTTGAAACACATGTACTTACGTATGTACTCGCAAGTACCTTCATGCCTTTTTTCATTCACTGCCATAAACTCACTTGTTGGATAAATAACTCTAATCCAAACACATCTTTTTCAATGTTTCTCTTCTCTTTCGCTTTCTCATAGCGAGGAAATCATCTATGGCACGGCAGCTCTAGCACATCCTCTAGCGAGAATGTACATATGTACATAAACATTTATACATATGTATAATATTTATAATTTGCAGCAGCCTGGGGTCAAGCCGTGAAGAGGAACTGAAGAAGAACTGAAGAGGATCTGACGAGAAACTGAAGAGGACCTAAAGATATAATTATTTTGTACACTTGTTTTATTTTTATGAATTTATATATATTATTTATATCAACATTTATATGCTGATTTGTTATGTATATTGTTGACATTGTAAATGTACATTTTTTGGTTGTGAATACTGGTAAGGTGTTGGCAGTTTTCCTTATCCTAGCAACAAATGTTGGTATTCTTGTATTTATTCTGCCAAATAAAATATTTTCTTTTTTGTTATATATTCTGTTCACAGTTCTTTTAGTATCCGTCCCTTTCCTACCCCCCCAGAAAAGGACAAGTGTGAATGTATTGTATATATGTTATACATTCATTTTTCACAATCTGATCATGACAATTTTTCAGAAGATTATATATAAATGTACATATACTGTATACATGAAAAATTTATAATGGTATCTTTCATTTTTCTTATTGAATAAAGTTAATGCATTATCAATTAATTGCAATTTATTAATTATCAATAATTTTATTTTATAATTTATAATTTTCTTTTTATTTCGTTCGTAGTATTACAATTCATGTTATTGAAAAAAAATATCCTGTGCTCCTATCAAATTTATAGCGTTCTTATTCCTCAACACTCGTAGTTCGGAAAAAGATTTTAAATACCACTTATATGTATAGACACTGTTCCGTTTAAAATTTAAATGGCTGAAGTTGCAGGATCTGCTGCCAATCTGCCGCAAATCTGACATTACAGTCTGCGCGCAGACTCTGTTCTGTTTCTGCCTCCAATTGGGCAACAGGTTATGGTAGCAGAATCTGTTCGGTTTCTTACGCCAATCTGCTTTTGCAGGGTTTGTTACATTTCTGCCGCCAATCTGCTTTTGCAGGGTTTGTTACATTTCTGCCGCCAATCTGCTTTTGCAGGGTTTGTTACATTTCTGCCGCCAATCTGCTGCAATAACTCTATTTAACAGATCCTGCATCAAATCTGTAGCCATTCTGCTTACAAAACCTAGTAACAGGAATCCGACAGAATCTGCTATGCGCAGGTTTGGCTATCTGGGTAGGTCGTAACTTTAGGAAATTAGCGGTTCAAAAGTTATGAGTATGTAAAGTTTCGCGTTTTTAGGGTATTTTACACGCTACTTTGACGCCATGTTGCTTCCATCTATTATTTGATTGGCCCGCATAGATGAGCATTCGGCGGCCATTTTGGCGGGATAAATCAAATGTTTCATTTGAATTTGTTTCGCACGTATCTTGTTTTAACAAACAACAATTATTTTGTGTTCTGTCTATCGTTTTATCTACCTGCTTCGTTTAGTTTTGTGGTTTTTGTGTTCTATTAATGGAGGCAATTCGGAAATAATATATTTTTAAATAAGGTAAGCGGAAGTATCAGATTAGGTTAGGCTATATATTTAAATCCGACCGCCGTCAGGCGGTCGGCAACGCTTTCGTGAAATAATGATACTGTTGAAATGTAATAATTTCTTTCAAAGGGCCCTCTTTAAAATTTTTAGGTTGGTAGTATGATACATAGGAACTCTGAATGCTCGTCTATGTGGGCCAATCAAATAATAGATGGAAGCAATATGGCATCAAAGTAGCGTGTAAAATACCCTAAAAACGCGAAATTTTACACACTCATAACTTTTGAACCGCTCATTTCCTAAAGTTACGACCTACATTTATGGATTCTACGTGTCAAAAACTATTAAAGAGCAAAAAAAGGGGCAATAATTTTATGTCCCGGGAATCAAAGTTTAACCAATAAATGAAACAAATGGCACAAAACGCACAAAATAGAATGAAATATGAATATATAATATGACCGGCGAAGAAACGTAAAATAGATGTAGAACACCATGAACAATGCAATAATAAGACGAAACATGAAAATAATATGAAAATAAAATAGATGTAGAATAAACCCGTTAAAATGACTAGAAATTAAATGAATAAATGGGTAAATGGATAAATAAATGAAATGGAAAGACTATACCGCGAGCAAACACCGAATAAACACCGGATAATAGAACAATCGATTGATCGAATAATCGAACAATCGAATGTGTTAATAAATAAAGAAATAATTAATAATACATCGGGATAACGTGCCAATCAGACGTATGCAGCAAAATAGTAATAATTAAGTAAATTAACACTAATAATAATAAAATATCGAAAAATATCGAAAATATCGAAAAAATATCGTTGCACTTTCACACAATCACTTAATAAATCGACGCAATCAATGAAAAACAATGTAAAACAAAATGAAATAAAACGCAATAAAGGAAAAAACTAATACGTCACCAAACCGTTGACCTAATTTCACATCGTCTGTCCTCTTCTATCCAAGGCCCTGGCCGCGCGTGCAACCGTCTGTCCTTCTTCAACTACGGCGGCCATCTTGAGAACCTGTCAGCTCTTGCATGCTTTCGTTAACCAAATTAATCATAAAAAGTCTCAAAAAACGCGGAATTTCACTACGGAACGTTCACAATTAATCAGAATTATCCTTAAATAATGCCTAATGTTTATAATTATCACTCCGAACACCGAAAACACGACGTCGAAATGACGCGTAACACGCACACCACGTTTCCAATGATTATTAATAAATTAATACACTATTTAATCAAAAAACGACACAATAGCACTTCCGAACAAACAATAAATACAATTTTAACAAAAACGCGAATATCTAAGCCGCTATCCACCACGTTGCAAATCTGACCACGGAGCGACCACGAAACACGTCCGCTCTCCTCGACGCGTCGAGCGGGAATCCGACCTAACCTGACCTTTTTTTTTTTCTAGAAGAGGAAATGCATTTACGTACGCGCGGGTTGTTCCCCCATTCACTCTATTCGTCTGATGGGGGCCCGGGCAGTGTGGGACTCATACCCGCCCTGAGGGGGCAGTCTGGCGCCCGTTTGGAGAGGGCAAACCCAAAGAGGCAACCCCAGAAAGGGGCAACCTGGCAACCCGACCCAAAGGGTGGGGCTTAGCCCAAGAGTAGGTCTCAGCCCAGAAGGGGCGACCTTGTGCAGGTAGTCCAGAGGGAACAGTCCTGTGGCTGGGTATACTACCCACTAAAACCTCTCCCCTGTGTGGGCCGCAGTACCTTTTCATCCTTTGGGATATATAAAGAATACAAACGTATAGCCACAACGGCGTTTTGGCAATTCAATGCATTTCGCATTATTCCGTCCTCCCGCAAAAACGCCATGTAACATGGGGCATCTGCGGATCCACGCCGTTGCACCTCCGATCTAGCGGTAAGGACATTTTAAACCTGAGAAATGCACGCAGGAATTTTTTTCAGCAACGATCGGCACCGGGGCATCCTCCAGGATCGCGCCTTCCCGGCGTGACCGCGCCACCTCTTCGCCTGCCTTTCACTATTGCCAGGACAGGGGTTGTACTTCAGCACGGCCAGGACAGGGACATCATATCTCCACAGTTGACCGTGCCCCTCTTCGTCCTCCTGGTGGGTTGATAATGATGATGTGGCTTATCCTAGATGTCATCACGCCCACCTGTCCTGCCACGAGGACAGGCCATTTTTCTTCAGCAACGGTTGGCACCGGGGGGATATCCTCAAGGATCACACCATCCCGGCGTGACCGCGCCACCTCTTCGCCTGCCTGCCATCAGCGAGGACAGGCCAACCTAACCTAACCTAACCTAACCTAACCCTTTTTTTTTTTTTTACGTGGAGGAAATCTTCGAAAGACGCCCCCAGCCCCCCTGGGGAGGAGCCGGGGGTAGTGCCGGATTTTTACCGGCTAAAACCACCACGGTGACCTGCACAGGGCTGTGGTAAGGGCCCCGGGACCTCTAACGAAAAACACCGGGACCCCTCCACCCTTGGCGCATAGCGCCCCATCTCGGGGGAGGATCTAACCTTTGACACTCCCCCTAAGTGCCTGCTCCACCAACGTCAGGGGCCACACCCGACGCCGGCCACTCCTCGGGCCGCGTGCAATGGCGACCGGGGCTCTAGCCCCGGCCACCGGCGGCCCAGCGACTCCAAATGGGAGCCGGTAGATCTGTGATGGGGGGAGAGGGCAAGTCCCTCCCCCATGCAATCCCCCTGGGGGAGGCCGGAGCCTCCCCCCACTACATCTGCCTTGGGGAGGAGCCAAAACTCCCCCCCAACCTATCACCCTGGGGGAGGCCGATGCCTCCCCCCACTACATCTACTTTGGGGGGGAAGCCGAAGCCCCCCCCCCCTCATCTTGTTAGGGTCCTCCTCAGCTCACTGTGCCGTCGGGGGGCCTACCCCGACGGCGCCGTCTCCTACGGGCGGGGTCGGGGTCGGCTCTCTGCCGACCCCGCTCCGCCTCCTCCTTCAAGGCGATGACCTCCTCACAGAAGGAGGTCATCGCCTTCCATTGATCCTCGCCGGCGAGCATATTTCGTACCACGCTCGCCGGCGAGAGATCCACCCCCAACGCGCACTGCAGGGCGTGACGGGCCCGCGCAAACACTGGACAGTGCTCCAGTGTGTGTTGCGCGGAGTCCCGCCCCGCCCCGCAGTGATGGCATATAGCCGTCGCCGCGCTACGAATCCGGGTGGTCCGGAAGGTGATCCGACCAAAGCCGCGGTCCCGCCATTTCTTGATGACGGGCAGGACCGCCCCGACCGCTCGCTGGCCGGCGGCGCCACTCGCGATTATCTCGCGACGCCACCGGTCCAGGGCATCCTATCGGGCCTGGCACCTCCATTCCCGCTCGACCGCCCGCTCTGACTTGTCTTCTCCAGCCTGGCGGAGGCCGCGCAAGCGCCAGAAAATCGTGGCGCAGGCCTCCGCCTCGTACTTGAAAGGTACGAGACCCGCCAGAGTCATCGCCGCTGCGTGGGAGATCGTGCGGTACCCCTCACGACCCTGATGGCCATCCTCCTTTCCACTCGCCGCAGCACAGTTTGGCTGCGGCGAGACGCCATCAGGGCCTCAGCCCATATGGGCGAGCCATATAGGGCCACGCTCCGCACGATCCCCGTGTAAAGGCGGCGAACCTTCTCGCTCGGCCCCCCGATATTGGGCAGCACCCGCCCAAGGGCGTTTGTTACCATGTCTAATCGGGGGGCAAGGCGATCGAAATGCCTTTCGAAGTGCCAGTGGCTGTCCAGGTGGAGGCCAAGATACTTGAACCCTTCACCCACCTGGACCCTGGTGTCACCTACCCGGATCCAAGACTGGGGCGGCGGTGCAACCCCACGCCGAGGCGAGTAAAACCACATCGCCTCGGTCTTGTGGGGCGCTATCTGTAGCCCCAGCCTCCGGATCGCCGCTGCGACGGCAGCCACGCCAACCTCCTCTAGACGACTGGTCCTGCCCCAGTCCCGGTCGGTGGCAAACATGTGTGTGTCGTCTGCAAAACACGTAATGCTTACACCGTCCGGGACCACGACCCGCAAAGCTGGGTCGTACCCCACATTCCACAATGGGGGCCCCAAACGGGACCCCTGGGGTACACCCTCATCGACGTCCCTCCGATAGACATGTCCGTCCCGGCCCACATACTCGATGAATCTATCCCGTAGGTAGTCCCCGATCATCCTTCTCAGTACTGGGAGCACTTCATGTTCAGCGAGTGCCCCCATTATCACCCCATGGGGCAGGGTGTTAAAGGCGTTCACTATGTCGAGTGAAACGCCCAACGCCACCCCACCCCGGGACGTGGCCGAGTCGCATTGGGAGCGCAGCGAGTCGATCGCATCGATGGTGCTGCGCCCCCGTCTAAAACCGTACTGCGACCCGGCCAGATCAGGGCCTACCCGGGATAGGTGCTCGGCGAGGCGGTCAGCTATAACGCTTTCTAAAAGCTTCCCGATCTCGTCGAGCAAAACTATGGGCAGGTACGCGGAGGAAATACACCCTCCTTAAGACAGGCGCTGAAGAGGCGTCTCAAAAAAGAGGCGCAGGGCCAATACCCAGGCCCGGCCGGGGACGCCGTCGCGGCCCGGAGCGGTGTTCCGAGCCCCCATGCGCCTAACGGCCTCGGCCAGCTCCCCCTCTGTGACCCCCATGTCGTCGGTCCATTCCACTTGGACCGGCGGGGGCTAGGGGTGGCTACCGTCGTCACGAGGAAACAACGTGTCCACCACCTGGCCCAAGAACTGGGGGTCTAGGCTCTCCGTCACGGGGGGCGCCCAGGGCCTTAGTTTGCCCATTGCCCACATATAAGGGCGCCCCCACGGATCGGCATCAAGAGAGCCGAGGAGCTCCTGCCATGCCCGGGACTTGGCCTCCCTGATGTCCAGCTGCAGAGCTACCACTAATACACGGTAGCACCCGTACAGCTCTTCCTCCCCCGCTGGGTCGCGGTTCCTTCTCCGACGGGCCCTTTGCCACTGGCGTCGGGCGACGTTGCAGTTCTGCCGAATGTCTGCGATTTCGCCCGACCACCAGTAGGCGGCCCGTCTGGGGAGGCATTTGGCCCGGGGCATGGCGACGTCACAGATCGCCTTCATCGTGCCCCGGAACCATTTTACCTCCTCCCCTAAATCCGTGACTGGACCGACTGGTTGCTCCGGCCAGGTCACAGCGAGGGCTGCGGCCATCAGCGCGTCCCTGTCAAGCCTCTTCAGCGCCCATCTCAGCGGCGGTGGGCCGCTCGGCGGACGACGTTCGGGGGTGGAGAATCCGAGGCGGATGTAGCGATGATCGCTAAGCGTCTCCGCCTCCTCCACCACCCTCCAACTCTGCACCATGCGTGCAGCCGAGGGTGTCGTGAACGATACGTCAACTATCGACTCCCCCCGAGCGCGCACGCAGGTGCTGACCGAGCCCCGGTTCAGCAGCCGGAGCTCGAATTCTGCCGCCCACTCGAGTACCGCCTCACCCCTCGCGTCAGTCCTCGGGGACCCCCACGATTGGGCATGGGAGTTGAAATCCCCGAGGACGAGTGCCGGTCGGGGGTAGCAACAGGAGACTACATCTCCCCCCCGACCTAAACACTCTTCGAACGCCGCGAGGGACCAACTGGGCGGGCAGTAGACGCCCACCACTGCGGTATCGCACCAGAGCACCGCCACAACCCCCCGCCCCCGTTCTATTAGCATAGGGGGCGGGGCAAAGGCCGTGCCAATCACTGCCACGGAGCCGCCGTCATGCCCGAACCAGTCATGTCTGTCCGGGACTCGATACGGCTCCGCGGCCACAGCCAGCGCTATTTTCCACTCGGCCAGGTGATGGAGAAGATGATCTTGCGCCCTGGCCGAGTGGTTCAGGTTGCCCTGTATTATGGGCCCTTTGAGCCTCATTGCCTTTTGGAGGGAGAGGCCGCCTCCACGGCCTTACCTCCTTTTGGGGTGGCGGACCTGCCACCCCTCCTCTTAGGCGCAGCAGCCTTAGTTGGCTGCTGCTGCGCCTGTTGGGGGGGTGCTAGTCCCCCCTGGACGGCGCCCTTCTCCTTATTGGGCCTCCGGGACTTGGGGGCGCACGACTTCGCCCCCAACCGGTGCTCCGCGTTTCGCCCCAAGTCGGTGCACAAGGGGCACCGCGGGGAGGCGCTGCATGTGGCGGCCTTATGGTCCGACTCGCCGCAAACATAGCAGCGATCGGACCGATCCACCACGCACGTGCACCGCTGCCTCACATGGCCTTTTTCGAGGCAGCGGAAACACTGCAAAGGCCGCGCCGGCAGCGCCTCGACCCTGGCTGACGACCAGCCAACCAGGATCCTCCCGGAGGCGACTATTTTTTTAAGCGCCGTCAGGGGGCATTTTGCCCAAACAGTGCCTAGCCGCGCCGGGGAGATTCTGATCTCCCCGACCTTTAGATCGGCTGGGGCACAACCCCCCACAGCGGCCAAGGCTGCCGCAACCTCCACTGGGGTCACCGAGTCATCGAGGCCCGAAATCCTCATCTCGCCCATTTTCATGGGGCGAGACACCCGGACCTCGGTGCCCTCGAACACCTCCTGAAGGCGACCGGCTAGCGCAGCCGCCCTCTCGGTGCGCTCCTTGCCCGGTATTTCGAGTACCAGGCCGCCAGTGACCGCCCGGCGGGGTCGAATCTCCGTTATTCCAATGGTCCGGAGATCGACCCTTTCCCGGGCGGTGGCCATCACCTCGGCGTACGTGGCCTTGGCCTCTGGGGCCAAAGTCAAGGTGACAGCCGCTGTTTTAGGCGACATGGTTACCTTCCTGTTCGGTGCGGGGACTGAGGCAGCTGGTTCCTTGGGGGGGCCCTGGCACTCTGCTGCGTCCCTCGCAGCGCTGAGCCACCGGGTGTCGGAAGTGGCCCCTCCTTCTTCTTCTCTTGGGCCCTCTTGGCCTTGCGGCCGACCACTGTGGCCCAACTTTCCCCCTGAGAGACAAGGCGGGTCTCCTTCTGAATGCCCCGCATCCTCGCCTCTCTCTTCACCTGGGGAGGCTGGCCTCTCCCCACCTGCTGGCCCTTGCCGCTGGTTGTACAGGACCGGGGGGTGACCTTAGCACTCGCAGCCACTTCCCCCTTCTTCTTAATGGGCGGGACTTCCTTGCCCCCTCTGGACTGCAGAGCCCCCATAAACTCTGCCCTGAGGGAGGAGACCTGCTGCATGAGGGCAGCAAGGCACACCCTGATGTCCCCCCCTTCGGGGTCGATCGCCTCCACCCGGGAAATCCTGGGCACAGCCTTGGATGGAGCAGGGGCAGCCCTCTTGGCACGGATGGGGGCGGGCGACGCCACCTCCATCCAGGAGGGACCAGCCACTGGGTCGGGCATAGCCACCTCCTGTTCCGGCCTCCTCTTCTTGTGTCCTCCCTGCTCTGCCAGGGGGGAGGCCGGTCTAGCAGCCTTTTCGGCGCGGGCGGGGGTAACGAAGATGAGGGCCTCAACCGCCAGCAGGCGACCCCGCACCTCCGCCAGGAGGTCTGCAGCTGCTCACCCTGTTTGCTGATCTGCTCCTCTCGCTGGCGGAGCTGAAGCCTCAATCGTGCCAACTCCTCCTCTCCGCTGTCCGGCGCCGTTCTCTTGACCATCTCCACGTTGATGGCCCTTATACGCCGGGCAGCCAGCCGGAGGGACCTCTGAAAGGTCCCTTTGAGCCCTTTGGACACGGAGGCAACCCTCTCCACATCCGCAGTCAGCTCGAGTGTCTGCGCTGCCAGAGCCGTCATAGGCTCGTAGCGGAGCTCCAACTCGAGCTGCTCCTGCTCCGGTAGGGGAATGCTGCTCTTACTTGGGGCGGGTGGAGGGAGAGAGCGGTCCAGCACCCTCTCCTCATCCGACATGAGGCCAGCATAGTTGACGGCGGTCGACGGCCTTCCTCTCCTCGACGATCTGTCCAGCGAGGTAGCGGACGCGTACGACTCATCAGAATCATCCCCGCTGTCAGTGCGGGCAGAAGATACCCTCCCCGATGCCGAGGACCTCTTTCTTCCACGGGAGTGCGAGCCTCCCCTTTTCGCACTCTGGGGGCGGGGTGCGGCGAACAAGTTCGCGTTACCATCGGTGCTAACCTGCACCGCCTGCTCTCTATCCGTATCCGTGTGCGTAGCCGCTTCCGTTATAGTAACATCCCATCCAATTTGTTTTTTGTTTTGTTTAACGTCTTCCATAATGTTCCCACGAGTGGGTCGGTCCATGGGTCCACCCGGGCAGAGCCGCCTTACCCGGGTAAGGCTAAGTACACCCGGGGGGTCGCCAGGTACCCCGGGGATGGCCGCTAGGGACTGATGCACCCATCAGCCATGCCCGGCGCTTACTCCGGGCACGCCCTCCTCACCGCGCACCGCAGCTTGGGGCTAGGGATTTTTTATAGAGGTTGTCATCCTCGCGGGCCGGCCAATGAAGGCAAGCCCCCCGTTCCAGCGAGACGTGACCACTGGGTTACGGTGTAATTGCTTGGGCACTCCGGGTTCGCTACCCGCACCAGACCGCTACGCAGCCTGGTCCCTGGAGAACTCAACGACGCTGCAGCCACCTTTTCGCCTCTCCGACCCTGGCCTTACCGGCAAGGGAGGCCCTGCCAGGATCCGTAGATCCCACCGGCATCGCCCCGGGTCATCTGCGAGGCTACTTCGACAGCAGCAAGCGCCCCCCTTTCAGTCGCCTTGTACGACAGGCAGGGGTTACCGTGTCTGTATTCTATCCCCCAGTCACAGGGGAGGTTTTGATGGATTTTCCTTCCCTTAGTGTTTGGTCCGCGGGAGCTATTTTATTTCACTCCTACCCTACTCGCCATGCACTCCGAAAAGTGCATGGCGAGCATTCCCCTATCCGCCACCTGGGGACGCGCCATGTCGGGGTATCACCGCCCCGCCCAGCCAGTACACTTGGCCAGGTCCGTGGAACCTAACCTAACCTAACCTAACCTAACCTAACTTTTTTTTTTAATATTTTGACAGCAAGAAAATACATTTACGTCAGCGAGGAACCCGCCGGGTTAGGAGGGGTCTCGGGCAGTGTGGGACTCAAACGTACATACCAAAACATGTTTCCCTGAGTTGGATCGTTACAATACCCCAATACCCACTAAAAACTTGCTCCGTATCGGCAAAAGATACCTCCGGCATCCCCAGAGGGCTTTAATGGAGAGCATTCTGTGTAGCCACGATGTTGCTTACACATCGACCGACTCGGACGACCTAAAGGCGTTCAGTCGTCCAAGAACGTCGCGGGTAAGCCCCAGCGCACCTCCGCTTATAACGCAGGCTATTTTGACCGACGGTGATTTCATTTAGCCACAGAAGGTATAGAGTGCGTTGGTGGACACTCTACAGCCGCTGTGCGTACACACCACCGGAACTGTGCATTATCCTTGCAGAATCATTTTTCCCTACCCGTATGTTTCCGCAGGAGATGTGTAGGATTGAGCTGAGCCGCTTGTTCACCAGAAGCCGCAACACACATTTGGGCGAGCTAAGCCTCTCGATGGGCGGATCTCAGCCTGGGAGAGGTCACGAAAACGAAGGAGTGCTCGCATGAATGCGAGAGAGAGGAGAGCCCGAGCCGCCGGGACACCAGCGACCGCTTCACACGTTTGGGTGTGGTAAGCCTCTCGATGGGCGGATTTCGGGCCTGGAATTGGTTACGCGCACTGAGGAATGCACGCATGATAGCGAGCGAAAGGAAGTCTTGGGTTGCCTGGACACCATCGACCGCAACACACATTTGGGTGAGCTAAATCTCTCGATGGGCGAATTCCGGGCGTGGGAGAGGACGCGAAAAATTTTTCGAACGAAGGAATGCTCATGCGAGAGCACGCGGTAGGGATGGAAGGCTCGTGTCGTTTGTCACATGCATTCATAGATCCATTCAGTTCATTCAATTCTATACTACATGTGTGTAAGGGCACCGTAAGCGGAACGCCACGGATAGTGCGGATGCAATCAGAGAACCTAAGGGGAAGAGTAAGAAGGGTCGCGGTTCGTCGAGAGTCGGCCAGCGAGAGGAAGGTTCAGGCCGGCCGGTCTCGATCCACTGATCGGCAGGTACAGTGAGAGGGGAAGATCGAGCTCGGCATGCTGTGAAGAGCGAGCGCGAGAGAGGGGATCAAAGAAGAAGCCGCGGGTCGGAATCCGGGAGAGAGCCGAGACGCGAGCGTAATGCGTCCGAGATTAGAGGTCACTGATTGGGGATCGCGCGTCATGTTAATGCGATTTTAATTGAATTTAATTAAATTGATGTAAGGAAATTTAAAATGTAATAAAATTCAAAATTTATCAAAATCTAAAATTTACAGAAAACTAGAATTGATGTTTCGTGTTTGAAGAACCACATTAATGTTATAATTAAGAATTCATACGAACCAAAACCTTGAATTTTAAATTTGCCATGAAAATTAATTTTAAAGGTAATTAAATACAATTTTTGCGAAAGAAAGTTGGTGCAGATTGCTTTCAAGATTAATTGTCGGAGAGATAGGTAGATGTTCGGGAAATGTAGCATGTATTAAAATTGGATTTTCGAAATTTGAATTTTAGATTAGGCACGAAAGCTAGCAGTTTTAAGCGCCTCGTTGGGCGGGTGGGAGGCGCGTACTAACGGGTGATGATCGGATTACGTCACCCGCGCGGAGGTAGCGGCCGAAACTGGGTCAATGGGTCAGCCGTCGGTCGGCGTCTAAAGGGGGTGCGAACGAATCGTGTTCATGTACAAAGGGTCCGATACTGCCGATCTGAAGGGGCTTCGCGCGCGATTCCTTTTTAGTCGCCTTTTACGACAAGCCAAGGAGGCTGGAGACGTATTCTGTAACCCCCCGCCTCCAGGGGAGGATGGGATGTAGTCTTCCACAATAAATGTGTTAGAGCTAGAAGTTTCCAGGATTTAAGATTAGTGACAAATTAAGCTTTATGATTTGGGGTTGTAAAATTGTGTTGATGTTAGACTTGAGAGCCGGGAGGAGTTCTGGATTTGGATTTTAAATTGAATTTAAATTGAGGGTAGAGTTGATCGCGGGAATCGTAGTCTAAAAGTAATTAAATATAATTTGTGCGGATGCGATGTAGATGAATAAATGCTCGTTATCTTAGAATTAAAGTTATGGAGAGGCTAAAATGGGTGATCAAGGAGAAGAATTGTACTTGAAATTAAGGGGGTTCTGAGAATCTTTAATTAAGATAACATAACACATAGAAACTGAAAGTTTAAAAGTAAAAGCAGATGTGTACAGTAAGAATGGGTGTGGATCCTGAGCAGAATGTAAAAGGTGAAAATAGTGGAGAAATAAAAACATAAATAAAGAAATAAATGGAGAAGTAGGGAAAAAGGACGGTAGAGAACAACGAAAAACAGCCAGAAACAGCTGTAAGCGGAAAGTTTGTAAAGCGGCATACGGTACATTTGGAGTTAAGCTGTACCAGGTGTCGGGTAGGGTAGGCGATAAAGTAGGTGATGGGTAATAAACGGGCAATGAGGAGCAAGGCGCTAAAGGAGGCGACGTAGGGTAAAAGCGGTGCGAGTTCGCAAGGAATAATAGAGTAATAGAGTGAAAGTACAGTGAAGCAGTAAAGTAGAGTAAGGCAGTAGCATAAACTAGGAGGCCTGCTCGAGCGACCAGAAGGAGACAAAGGAGAATGGAAACAATAAGGAAAATAAAGAAGTCGGTGTTTTATTGTTCACGTGAAGCGTAGCTGACAAAAAATAAATATGCAGGGGCACGCTGACGGGCGCGGGAGTCATGTCGGAAAAGTACCCGTGCCTGACTATCAAGGTGTAGTGGGTGTGTAGGAGATGCCGCATGGAGGGAGCTACATATTCGCGTACAGCAGGAGGGTCCAAAAAAATAGAATAGATAGGGTCATGGTTCGTCGAGAGTAGGCCAGCAAGAGGAAGAATCGGACCGATCAATCTCCCTCCACTGCCCAGCAGGTACAGCAAGAGGGAAAGATCAAGCACGGGATGCCGCAAAGAACGAGCGTCGGGGGGGAGATCAGAGAAGAAGCCGCGAGTCGGGATCCGGAGAAGAGCCGAGACGCGAGCATAATGCGTCCGAGATTCGAGGGCGCTAATTGGAGATCGTACGCCGCAGAAAATGCGATTTAAATTAAATTTGATTAAATTGATTAAGATGTAATTTGAAAAATGTAATAGAGTTCAAAGTTCAACAAAATCTAAAATTGGCAGGGAACTAGAATTGGTGATCCGCAGTTGAAGACCGCGATAATATTATAATTGAGAGTTGATACGGGTCAAACCTTGAATTTTAAACTTATCATTAAATACGGAGGTAATTAGATACAATTTCCGCGAGAGAAAGTTGGTGCGGATTGCTTTCAAAATTTGTTTCCAGAGAGAGAAGTAGGTGTTCGGAAAAAGGAGCATATATTAGAATTGTGTTATCAAGATTGGAATTTAAGATTAGACGTGAGAGCTAGAAGTATTAGAGCGCCTCGTCAGGCGGATGAGTGGCACGTACAAGCAGGTGATGAGCGGATTACGTCACCCACTCGCAGGTAGCGGCCGGAACCGGGTCAACGAGTCACTTATCGGCCGGTGTCCGAAGGGATGCGAACGCGCCTCATCCGTGCATGTCGGCTTGTTGCTGCCTATATAGAGGGGCTAAACGCGCGGTGCCTTTTAAGTCGCCTTTGATGACAGGCTTGGGAGGCTGGAGGCGTATTCTGCAACTCCCGCCTCCAGGGGAGACTTGATTCTATACTTCCACAGCAAATAGGATCTGATATAATCGAAAGTCTGGTCTATGCTTTATTAAGTCAACACCTTTGACCGTTATTGATCAGTGAGTGCAATTGATTTAATTGTAATTTATTCACGTTATTAATGTTGACTTGATTAGGTCCTTTCATCGAAGGCTTGGTAAGTTTTGGGTTGCCGGGCTTTGTTGAAGACGACCACGAGACCCCTGCTTCGATCAAGGGGAGGCGAGAAAGCGAGGGGAGTGTGCCGAAGCGCGTGTCTCGAAAGCGGGGCTCAAGGGTGAGGGACTACCCCTCGCAGGTTCCCCCAGCCACAACGATTGCCGGCCGCTCTGGATATAAATTGGGGCACCTCGTAGGGGCCTTCATTTAGTACATTTCTAACTGGGGAAGTCGCTAGTTCGCGCTGTTTGTAGTGCTCTGAATCGAAGCTTGGAGCTATACGCGTGTGTCGATACGTGCGCCGTGGTGCAGTGAGGGGTTATTGTGCATAACTAAGCGCAGCAGATCAGCAAAGCACACCACAGCACATTGCTCATCCTCGCAGCGAAAAGGACCCGCTGTCGCCGACAACGCCCACACGCCAACGCGTGTATAGCAGAGGCGGGTGAAGAAGAAGAGGAAGGAGGAGTAAAACAGAGGAAGAGCGACGCAGCCGATCACTATCAGTCATCCTACGACAAGCATCGCTGAGTAAGTAAGTATTGAGTGATCATTTGTCGATTAACGTTTATCGCGCCATTCTTGTTTGTTCAGCCTGTCCGTTTAAACACTACTATTGTTGCTGATGTTGGTGTTAGTTCCACTGCCGTTGCTCCTATTGTAGGAGGCAGGCGGGAAAAGAGGCCACGAATTCGTTAAACCCGATTTCAAACAGCTGATCGGTGTCCGTGACCTCTTTCCCGCCCGTGCGGATGATGGTGTGCGTGCGTGCGTGAGAGGTAATGTTATGATCGCGGAAAGGTACACGCGCACCGCTACGAAATAGATAACCGTCGGCGCTCACAAAAACGCGTAGCGGGAGCAGAAATCCGTTTGCACCAACGAACAAAGTTTAAAGCAAAAACACCGAGAATGTTCGACCACCGCGGGGATATAAGGACGCGTCCGCGGCGCGGCCGGCAGATCCTACGAAACCACGACGCGATTATAACACGATACGATTACCGATTACAATACGATATTATACGACCACGATTACGCTAACGGATTACGATTACGAATACGATACGGTACGGTACGACCACGATCACGATAACGGCTTGTGAACACGGACTACGATTACGGATTGCGATATTTCTTTATGTGCTGTGGCGTGTGTGTGTGTGTGTGAACTGTCTGAACTCTGCATCGTTTACCTCGTCTCGTTGTCTTATAATAAAGATGTGAGGAGCCCGAGGCCGCGAAACCGCGGGCCCCGCCAGCACGCTAGTACCGACGCCGCCGACAGGTGGCGACCGCGCGTACCGCGAACTCGCGAGGCAAACGGCCTCGCGAGTATTGATATACCGGGCCGCGACACGGCAGAAATCAGATCGACACTCGGAAGCGAACCGTCAGGCAAGCGATAAAGAGGCGATCAACTACGATTTTTGGCTCCTTGCGAATCCTCCAGCAGCGTTCGGCAGGACGGGTTGTCTTCACGGCCGTCCTCCGATACAGTCCGCTGTATCCCTGGCCACAGCCGAGAGCTCGCTCTCGGCGGCTTCCTGACCGCCGCGCCGGCTCGGACGTATTACGTCTCTACGGCGTCCACCGGAGCACGGTCCCCCTAACTGCCTGGGTATAGGACGGGTTGTCTTTACGGCCGTCCGCCCATGAAGGCATCGAACGCCCGATCCCCTAAACACTCCCGCTACCTCCGCCGCACCGAAACGCCGCGATAAAGACGGCCAACACCCCGTCCCGCGACCGCGACCGCGCCGCGCCATAGATATAAGTCCGCGCTATAGATGTAAGTCCGCGCCGTAGAGTATAAGTCCGCACCGTAACCGCTCCGCGACCGTAGGCTAAGACCGTTAGATTGATAGGAACCCAGGGCCGTAGCATTAAGTATTCTTGTAACTAGGATTAAGAAAATATATTTATTCTTTTACCCCCTATACCACTGACTTTCATTTCATTCGTTCGCCTGAACCCCGGACTTACCGGCTGAGCCGGCAACCCCCCGGCGGTTACCCGTTACAAAGAAATAAATACATCAAACATTTTATTTCCTACAATTGGGGGCTCGTCCGGGATTTAGACAACGACCAGAGGACACGCGGCGGGTATAAACGGTACGTGAGACAGTGATTTTTGGAGTGAATAGTTTTACAGTTCACAATACGATGGAAAAAAAACTACAAGACTACACCACGTCGCGTTTAAAGGAGATCTTGCGAGAAAGAACTCTTTCCACCAGCGGGACGAAGAACGAGCTAATTGCAAGACTGCTCGAACACGGCACCGAGGTGGACGACGTTTCCGACGGAGACGAGGCGGCATTCGAGGACGACACGAAAGCTGGGCCGGCGTCCCACGCCCCAGCCCAGGCCACCGAAATGGAGCTAATGAGGCTTCGCCTCCAACTCTTGGAGAAAGAAAAGGAGATGGCCATTCGAGAAGCAGAGCTGGCGAGACGCGAGCTGGAGTTGCTGCGCCCAGCACCTGCCATCGACGGACGGCAGCCATCGAGAGCAGAGGTCGCAGGCACGACGTCCGCAACGAGAGCAGAGGTTGCGGGTGCGGCACCCGAACCACTCCGCATGAGTATCACGGCCATTGCGGATCTGTTGAGCCACTTCGATGGTTCAAGCGACGCTTTCGAGACGTGGACGAGGCAGTTCCGACTCCTACGTGAAGTTTACGGGTTGCGAGACGATGCGTGTCGCGTCCTCATCGTGTCAAGACTCCGGGGAAAAGCGCTGGATTGGTTCCATTCTCGGTCCGAGTACATGGCGATGTCGATCGAGACCCTGTTGGAGCATCTGGGCTCCATGTTCCACCAACGACCCAACCGATTGATGGCAAGGCGGCGGTTCGAGGAGAGGACGTGGCGCCGCGGGGAGACATTCGCCGATTACCTCCACCAGAAGGTAATCCTGGCGAATCGGATCAACATAGACGAAGAGGAACTCATCGACTGTGTCATCGACGGGGTACCCGACCCTGTTCTCCAGGACCAGGCGCGCCTTCAGAGGTTCAGGACGAATGCGGATATGCTGGAGGCGTTCGGAAAAATCACACTCAGGCCGAAAACAACCACTGCAACGGGTAAGGGAGGAGAACCGGCGTCCAAACCCAAGGGTGACAGCACGGCGAGCTCGACAACGGCAACGAAAAGGTGTACCAACTGCGGCGATCGAGGACATCCTACATCGAAATGCCCCACGCAGAATAAAGGTCGTAAGTGCTTTCACTGTAACGAGTATGGTCACATCTCACGCGATTGTCCGACAAAGAAACAGGCCGCGAAAAACGTCCTCGCTGTCGCGGAGTCCGCCAAGACGAAATGCCGAAAAGATGTGCGCGTGAACGGACGCGCCGCGGTAGCCGTCCTCGATACGGGCAGCGACGTGTCCCTGATCCGCGAGAACGTATACCTCGACATCAGGGCTCCGCCGTTAACGAGCGAAAAAATACGTCTCCGGGGAATAGGCTCTCAAGAATACCGAACTCTCGGAAGGTTCAACGCGGAGATTTTAATCGACGACGAGATACACGAGGCTACACTACACGTCGTGGAAAACGCGGTCTTAGAATACGGAGTGTTGCTAGGCTACGATTTCATAAACGCCGCGGAGTGGACGGTAAAAGACGGCACGATGACGTTGACGAAACGATCGAGCGCGCAGAATACCACGCCCGAAATTTTGTATGTTGACCCCGGGCGCGAGCGCGACGCGATCGACCTCTCTCACGTGAAAGACGAGAAAATGCGAGAGGAAATCGAGACGGCCGTTCGCGAGTACAAACCCGACAAGAGCCGCGATGTCGGGGTTACGATGAAAATCATCGTCAAGGACGACGAACCGGTGTACCAGCGACCGAGACGCCTATCCCCCTCCGAGAGAGAAGGGGTCAATCGCCAAATAAATGAATGGATACGCGACGGCGTTGTGCAGCCCTCTCTCTCGGAATACGCGAGTCCGGTAGTGCTCGTAAAAAAGAAGGACGGTACCACCCGTCTGTGTGTCGACTACCGGCAGTTAAATAAGAAAATCGTCCGTGACCGATACCCCCTTCCACTGATCGAGGATCAATTAGATTTTTTACGGGACGCGGTCGTTTACACCACGTTAGACTTGAGGAACGCGTTCTTTCACGTCACGGTCGAACCGGAAAGCAGGAAATATACGTCTTTTATAGTACCGGATGGGCAGTATGAATTTTTGAAGGTACCATTCGGCCTATGCAACTCGCCCGCTGTTTTCCAAAGATTCGTGAATATCGCGTTCAAAGATCTCATCGCGGCAAAGATTGTCTCGACGTACATCGACGATTTAGTAGTACCTGCGACGGATTACGAAAGCGCCCTCCGACAATTGAAAGACGTCCTTAAACGAGCGGCGGAGTGCAGACTAGTTATAAACTGGTCCAAATGCGAATTGTTGAAAACGCGGGTGGAGTACCTCGGACACGTAGTGGAAGGAGGCACGGTGAGCCCTTCGGAAAACAAAACAAAGGCGGTGGCCCGTTTCCCAACCCCGACAACGATCAGACAGCTGCAGAGCTTCCTTGGATTATCTGGATATTTCCGAAAATTTATTCAAGGGTATTCCGCAATGGCGCGTCCACTAACGCGATTACTGAAAGCCGACGTGTCCTTCCGATTCGGATCGGAAGAGCAAAGCGCGTTCCAATCACTCAAGGAAGCTCTGCTCAGAAAACCAGTGTTACGAATCTACCGGCCCGAGCGGGAAACGGAGCTGCACACGGACGCATCCATGCACGGCTACAGGGCGATATTGTTACAGCGCGATAGCGAGTACGGCGCGTTCCATCCCGTGTACTACGCGAGCGGAATGACGACGACGGCGGAACAACGATATCCGAGCTATGAGCTAGAAGTCTTAGCAATTGTAAGGGCTCTAAGAAAGTTCAGGGTTTATTTACTCGGTATCCCTTTTAAGATCGTGACGGATTGTCGGGCATTCGCGTTGACCATGCGAAAGAGAGACCTCTGCGTTCGGGTGGCACGCTGGGCGTTACTGCTCGAAGAATTCGAATACTCTATCGAACACCGACCCGGAAATTCGATGAAACACGTTGACGCGCTTAGCCGTAACCCCACGTCAAATTGTCTCGCGATCGAAAGTCAGGACAGTGTCACGGCGCGAATCCGCAAAGCCCAAGAACGCGACGATGACCTACGAAAAATAATAAACGGCGTTAACGAACGAGGGATCGACGGTTACGTGACGAAACGGGGGCTACTATTACGCGAAATAGACGGCGAATTACGTATCGTAGTACCCAAGGGGATGCAAACACAGGTCGTTCGCAAGGCGCACGAGAACGGACATTTCTCTATTGCGAAAACGGAGGCGTCACTGCGACGCGACTACTGGTTCCCCGCCATGCGATCGAGAGTCGAAAAGGTTGTAAACAACTGCGTGGATTGCATCCTCGCGGAACGTAAAAAAGGACGGCAGGAAGGGTTGTTACACGCAATCGAAAAGGGGGACCGGCCGCTCGAGACCTACCACATTGACCACCTTGGGCCCCTGCCCTCCACCAAGAAACAATACAGCTACATCCTCGTCGTAGTAGACGCGTTCTCGAAGTTCGTGTGGCTGTACGCCACAAAAACCACGAATTCCACGGAGGTCATAGACCGATTACAGAAACAGGCGATAATTTTCGGGAATCCGCGGCGGATAATCTCCGACCGTGGCACGGCATTCACGTCACAAGCGTTCAAGGGCTACTGTGACGAGCAGGGAATCGAACACGTCCTTATTGTCACAGGCGTACCGCGCGGAAACGGGCAGGTAGAACGGGTAAATCGAACGTTAATACCGCTGTTGACGAAAATATCCGCCCCGCACCCCGCGGAATGGTATAGGCATCTCCGCACAGCACAACAATTCCTAAATGCAACTACCCATCGGAGTACGGGAGTGCCCCCTTTCACCCTACTGTTCGGCACACGAATGCACCTCAAGGATGATCCGCAAATAAAGGAAATGGTCGAGGCCGAATTAACGAGCATGTTCCAGGCTGATCGGGACGAGATACGTCGGCACGCGAAGGAGAGGTTGCAGCGCATCCAACAGGAGAATCGGAAGCAGTACGACAAACGACGGAAAGGGGCCAGAGTCTATCAGGAGGGTGACCTAGTCTCGATCCAGCGGACGCAGTCCGCACCCGGGATGAAGCTGGCCGGGAAATTCCTGGGTCCGTACGAGATAACGCGAGCACTGCGCAACGACCGCTATCTAGTAGCCAAAGTCGGCGAGCACGACGGACCATGCGCGACTTCAACATCAGCGGACCATCTGAAGCCATGGGTTGAGCCTAGCGACGAGAGCGAAGGAGAGACCCAAGATGAAGGAGGCGCCTGAGGCCATACGCCCCTTCAGGGTGGCCGAGTGTAGGAGGCAGGCGGGAAAAGAGGCCACGAATTCGTTAAACCCGATTTCAAACAGCTGATCGGTGTCCGTGACCTCTTTCCCGCCCGTGCGGATGATGGTGTGCGTGCGTGCGTGAGAGGTAATGTTATGATCGCGGAAAGGTACACGCGCACCGCTACGAAATAGATAACCGTCGGCGCTCACAAAAACGCGTAGCGGGCGCAGAAATCCGTTTGCACCAACGAACAAAGTTTAAAGCAAAAACACCGAGAATGTTCGACCACCGCGGGGATATAAGGACGCGTCCGCGGCGCGGCCGGCAGATCCTACGAAACCACGACGCGATTATAACACGATACGATTACCGATTACAATACGATATTATACGACCACGATTACGCTAACGGATTACGATTACGAATACGATACGGTACGGTACGACCACGATCACGATAACGGCTTGTGAACACGGACTACGATTACGGATTGCGATATTTCTTTATGTGCTGTGGCGTGTGTGTGTGTGTGTGAACTGTCTGAACTCTGCATCGTTTACCTCGTCTCGTTGTCTTGTAATAAAGAAATAAATACATCAAACATTTTATTTCCTACACTATTAATACGTAGCTGGTTAGTCCTTGATCGTCAACCATGCTGGATATTGGCCGAGTGCCGACTGTAAATAGCTGTTCGGTTTGCCGGTGTCCTGATACTAATTGCTTAGTTCTATCCTTACTCTTGATGAAGTTGATTGAATTAGTTCGATCTTGACTAGCTTGATTAATTAAATATATTCAGTTAAATCCTGGCTTGGCTTGACTTCGCTTCACGTTGTCGAGTGGTTCCATGACTTGTTTCTAAGTCGGGTCAGGTCAGCCTGCTCTCCCGCTTCATCCTTGGATTGGGTTGCGTGAGTAGAATTAAGTTGATAGGGCAGGGCGGAGAGGGAGGGCGATGCACGCAGATTGATGAGAGTCAGTTGAAACAATCCCTTCCGTGCTACAGTTGTTCCCTTTTCTCCCCCTCTTTGCCCCTTTTTTTGTTCCCTTCCCTTTTTCCTTCATTTCTCTTATTCTCTTTCCCTTCCTTTCTTTTCCCCCTTTTGATTCAGATTTAAGCTATAGACCATAAGTCACTTGCTTCGCTTTCCGAACCCATGTTACTCATTGCTTGCTGTGGTTTAGGATCCTTGTACCGTGAGGGTCATAACCGGGGTTGTCATTGCCGTTACAAGTCGCAGTGAGTGTTGATCACTGCCTTGTCAGTTCAGTTCGACTTAAATGTAGATCCTTGTACTTAAGAGTGCCCGTTTCCTTTTGTTCCGATAGCTACGTTACTGTGCTGCTGAATCTCGGAGCCGAAGAAGAAAGAGAAGAGGAAAACATGTCTGCGTACAGCGTACTGCAGATCAATTTAAACAGATGCCGCGCGGCACAGGATCTGTTGTGGCAGGCCGTGAACGAGTTTCGCGCGGATATAGTCGTCATCAGTGAGCCATTTAATCCTCATCCGAATTGGCATCAGGACAGGAGCAGCTCAGCCTGCGTGTGGTATACGAATCGTAGCTGCGACATGGGGTGACTAGAAAGGTGTTTGAGACAGACGGATGTGTGGCATTGGAGACTCGCGAGTTTGTGATAGTGAGTTGTTACTTCTCACCATCACTGACTATAGAAAGCTTTGAAGGTCAATTACGGGGTCTTGCGACATGTCTGTCAAGTGTTAGGAAACCGATTATAATCGCCGGGGATTTCAATCCCCGCTCTCCGCACTGGGGATCAGATCGCGTGGAATCACGCGGTCACCGTATGACGAATTTGATCGAGCAAGCAGGGCTGATGCCCGTGGCAGGTCAAGGAGGCCCGTCATTCGAGGGTGGTGGCGTTGGTTCTTGAATCGATGCCCTTGCGTGTAGCCGCAGCCTCCACGGTCGAATATCTAGGTCCACAGTGTCCACGCGCTATTCGGGGTCGGATCACCGCTATCTTATTCATCGATTTAAAGCGAGGCCGGAGGCTATTGGTTCGCCCGAGGATTCTCTTTGGGAGGCGAGACTAGGTCGCCCGGACATGGAGGCGTGGAGGGAAATAGTGAACGGCCAGTTACCGATGCCAGGATCCCTGGATCCAACCGTTCAACGTAGTCAAGAGAGAGGAGCAGCAGCAGCCGGTCCAACGGAACAGTCCGCGCTACCGCCGCTGTGCACCGTGGCCGAAATTGATGAAGTGATTGAGGAGTTAGAGACGCTCTTTCAGTCAACCCGTCCACGATTGCCGACCCGCAAGATGAGGAAAATACAAAATGTACCATGGTGGAGCCAGGAGATAGCAGATCTTTGTCTCAAAGCAAAGCGTCTCCGCCACCGCTGGCAGAAGGTGGCTCGCCGGGACCCGACGGCAGCACGACAGCAGGCGCACCCGTATCGCATGGAGATGCTGGAAAGCCGACGTGCCTTATCCTTGGCATTGCGTTGAGCTAAAGAGGCATCGTGGAGTGAGATGGTCTCGACTATCGAAGAAGATCCGTGGGGGAAACCCTGCAAGGCGGTCATGAATCATCTGAAGGGGAAGTCGCCCCTGGTTCGCCTCAACCGAGAGGAGTTCCACGCAACGGTGTCCGCGCTTTTCGTGGTGGAGCAGGAGCGACAAGAAGAGGCTGCCATCCCAAGGAGTAGTGCAGCAGAAGAAGAGGAGGAAGACGAAGCAAGAGGAGAAGAAGCAGCGCAGGATTCATTGATCTGGCCTCGTCAGGAAGGAGCGTCAACGTCGTCAACGCGGGGGTAGCCGCACGGTCAAGCGCTGTTCCTCCTAACACCAGAAAGAGATGCTGAAGCCCAGGGGAGGGCACCTCGCGCCAGGGGGACGTGTTCACGAACGAAGATGTGAGGTACGCAATGTGGATGTTGAAGAAAGGAAAAGCTCCGGGTCCAGAGGAAATCCCTGGCGAGGCCGTTCACGTTCTGCGTAACACTGCATCCGGCGGGGTTTGTGCCCTTTTCAATTCCTGTCTGAGGCTAGGATACTTTCCAAGGGCTTGGAAAGTAGGGCGTCTGGCTTTAATACCGAAGGCCAGGAAAGCCTGTAATTCTCTTTCCGACCTTCAACCGCTTTGCACGCTGTCAGACATGGGGAAGTGTTTCGAATATGATTTGCGCGTGTTAATGCTAGAAGCGATTCGCCTGTCTGGAGGGCTGTCGGTGCGTCAATTTGGGTTCACGGAGGGCAGATCAACTCATCAGGCGATGAAGGTGGTCATGTTGGAGTGGGATCGTGCGCGCAGAGGGCGAAATCACTGTCTGCTATGTCACGTCCTGTGACGCATTCTTTAAAATTTCTATTTCGCCACCCAAACTCTTTAAGCCGCTATTTCGCCACCTAAATTCTTTAAACTTATATTTCGCTATACAGATTCTTTAAACTTACATTTCGCGATACAAATTCTTTGAACTTCTATTGCACCATCCAAATTCATCGCTCCGCAAAAATTCTGAGTGAGCAACTCAGCCGGGTCGTCGTACGGCGAGAACGCTGACGATCCGGACGAGGTGGTTCACCCGAATTGCCAAATCAAAAGTCGACCTCAGTAATCAATATATAATAACGAGACCAAACCGCCCGCGTGCAGACCAACTATAGTACTGTAACCGATCAATGTCTCATCAATCGGCACATAATGTAGGGGCCTAAGGCGCCGCCCTTCCACCGTTCCAAAAAGGTGAGAGCGCACGCGCAGGATCCCCTTCGCTGCCTAGAGCACTGAGCGAGGTGCCTGCCGATCGGCGGAACGAGCACTTGTCGTCGAGACTCCAATGCGAACACACGTATCTCCAGCGACCGTAGAATTACTAAGATTCACGCACTCACCGCAAGCGAATCAGCAGCTACGAGTATCGTGCTCTGATCTCGCTTTCGAGATTACTTCCGCGCCCATGAGCAACCTTTATCAGTGTCTCTAATCAACCGAACTCTGAGGAATTCGCGAGAGAGGAGACCCTGAGAACGCGAGCCATGCGACGTGTGGAGGAGTCGGTGCCCGCGTTCAATCAATCATTTAAATAGAAAAGAGAGCTCGACAGCAGGTGTTACGCTGTGTCTACGCGTGAGACAAGCTGTGTGTGTGTGAGTGTGAGAAAGCGGTATGATAACACGCGTTCGAGCCACGTTTAACCTTCGTCTCAGAAGTCGAGGACGATCGAGCCGTTAAAGCCGCTAATACATATTTTCACTATAACTAACGGTAATAGTTCCGGGAGAGGGACGCTGCGCGTCCTTGAGATGTACCGAGGTATCCGATACAAAAAGGAAAATAAATGCAATTGTTAAGTTTTTCCTCTCTTAATATCTGAGTGTATCTCTCTTATTTCTTTCCCCGTCTCTATCCAACGAATTCGTGCTCTCGAAGCAAGAGCACGGTTACAGTACAGAACTCGTATCAGATCAAATTTAGTGCAGACTCAAAGTCATCGCGACCCGATCACTTCCGTGAAACTCGTTCAGAATCGGCCAGTCCGTTAACGCGAATCCGGATTTTATTCTAACACGCGTACAAAATCCGCAAAATACGACTCTGCTACGGGACCCAGAGACCCGACAGAGCAACTCGTCAATTGTAAAACACGCGCAAGTTAAGAACTGTACGAAATACCAATAAACATTTGTTGTGCTCGGAAGTGTGTGAACTTCAATTAAACGTCTACCCTACTGTCTACATCCACCAGGACGACTTATTTCTACAGGTATCCTCGCCCAGCGAAAGGTAAGTAAGAACCTCTACCTAACTAACAACGTAGATGTTCAGTAATAGCAGACTCCTTCATAGTCAAATGAGCCGGGTATGTGAGAAGGCAGTGAAAGTAGCGCAGCACCTCTCGTGGCTGCTACCGAATACACGAGGATGCTGTATTACCGGGTGCTAGAATCTATAGTTTTGTATGCGTCTCCGGTATGGAGCGAGGCGGTGGAGTACGGATGTGTGAGACAGCGGTTGACATCAACACAGCGGTTGGGGTTACTGCGTGTGACACGCGCGTATCGTACCGTTTCATCAGAGGCATTGTGCGCGCTGTCAGGTTGCATGCCGTGGGACTTGTTAATAAGGGCCAGGGCCGCTTTGTATGGGTGCGGGGAGGCGGAGGACCCGGAAGAGCGCGTGAATCTGCCGCAGGTGGTGGAATATGACACCTTTGATCGCTGGCAAACTCGATGGACAACCTCGGAGAGCGGCGCCTGGACACGCAGGCTGATTCCCAACATCGAGGCGTGGGTGGAGAGCAATGGAGCACGTTACCTAACCTATAATCTGGCGCAGGTGATGACAGGTCACGGATGCTTTGCTCATTATCTCCATCGGATAGGAAGAAGTCCGTCCCCGAGCTGCTGGTTTTGCGATCCTCCAGTGGACGATGATGCGTGCCACACAGTGTTTGTGCGTGATCGTTGAGCAGTGCAACGAACACTTCTATACCTGGAGGTAGGGGAGCTGACTCCAGAGTCGTTTGCAAGCTGTCTTCTGAATAGACGAAGGCGACGCTCTCTTATATCGTTTGTAACCGAGGTGATGACCAAAAAGGAGAGTGTGGAGAGAGCAAGAGAACGCGCAGGGTTAATGGTGCCTCGTCGAGTCCGCCGGCGAGGCTCCCGTCACTCCCGCGGCACACGCGGATCCCGGGCGAGGGGTGGCCGCGGGCGCCGGTGAGGCCAGACCGGCGAAATTAATGGCATTAGTGAGGGCAAGCCAAACGCACGCACGTACTCAACCCGACCACCTAATTATGTTTGCGAGTATGTGAGTTAAGTATGTGAGTTTAGTATGTGTATTATTGTATCTGCGAGTTTATCTGTGAATTTATATGTCAAGAAAACATTTGTAAGGGAAGGTAAGGAGTAACGTAGAATGTTATTAATAAATGGACGCCTTGCAGTGTAACGTCGCGAAGTTCTCCCTCTCACTGAGTTCTCCGCGTACTTTTTGTATGATTTGTATCTACGTTGTTAGCTAGGTAGAGGTTCTTACTTACCTTTCGCTGGGCGAGGATACCTGTAGAAATAGGTCGTCCTGGTGGATGTAGACGGTAGGGTAGATGTTCGAGTCAAGATCACACACTTCCGATCACAACAAATGTTTATTGGGTTTAAATACAATCCTTAACTTGCGCGCTCTTTACAGATGACGATTTGCTCTGTCGGGTCTCTGAGTCCCGTAGCAGAGTCGTACTTTGTGGATTTCTGTACGCGTATTTGAATTGAATCCCGGATTCGCGTTAAACGGACTGGCCGATTCTGAATGAATTTTACGGGAGTCATCCGGTTATATACTATAATTGATCTGTGACTATACTATAATTGATTGTGAACTGTTCCTGCAAAAAATTTGATCTGATACGCGTTCTGTACTATAATTGGTCTGTGTTGTTTCTGTAGTATAATTTTGTCTGAACGCGGGCGGTTTGGTCTCGTTATTATATATTGATTAATGAGGTCGACTTTTGATTTGGCAATTCGGGTGAACCACCTCGTCCGGATCGTCAGCGTTCTTGCCGTACGACATCCCGGCTGAGTTGCTCACTCAGAATTTTTGCGGAGCGATGAATTTGGATGGTGCAATAGATATTCAAAGAATTTGTATCGCGAAATGTAAGTTTAAAGAATCTGTATGGCGAAATATAAGTTTAAAGAATGTAGGTCGCGAAATAGCGGCTTAAAGAGTTTGGGTGGCGAAATAGAAATTTTAAAGAATGCGTCACAGGACGTGACAGCAGGCATTATTGCTTGATCATAACTTAATGTTTGTGTTTACCCAGTCCAGTAATAGGAATGCTGTACTTGCGTCATAAAATAGAGTACATACACAGAAGTTCGAAGGTAGGGTTCACTCATTGAGTTGATCATTACCGGCACAATCGATGCCAAGTATATTATTCGCGTGGCTGGAAAATTGAGGCGAAGTCGTACTCGTGAGGCCACGCTGAGCGAGAGCAGGGAGGAAGGGGAGCTGCGAAGTGCACTTCCGCACGGGCAACTTGCCAAGCCATACAAAATCCGACTTAAAAATTTTATGGGTGCAGTATGCAGGCCAGGCAGTCCGAAGCCGGGTTAACGAGTTCCGTCACCTTTGGCAAATAGCAGTTGGGAAGGGCCCACACGGGGAGTACGGTAAGGAAAATCAACCGCAGATCGGAGTCCGGGAGAGGGCCGAGACGCGAGCTTAATACGCCTGAAACTCGAGGTCATCAATTGAAAATCATGTTGTGCAAAATGCAATTATGATTAAATTGATGAAACGCAATCTTGAAATAGTCAAAAATTCTAACGTTGACAAGGAACCAGGGTCAATGATTCGTAGTTGAAGGACTATGTTAGTATTATGATTGAGAATTGAGAAGAGTCGTAGATTTGAATTAACTTATCATAAGAATAAAATTAAGAGGCAATTAATACAGTCCCGCGAAGGCAATTGATGCGAATCTTTCTCAAAATTAAGCGTTGCCAGGGAGATAGGTAGGTATTCGAAAAATGAAGCATGTATTAGAGTTGAGTTTTCATGATTGCATTTAAAATTAGGCGTGAGAGCTAGAAGTTTTAAGCGTCTCGTCAAGCGGGTGAAAGGCGCGCACCGGCGAGCGATGAGCGTATTAAGTCGCCCACTCGCACGTAATGTCCAGAACTAAGTCGATGAGACGACCATCGGCCGATGTAAGAAGAACTGCAAGCGAGCCGCGTCCGTGTACGACGGCCTGAGGGCGCCAATCTGGAGAGACTCCGCGCGAGGTCCCTTTTTAGTCGCCTTTTACGACAAGCCAGGGAGGCTGGAGACGTATTCTGTAACCCCCGCCTCCAGGGGAAATTCAATTCCATATTTCAAATCATAGCCCAGCAAAGAACCAGGACTCGAACGTGATGAGCCTGGAGTTTGAGGTTGCCGATTGACAGTCGTGCAGCGCAGGAAATGCAATTATATTTAGGTTGACAGAATGTAGTTTGCATAAAAGAGTATGTTATAGTTCAACATTTCCAAATTAAGGACAACAGGGAGCTAGAGTTGATAATTCATAATTCATAATTATGAATCTATACTAGTGATTAGAAGTTGAGAGGGATTCGTAAATTGAGTTTTGTATTAACGTGGGAGTTGAAGCTAAGGGGCCATAAATGTAAGTTCACAAAATAGGCTGCTGATCACTATTTCAGGATTTAGGATCAGCAGAATGCTAGAAACGATGTTCGCAGAGTGAAAGGTTACATTAGAGTTATGAGAGGTTTCGTACTCTGGTTTTAGGTACATATGTGAGCTAGAAATTAGATTTAAGATTGGATGGATTCAACCGTTGATGAGCCGGTAATCGCAGTTGGTTATTTCCCTAGCTGCTTGCCCAAGCAGTTGCACAATTGAAGTTAGAGTATAATTGAGACTTCAGCAGGTCAGAGATCACCCGAACCGCGTGAGCCACTCGTTGGAGGCGAAGCGCCTCATCGAGAGATGGGAGAAACATGCGGACGAGCGACGAGCGAATTCCGCCGCCCGCTTGCGGGTGATGATAAAAACAGGTCAGTGGATCAGCCATCAGTCAACGTCCAAGGAGTGTGGCCAAGTCGCGCCCATGCACGTGAAACCCGCCGTTAGCTATAATAAGGACTTCGCGCGCGACCCCTTTTGCTTCATTTTTAACGACGTCGGGCCAAGGAAGCTGGGGACGGGTTCTACAATCCCCGCCTCCAAAGGGAGTTCAATTCAATTAATACAGTTCTCTACTTTGCTAGTTGGTCGGACAGACGAGCCATAGTGCCACAGGAGATATAAGAGATATGAAAGAAGCATTCATAGATTTAGGCTATACTTGGTTACATGAGGGTTTAGCACAATCGTTTGCATATTTCTGACAGAGAGCCCGATACTTGGTGAGCAGACGACAGCTTCCAGAAGCCATCGCCGGTTTGTAATTAACAGAGAGCAAACTATGTTTGAATTAGGTTATGCAATTGTGTTTGCGTTTGATTAGTTTATAATGTATGAAGCTGAAATTGAGACTAGGGTTGAGGCTGGGATTGAAATTAAAATTTCCTGGTTCAAACTTACCCTTCCTTCGGTTATTTGTGCGGGAGTGACATACCATTATGACAACCGTGGGCGGCTCGCAATGTGTGTTGCAGTTGCCCTTTCGTAAGACAGGCTGAGAAGGTGTCAAACTTGATTGATATGCCAAATCAGGGTTGATTAGCCGTCCAGATAAAAGGCAGCATCAACAATGGCAGCAGTGCACGTAACCTTCCTTTGGTTCTCTCAAAACCTCATGTCACAGTTCTCATCTCGTGAGTCGGGTTGGGTAGATGTCAATTTAGATTTGGTGAGGCAGATCAGGGTGGACCAGTCGCCAAGATAAGGAGGCTGCATCAGCAATGCCCATAACACTCGAGGTCCTCGATGAATGTACGTCGCAGCCACGAAATAGAACCGCAAAGCACGCTTGCAGTAAAACATTAGTGAAGCGAGCTCGTATCACTGGTACACTTCCGTAACACTTATAGAACCGCACAGATTACGGGGAGACACAAAAAGAACGCGCACACACATGCACCAAAGAAGATAACCTAGCACTTAGTATCCACATAGTCGTGAGGCGCCGCGAAGCACAGCAAGGGCCGCAGAGGTCGCGAAATCGCAGGAATTACTGATGTTGCAAAACCGAAGAAAAACCGAAGAAGTTGTAGAAAATCAAGAAAAATCAAGGAAATAAAGAACGATGCAACCCCGCAGCGCCAGATGCCTGGCAGGCCACGGGACCCTCGAACGACACGTCCGACCAGCTCGGCAGCCAGCACGAGACTCCAACCTAACCTAACCTAACCTAACCTTTTCTTTTTTTTCGTGGGGAAATCTTGCATAAGACCCCGCGCGCCCCTGGGGGAGGGCAGCGGAGGAGTGTCAGATTCCTACTGACTAAAACCCCACGGCGACCTCCTCTGGCGTATGGCAGAGGCTCCGGGACCTGATTACTATAACTCCGGAGCCTCCCCCGCCGTGCGCTGAAGGCGCACCTCACCGGGGATGTAACAACTCCCCCAGCCGGCACCAGGGGTCGCACCCGGTGCCGGCTCCATCGCGGGGGAACTGCGTGCAATGGCGGCCGGGCCCCCCAGCCCGTACCGCCTGCAGTCCCCGCGCCTCGATCTCCTCACAGGCTACGGGGAGGAGCAACCCCCCGCCCGCCCGCGAGGAAGATCAGGCGCAGCACTTCGCTCCGCCGGCTTCCGGTGCCGGCTACAGCCCGGGTCCGCGTGCAATGGCGCCCAAACAGGGCGCCTGCGGCCCGCCGAGTCGTCCCCTGTGGGCTGCGGTGAACCGTGGCCGGCCACCCTCCAGGGGGACTCCCTCGGCTCCGCTGCACCCCCCCTGCGGGGGCCAGCGCCACTCCCAACGTGGGAGGGAAATCGCCACTCTCCGCCCGGAGTCACCCGGCCCCCCCGAGGCGGACGGAGAGGGGCCCCCGATTGAGAACGTGTTCCCCACCCGCACGCCCCCGAGTCCGACCGGGGTCCGGGCTCATTTCGTCCGGGGCGGGAGGGTACACCGCGACCCCTTGCGCCCCCACAAGAAACACCCCCCGTAAAATCTCCCCAGGAGGCGGGAGGGCACACGGGCTCTCCCGCTACACTACCCCGTCCCGCATCCGTCGCGCCGGAGGGGCAAACAGCGAAAGCCGCCATCGCCCCCCCGCGCCTCTTACGGCGGCGGATCCTGGCGACATCGTCGCGTCCCACGTCCGCGACCTCACCGAGCGGGAGCGTACCTTTCACGATCCCGCTCGGACCTCTCCTTGAGGGCCATGCTCTCCTCGCAGAAGGTGGTCACGGCCCTCCATTCTGTCTCGCCGGCAAGCATCTGTCTTACAACGCCTGCCGGCGAGATATCCTCCCCTATTTCTGCCGTCAGGGCATGGCGGGCCACCGCAAACACCGGGCACTCCGCCAGCGTGTGTTGTGCGGTGTCCCGCGCCGCCCCGCAGAGCCAACAATGGGGGGTCCATTCCCTGTTCCTCCGGCACAGGAACTCCGCGAACACCCCGTGTCCATAGAGCACCTGCGTGACCCGGAACGACAGGCCGCCGTGGCCGCGGTCCCGCCACTCTGATATCATCGGTAGGACCGCCCCGCCGGCGCGGCTTCCGGCGGCAGCCCCCTCTGCTAGGGATCTCTGCCACTTTTCCGCCGCGACCAGTCGGGCCTGGCTCTGGTGTTGCTCGATCGTCGGCCCCGGCGGGTCTTCCCCGGCCTGGCGGAGGGCTCGCGAGTACCAGTATGTACTGGATTCGACCTCCGCCTGGTACTGGAGTGGGATGAGACCCGCCAGGGCAATCGCCCCCTCGTAGGGGGTCGTGCAGTAGCCCCGCACGATCCTGATGGCCAGCCGGCGCTCCACCCGCCGCAGCAGAGTGCAGCTGTTTCTGCTGACCGCCAGATCGCCGGCCCATATCGGAGCCCCGTTTAGGGCTATGGACGGGGACGATTCCCACGTATAGACGGCGAACCCTCACTCCCGGCCAACCGAGGTTGGGCAACAGGCGGCCAAGATTGGTCGCCACCTGTTCCAATCGGGGAGTCAGGCAGTCGAAGTGAACATCGAACCGCCAGTGGCTGTCGAGATACAGGCTGAGGTATCGAAGACCCCGGCCGATCACGATCCGGCACCCGTCGACCTCGAGCCAGAGCTGGGCCGGAGGGGCTACCCCACGCCGTGGCTCGAAGAACCTCATGGCCTCGGTCTTGTGAGGAACCAGCGCCGGAACCAGCCCCCGGATCGCTCTTCACACGATCGCGACCCCCACCTCGGCACGACGGCAGGTCCTCAACCAGTCCCGCCCGGTGGCCAGCAAGTAGTAGTCATCTGCGAATACCGTGGCCCATACCCCGGGCGGGAGGTACACCCGCCGCGCCGCGTTGTACCCCACGTTCCATAAGTGAGGGCCCACTTTGGACCCCTGGGGCACTCCGCGGTCGACCTCTCTCCAGTGCAGCGTACCGTCCCGGCCCGTGTACAGTATCCACCAGCCATCCACGAAGGCCCCGATGATCCTCTGCAGATACGGGGGGACGTTGTGGTGAACCAGCGCCCCCCGTATCGTCCCACGGGGCAGGGTGTTGAACGCGTTTGTAACGTCCAAGGAGACGCCCAGCGCCACCCCACCCCGGGACGTGGCCGACTCGGCGAGGGTGCGCAACCGCTGGATAGTGTCGATGGTGCTGCGACCCTCGCGAAACCCGAACTGGATGTCGGCCAGATCGGGGCCAACGCTCGACAGGTGGTGGACGAGGCGGTTTGCGATGACACACTCGAAGAGCTTTCCCACCTCGTCCAACAGCACAATGGGCCGGTACGCAGAGGGAGAATCTGCGGGCCGTCCGTCCTTTCGGAGGAGGACCAGCCGCCCTTCCTTCCAAATCGAGGGGAACACCCCCTGCTCCAAAGCGGCGCGGAAGAGGCGGCACAGCCTCGGACCTAGGACGCCGGACGCGATAACTCAGGCGCGGCCGGGGATGCCGTCCAAGCCTGGGGCGGTGTTCTTGGCCCTGAGCCTTCTGATGGCATCGTCCAGCTCCTCCTCTGTGACCCCCAGGTCGGCGGACCAGGCGACGGGCTCCGCCGGCCCTTGCTGGTGGCGCGGGTGCGACGTTCCCCCGGAACGGGGGAAGAGGGTGTCTATTACCCGCGTCAGCCGCTGGGGGTCCAGGCTCTCCGAGACCGGGGGCGCCCGTGCGCGGAGCTTGCCCATGACCATCCGGTAAGGGCGCCCCCACGGGTTCTCGTCCAGAGAGCACTGGAGCTCCTCCCATGCCCGGGATTTCGCGTCCCTGATGGCCTGCCTCAGGGCTACCACGAAGACCTGGTATGTGCCCCTCAGCAGATCCTCCCTCGCCGGGTCGCGGACTCGAGCTCTTCGGGCGCGCTGCCACTGGCGACGGGCGTGCTGACACTCGGATCGAAGTTCCGCATTGTCGCCCGACCACCAGTACACCGCCCTCCGGGGGGGCAGGCGCGAGGCCCGGGGCGTGGCGGTGTCGCATATTGCGGTCATCGCCTCCCGGAACCACTTGGCCTCCCCCTCAACGTCCGCGACCGGCCCGGCAAGGGCTGCGGCCATCAGCATGTCCTTGTCCAGCCTCTTCAGCACCCAGCGACGCAGTGGCGGGCCACGCGCCGGCCTGGGGGCGGCGGGGAGGGAGTAGCTGAAGGTGATGTATAGATGATCACTCAGCGTCTCCGTCGCCGCCACCCTCCAATTTTGCACCATGCGCCCGGCCACAGGGGACGCCCAGCCCAGATCCACAGTGGATTCCCCCTGAAACCTTTTTTTTTTTACGTTGGGGAAGAGACGCCCCCAGCCCTCCTGGGGAGGAGCCGAGGGTAGTGCCGGATTTTTACCGGCTAAAACCCCCATGGGGGCCTATGCTGTGTGTTGGGGAGGGCCCCGGGACCTCTGACGAACAACACCGGGGCACAAATACCCATGGCGCGTTGATGCCGCCTTGCTCGGGGGAGGGTCTAGCTTTGGCCCTCCCCCTACGTGCCAGACTCCGCTGCCATCGGGGGCCACACCCGATGACGGCACTCCTCGGGCCGCGTGCAATAGGGACCGAGGCCCCAGCCCCGGCCCACTGCGGCCCCGCATAAGTTTCGCATAAGTTTCGCGGGGCCGCGCGATCGGTGTTGGGGAAAGGCGTTCGCCTCTCTGGTGTCCCCCCACAGAACTCCTCTTCAGGGGGAGAGGGTGCTCCCCCCATCCTCTTCTCCCCGTTGGGGACGGTGGGCCTGGTATGTAACATCTTCACGGCCCACCGCCCCATCTCCCTCAGGTGACGCCGCAGGGGGTCTCCCCTGACGACGCACCCTAGTTCTTCTGCGGATGGGGTCGGTTCTATCCCGACCCCGCTCCGCTTCCTCCTTCAGGGCGATGACCGTCTCGCAGTAATCGGTCACCGTCCTCCACTGATTCCCGTCGGCGAGCATCTCTTTGACAAGTGCCGCCGGCGAGAGATCACCACCAACTTCGCACCGCAGGGCGTGACGGGCCCGCGCAAACGCTGGACAGTGCTCCAGGGTATGTTGCGCGGTGTCCCGCACCGCCCCGCCGTGATGGCATGCTGCCGTCCCATCCGCCCGGATCCAGTGCAGGAACTCACCGAAACAACCGTGTCCGGTGAGCATCTGTGTGGTCCTAAATGTGAGCCTTCCGTGGCCGCGGTCCCTCCATTTCTTGAGAACTGGAAGGACCGTCCCTGCCACGCGCTGGGCGGTGGCGCCGCTCTCGACGAGCTCGCGTCGCCACCAACCCAGGGCTCTCTGCCGGGTCTGGCGCCTAATCTTAGCAACAGCTTCGGTCATCTCTTCTGGCGGGATCCCGTCCAGACGAAGGGCACGCAGACGCCAGAAGACTTTGGCGTCACCCTCCGCCTGGAACTTGAAGGGGACAACCCCCGCCAGGGTCATCGCCGCCTCGTAGCGGACCGTGCGGTAACCTCTGATTACCCTGATGGCTATCCCCCACTCAGCCCGGCGCAGCAGCTGCTGGCTGCGCCGGGAATCCATCAGGGCGTTTGCCCATATGGGCGCACCATAGAGGGCCATGCTCCGCACGATCCCCACGTAGAGACGGCGAACCTTCTCGTTGGGCCCCCCGATATTGGGCAGTAGACGGGCAAGCGCGTTGCTTGCCCTGTCTAGTCTAGGAGCCAGACGACCGGAGTGCTCCTCAAAGCGCCAGTGGCTGTCCAGGTGGAGGCCCAAGTACCTGTGGCCCTTCCTCACCTGGACGTCGACTCCACGCACATGCAACACCGACTAGGGCGGTGGCGCAACCCCACGTCGAGGCGAGTAAAACCACATCGCCACGGTTTTGTGGGGAGCTAGCTGAAGCCCCAGCCGCCGGATCCCCGCGGCAACGGCAGCGACGCCAATCTCGGCGAGGCGGCTAGTCCTTTTCCATCCCCGAACGACGGCCAACACGTGCGTATCATCTGCGAAGCACGTGAGGCTCACACCGGTCGGGAGCTCGACCCACAAGACCGGGTCGCACCCCAGGTCCCAAAGTGTGGGACCTTTCGCAGAACCCTGGGGTACGCCACAGTCCACGTCCCTCTCGTGCATCTGGCCATCCCGGCCCCTGTACACAATCTTTCTGTCCCGGAGGTAGTCGCCGACGATCCTCCTCACGTAGGGGGGCGCCTTGTGGCGTATCAGCGCCCCCCTTATCGTCCCGTGAGGCAGGGTGTTGAAGGCGTTGACGATGTCTAGACTAACGCCTAACGCCACCCTGCCCCGGGACGTGGCCGAGTCGCAGCGGGAGCGCATCGACTGGATTGCGTCGATAGTGCTGCGCCACCGCCTGAAGCCATATTGCGACTCGGCCAAGTCGGGACCCTCCTGGGACAGGTGCTGGACGAGGCGGGATACCAGAATCCGCTCGAACAAGTTCCCCACCACGTCCAACAGCACGATGGGCCGGTAGGCCGAGGGACTGTCGGCGGGTCGCCCATCCTGCCGGATGAGGACTAGCCGCCCCGTCTTCCACTGTTCTGGAAAGACTCCATCCTTAATGCAGGCGCTGAAGAGGCGTCTCAATCTCGGATCGAGGACGCGTAGTGCCTTCACCCAGGCACGGCCGGGGACGCCATCGGGGCCCGGAGCAGTGTTTCGGGCCACCATCCGTTCAATCGCCCCGGCCAGCTCCTCCTCCGTGACCCCCAGTTCGTCGGAGCAATCCACCTCCTCGTAGTCCGGCGGGGGGCGGGTGTGTTCCCTCTCTCGTGGGAACAAAGTGTCGACTACCCGTCCCAAAAACTGGGGTCAAGGCTCTCCGTGACCGGGGACACCCAGGGCTTAAGCTTGCCCATCACCATTTTGTATGGGCGCCCCCATGGGTCCGTCTGGAGAGAGCCTAGGAGCTCGTCCTATGCCCGGGATTTAGACTCCCTGATGGCTGCCTGTAGGGCAGTCTCCAAAACTCGGTACTCCTCGTACAGATCCTCCTCCCTCGCTGGGTCGCGGAATGTCCTTCTTCTGCGGGCTCTTTGCCACTGGCGACGGGCTGCGAGACAATCTCGTCTCAGATCACCAATTTCGCCCGTCCACCAGTAGGCGGCCCGCCTGGGGAGGTTCTTGGCCCGGGGCATGGCGGCGTCGCACACCGCCTTCATGGCTCCCCGGAACCATTCTACCTCCTCGCCAATGTCCGCGACCGGCCCGGCAGGTGTTGGCAGCGAGGCCAGAGCTAGGGCTGCAGCCATCAGCACGTCCTCGTCCATCCTCTTCAGCGCCCATCGTAGCGGTGGTGGTCCACAGGGGCGGCGGGCGGTGGTGGAAAGGTCGAGGCGGATGTATAGATGGTCACTAAGTGTGACCGCCTCTTCCACCACCCTCCATCTCTGCATCATACGCGCGGCCAGGGGAGTAGCGAGAGACAGATCGACTATAGACTCCCCCTGGGCACGCACGCAGGTGCTAAGGGACCCCACATTGAGCAGGTGGAGTCCTAGCCCCGACGCCCAATTTACGACCGCCCTGCCTCTCGCGTCTGTCCTCGGGGAGCCCCAAAGTGACGCATGGGCATTAAAGTCCCCGAGGACTAGCACAGGCCGGGGGGAACAACGGGAGACAAAGTCCCCCACCCGGTCCAGGTACTGTTCATAGTGCGCGAGAGGCCATCTGGGCGGGGCATAGAGCCCCACCACCGCTACTTCACCCCACAGCACGCCGACGGACCCCCGGCCCCGTTCCAGTGGGGCGGGGTGTGGGGTTACTGCGGTGCCAATAATCGCCACGGAGCCGTCCTCGTCCCCGAACCAATGTGGTCTGTCGAGGACTGGGTACGGCTCTGCGGCCACCGCCAACCCAGCCTTCCACTCGGCCAGGGTTTGGAACAACATGTCCTGAGCCCTGGCCGAGTGGTTCAAGTTGGCCTGAAGTATAGGGCCCGTGGGCCCCATACCTAGGCTTTACGAGCCGCCACCGCGGCGTTTTTACTCGCCGACTTGGCAGGGGGATTTTTCTTGCCCCCCTTCTTCGACTCCGCAGGCTTGGTCCTTGATGCCTGTTCCTTGGGGGCTGTTCCTGCCCCTTCAACGGCACTCTTCTTCTTCCTGTGGGAGGAGGAGGGGGCACAACCTTTTGCCCCCAATCGATGCCCCGCGGGCCGCCCCAGGTCCGCACAGAGGGGGCACCGCGGGGTGGCGCTACACTTGCTGGCCACGTGGCCCGACTCTCCGCACGCATAGCAGCGGTCAGACCTATCAGCTTCGCAGGTGCATCGCTGCCTAACATGCCCTCTTTCCAGGCAAGCGATAGCACTGCAATTGGCCGCGGTGGTAGCGCCTGTATACCTGGCCGAGGACCACCCGACCAGAACCCTCCCAGAGGCGGATAACTTTTTGAGCGCTGTTAGAGGGCATCTCGCCCAGACAGTCCCATCCTTTGGGGGGAGGTGCGAATCTCCCCCATTTTAATTTCATCAGCGGTGCAACCCCCCGCAGCGGCCAATGCGGCCGTCACCTCCGCCGGGGTGACCGAGTCGTCGAGACCGGTCACCCTAACCTCGCCCATTTTTATGGGGCGGGCAACCCTCACCTCGGTGCCACTGAACACCTGGCGGAGTCGGTCAGCCAACTTGGCAGCTTTCTCCGTCCTGTCCTGCCCAGGTAACTCGAGGACCAAGCCACCGGTCCGAGCTCTTCTGGGCATCAACGGCGCGAGCCGACTAAGACGAGATCGGTTCTCCGAGCGTATCCCACCGAATGCGCCACAGCGAGACGGATCTTTATTTTTGGTATTGCCTTACTCTCTTTCCTCCAGCAGTGTTCAGTGACGAGACGCGTTTGCGACCGCCACTGAAGGTATCACTGTTCCGCCAGCCACTGTCGGAGATACCTCAGACGGCTTCCTGACCGCCGGGCCGGACTATACGCTCGGCGGGTGTCCGCCGGAGCCACGGTCTTCCCACTGTCGGGACGAACGAGACGCGTATCGCGACCGTTCGCCCCAGATGTGACATCGACTCCGCAACTGCCTAGCATTCCCGCTACCTTCACCGAACCGAACCGCCGGACCGTGACCGCGCCGACCCGAACCGCCGGACCGTGACCGCGCCGGCCCGCCGAACCGAAACCGCGCCGAACCGTAGTTATAAGTCGTGACCGTAGCTATAAGCCGTAGGTATAAGCCGCGTAGCCGTAAGCCATTAGAATAAGTACTAGTAAACTGAGAGGAAGCTCAGGGCCGTAGGTTAAGCATACTGTATATAGAAAACGCTAGTTTAATAAACACCTATTCTTTACACACACACTCGCCTCACTCATTGTCGAGTCCCCCGGCCCACCGACTGAGTCGGCACCCACCGGCGGGAAGAAACCGTCACATACTGTATATCAGACTTATCTTTGATGATAAGTTTGATGGTAAGTATGGATTCCTCGGATTGCGCGGCTGCACGATGGATGGTTTTGCAGTCGATAACTGCGTGTACCGGGTAACTGGCGCGCGGTAGGTAATTGCTGCGCGCCAGATAATTGGTCTGTGGGTAACCGTTACGGAACCGTTACGGAGCGAGCGGCCGAGTATTATGTGGTGGATGGAATATTTGCGGTTGGTAATATCTCTGGTGCTGCGGTTGGTTACCGACTAGGGATAGCTTTACGGCTTATCTTCGGGCAGTATTGCATGCTTTACTTATTACGATGGGTTTTGCTATCGTTATCTTTCGTAGGTACCTTACTTCTGGTTTTCATCGCGGTGATTTATTGAAAGTTGTTGAAGTATTTTCGCTTTTATTTCCGCTTTTCGCTTTTGAACGTTTATATATTCTGTATAATTAATTGATTAATTTGATGATTTGTTGCATATTTGGGGCATTCGAAGCGCTACTCGAAGCGCTATGCTTGTCATGAGCGTGTGTGTGTGTGTGTGTGTAAAGTATGTATGGGACAAGTCATCGAGGATTGCAGCTTACCAAGATGTGGCACAGTCAACCGGGGAAAGGACTCGCCCCAGGCCCTCGCTGTGCTGAAGAGCAAGCCCTGTTAAAACAGGTGAACACATGGCGCGACCACCCGTTGAGCAGGAGCTCCGGTTCCTGGTCGTGGCCGAAGAAAAATGGCCTGTCCTCGTGGAAGGTCAGGTGGGCGTGATGACTGCAAGGATAAGCCACATCATCATTATCAACCAACCATGGTGGACGAAGATGGACACGGCCAACTGTGGAGATACAATGTCCCAATCCCTGGCCGTGTTGAAGAGCAAGCCCTGTTAAAACAGGTGAACACATGGCGCGATCACCCGTTGAGCAGGAGCTCCGATTCCTGGTCGTGGCCGAAGAGGAACCCCTGTCCTGGCAATAGTGCTAGGCAGGCGAAGAGGTGGCGCGGTCACGCCGGGAAGGTGTCCCCCCGGTGCCGATCCTGGAGGATGTCGCCCCGGTGCCGATCGTTGCTGAAGAAAAGTGGCCTGTCATCGTGGAAGGTCAGGTGGGCGTGATGACATCTAGGATAAGCCACATCATCATTATCAACCAACCATGGTGGACGAAGATGGACACGGTCAGCCGTGGAGATACGATGTCCCGGTTCCTGGCCGTGTCGAAGAGCAAGCTCCTGCCCTGGCAGGTGTACACATGGCGCGACCACCCGGAATGGGCTTACTTCGGTTCCTGGTCGTGGCCGAAGAAAAATCCTGTGCCTTACCGTACAGGTTGAAAATGTCCTACCGCTGGATCGGAGGTGCAAGGGCGTGGATCCGCAGATGCCCCATGTGCCTAGCGCATGGCGATTTTGCGGGCGGCCGCAATTACGCGAAATGCGTTGAAGTGCCGAAGCGTCGTTGTGGCTATACGCTGGTATTCCTTTATGAATTCTAACGAGTGAAAAGGTGCCGGTGGCCCACGTTAGGGGTGAGGTTTTAGTGGGTAGTATGTCCAGCCTCGGGAGTGCCCACTCTGGGCTGCCCGCCTAGGTCGCCCCTTCAGGGCTGTGGCCTACTCTTAGGCTCAATTCAACCCTGAAGGGTTGGGTTGCCAGGTTGTCCCCTTCTGGGGTTGCCTCTTCGGGTTTGCCCCCACCAAACGGGCGCCAGGCTGCCCCCTCAGGGCGGACATGAGTCCCACACTGCCCGGGTTCCCTCTAGCCGAATAGACGAAAAGGGGAACCAACCCGCGCGTGCGCAAACGCATTTCCTCTTCCAACTGAACCAAAAAAAAAATGAAAAAAAAGGTTAGGTTAGGTTCCACGGACCTGGCCAAGTGGGTGGGCGGGGAGGTGATACCCCGACGTGGCGCGTACCGAGGTGGCGGATAGGGGAATGCTCGCCATGCACTTTTCGGAGTGCATATAGGGTAGGAGTGAAATAAAATAGCTCCCGCGGACCAAACACCAAGGGAAGGAAAACCCATCAAAACATCCCCTGTGACTGGGGGATAGAATACAGGCACGGTAACCTCTGCCTGTCGTAGGAGGTGACTAAAAGGGGGGCGCTTGCTGCTGTCGAAGTAGCCTCGCAGATGACCCGGGGTGATGCCGGTGGGATCTACGGATTCTGGCAGGGCCTCCCTTGCCGGTAAGGCCTGGGTCGGAGAGGCGAAAAGGTGGCTGCAGCGTCGTTCAGTTCTCCAGGGGCCAGGCTGCGTGGCGGTCGGGTGCGGGTAGCGAACCCGGAGTGTCCAAGCAATTACACCGTAACCTAGTGGTCACGTTTCGCTGGAACGGGGGGCTTGCCTTCATTGGCCGGCCCGCGAGGATGACAACCGCTATAAAAAATCTCTAGCCCCAAGCTGCGGTACGCGGTGATGAGGGCGCCCCTGGAGTCAGCGCCAGGGGTGGCTGATGGGTACATCAGTCTCTAGCGGCCAACCCCGGGGTATCTGGCGACCCCCCGGGTGTACTAGCCTTACCCGGGTAAGGCGGCTCTGCCCTGGTGGACTGTGGACGTGAAGCGCCGCGTGGGTTGAGCTGGGACCACGTAGGTAAGCTTGTTAAAGTAAAAGCGTCCTAGAATAAAACTCCTTACACGCCGACGAAGAGTCTAGTGTTGGATCTTCTCCCCCGTGCGATGATCGGTTCGCCGTGAGCGGAATTGCCCCGGCCCGTCTCCGCGGCGGGAGGTTGAGTTGGGTGGTAGGTAACTCAAGCGCTACGCGCAGTAACATCTCCGGTATAAGCGAAAGCTTCGGAACGGCAGAGCGTGTTCATGAACACCCCAAGGCTCTTCACTGACAATAACCTGCCCGGGTGGACCCACAGACCGACCCACTCGTGGGAACACTGTGGATGACTTGAAACTAAAAACGCCAACAACAACAACAAACACTGGACGGGACGTACCGACGACGACTGCGGCTGTTCAACAGGACGCGAGACGGGAAACGGGCGCGGATGATATGGCGCAGCCCAGCACTAGCAGGGTAACGGATGCGCGCCGCCTATCCGTCCGATTAACTAGGGCGGATGTGGAGTGGCCTCCCTGAGGCCGGTACGAGGAGGGGCCGGCGTTTCCCCGGCGGTCTCTGATGCCCCCGCATCCAGAGAGAGTGAGGTGGACTTGGACTCGGACGAGTCACTCTCCTCGGCAGTATCTCTGGAGGCACGGCGCACGAGCAAGAGCGGTCGCCCGCCGACCACGGGCCAATACGTGTGGCTCGCGGCGGCTAAGCAGAGAGTCCTGGATGTCCAGCGCCGGGAACTTGACCTGCTGGAGGAGAGGAGGGTGCTCGATCCTAACGAGGACCCTATAGAACCGAGTCGGGGTAGCAGGTCCCTCCCGGACACTGAGGACCTGGCGGAGGAAGCCAAGTCCCCACGCGCGACCTTATTGCGCAGTCCTTGGAGTTCTGTCGCCACATCGACAAGGTCGCGGGCGTCTCCAAGGGGCTGAAAGGGACATTTGTTCGCAAGCTGAGGATGGCCTCCCGCTGCCTTAAGGCCATCCACACGGAAGCGGGAATCAGGGCTGCACCTGCCAGGTCCGAATAAGAGGTGAAGGAGCTTCGCGAACAGCTGAAGCTGCGGGAGGAACAAGTGGCTGTCCAGGAGGCCCAAATTAACATCTTGCAAAATAGCCTGGCAGACATTACGTGCAGGGTCGCTGCCACAGAGGTGCCGGCGCCTGAAGGCCCCGGCCCATCCAAAAGGTCGGCGAGGCCCGGCGCGCCGTTGTCTGGCGAAGAGGCGGGCAGGGAAACGAGCAAGGACGCAGTCGAAGCTTTCGACTTACCGTCTTGCCCGTCTGACTGTCCCGTGGTGCAAGTCTCAATCCCAGCTGCTGCACCTGGAAAAGAGGAGGGGAAGGTTGGTGGCCTCGAGCCTGACCTGATGAGTGGATTTGCGGCTCTCCTCGAAAAGGGCCTGTCGGGGCTCCGGGCGGAGTTCAAAGCCGCTATTGCAGCCGTCCAGCCCCCGCCTAAGAGGGCGGATCATGTTAAGGGGGGAGCTCTGGCTGCGACCATCCCCACTGCATCAAGGAAGGAAGCTGAGAGGCGGGTGCGGAATAGGACCCTGCCTGCCACGGAGCCGTTGCCGGGGCCCTCCTCAGCACCCGACCAACCGGCATCATTTGTGGAGGCTAGAATGGCCCGGATTGTCGAAAAACATCGGAGGACGGCGGATGGGACCTGGGTGACGGTGGTCGGCCGCCGCGCTAAAGCTACAGAGACGAAGGCGGCAGCGGCCAAGGCCCCTCCCTACCAGACCTCCAAGGTGGTTGCCCCGAAGGGGCAGAAGAGAGTGGCGACACCGGCGGTTAAGGGGCAAGGGGCCCAACCTGGCAGGCAGAAAGCCCCCCGCTCTCCTCGTACTGCGGCGGTCACCATCAACCTAGCTGCCGAGGCTAAGGTCTCATACGCCGAGGCCATGTTCATGGCCCGGGAGCGGGTCAAGTTGGAGGAGCTGGGCATCACGGCGTTGATGCCCAGAAGAGCTCGGACCGGTGGCTTGGTCCTCGAGTTACCTGGGGAAGACAGGACGGAGAAAGCTGCCAAGTTGGCTGACCGACTCCGCCAGGTGTTCAATGGGACCGAGGTGAGGGTTGCCCGCCCCATAAAAATGGGCGAGGTTAGGGTGACCGGTCTCGACGACTCGGTCACCCCGGCGGAGGTGACGGCCGCATTGGCCGCTGCGGGGGGTTGCACCGCTGATGAAATTAAAATGGGGGAGATTCGCACCTCCCCCCAAAGGATGGGACTGTCTGGGCGAGATGCCCTCTTGCGGCACTCAAAAAGTTATCCGCCTCTGGGAGGGTTCTGGTCGGGTTGACCTCGGCAGGTATACAGGCGCTACCACCGCGGCCATTGCAGTGCTATCGTTGCCTTGAAAGAGGGCATGTTAGGCAGCGATGCACCTGCGAAGCTGATAGGTCTGACCGCTGCTATGCGTGCGGAGAGTCGGGCCACGTGGCCAGCAAGTGTAGCGCCACCCCGCGGTGCCCCCTCTGTGCGGACCTGGGGCGGCCCGCGGGGCATCGATTGGGGGCAAAAGGTTGTGCCCCCTCCTCCTCCCACAGGAAGAAGAAGAGTGCCGTTGAAGGGGCAGGAACAGCCCCCAAGGAACAGGCATCAAGAACCAAGCCTGCGGAGTCGAAGAAGGGGGGCAAGAAAAATCCCCCTGCCAAGTCGGCGAGTAAAAACGCCGCGGTGGCGGCTCGTAAAGCCTAGGTATGGGGCCCACGGGCCCTATACTTCAGGCCAACTTGAACCATTCGGCCAGGGCTCAGGACATGTTGTTCCAAACCCTGGCCGAGTGGAAGGCTGGGTTGGCGGTGGCCGCAGAGCCGTACCCAGTCCTCGACAGACCACATTGGTTCGGGAACGAGGACGGCTCCGTGGCGATTATTGGCACCGCAGTACCTCCACACCCCGCCCCACTGGAACGGGGCCGGGGGTCCGTCGGCGTGCTGTGGGGTGAAGTAGCGGTGGTGGGGCTCTATGCCCCGCCGAGATGGCCTCTCGCGCACTATGAACAGTACCTGGACCGGGTGGGGGACTTTGTCTCCCGTTGTTCCCCCCAGCCAGTGCTAGTCCTCGGGGACTTTAATGCCCATGCGTCACTTTGGGGCTCCCCGAGGACAGACGCGAGAGGCAGGGCGGTCGTAAATTGGGCGTCGGGGCTAGGACTCCACCTGCTCAATGTGGCGTCCGTTAGCACCTGCGTGCGTGCCCAGGGGGAGTCTATAGTCGATCTGTCTCTCGCTACTCCCCTGGCCGCGCGTATGGTGCAGAGATGGAGGGTGGTGGAAGAGGCGGTCACACTTAGTGACCATCTATACATCCGCCTCGACCTTTCCACCACCGCCCGCCGCCCCTGTGGACCACCACCGCTACGATGGGCGCTGAAGAGGATGGACGAGGACGTGCTGATGGCTGCAGCCCTAGCTCTGGCCTCGCTGCCAACACCTGCCGGGCCGGTCGCGGACATTGGCGAGGAGGTAGAATGGTTCCGGGGAGCCATGAAGGCGGTGTGCGACGCCGCCATGCCCCGGGCCAAGAACCTCCCCAGGCGGGCCGCCTACTGGTGGACGGGCGAAATTGGTGATCTGAGACGAGATTGTCTCGCAGCCCGTCGCCAGTGGCAAAGAGCCCGCAGAAGAAGGACATTCCGCGACCCAGCGAGGGAGGAGGATCTGTATGAGGAGTACCGAGTTTTGGAGACTGCCCTACAGGCAGCCATCAGGGAGTCTAAATCCCGGGCAGGGGACGAGCTTCTAGGCTCTCTCCAGAAGGGACCCATGGGGGCGGCCATACAAAATGGTGATGGGCAAGCTTAAGCCCTGGGCGCCCCCGGTCAGGAAGAGCCTCGACCCTCAGTTTTTGGGACGGGTAGTCGACACTTTGTTCCCACGAGAGAGGGAACACACCCGCCCCCCGCCGGACCAGGAGGAGGTGGATTGGTCCGATGAACTGGGGGTCACGGAGGAGGAGCTGGCCGGGGCGATTGAACGGATGGTGGCCCGAAACACTGCTCCGGGCCCCGATGGCGTCGCCGGCCGTGCCTGGGTGAAGGCTCTACGCGTCCTCGTTCCGAGATTGAGACGCCTCTTCAGCGCCTGCATTAAGGATGGGTTCTTCCCAGAACAGTGGAAGACAGGGCGGCTAGTCCTCATCCGGAAGGTTGGGCGACCCGCCGACAGTCCCTCGGCCTACCGGCCCATCGTGCTGTTGGACGTGGTGGGGAACTTGTTCGAGCGGATTCTGGTATCCCGCCTCGTCCAGCACCTGTCCCAGGAGGGTCCCGACTTGGCCGAGTCGCAATATGGCTTCAGGCGGGGGCGCAGCACTATCGACGCAATCCAGTCGATGCGCTCCCGCTGCGACTCGGCCACGTCCCGGGGCAGTCGTCAACGACTTCAACACCCTGCCTCACGGGACGATAAGGGGGGCGCTGATACGCCACAAGCCGCCCCCCTACATGAGGAGGATCGTCGGCGACTACCTCCGGGACAGGAAGATTGCGTACAGGGGCCGAGATGGCCAGATGCACGAGAGGGACGTGGACTGTGGCGTACCCCAGGGTTCTGCGAAAGGTCACACACTTTGGGACCTGGGGTACCACCCGGTCATGCGGGTCGAGCTCCGGACCGGTGTGAGCCTCACGTGCTTCGCAGATGACACGCACGTGATGGCCGTCGGTCGGGGGTGGAAAAGGACTAGCCGCCTCGCCGAGATAGACGTCGCTGCCGTTGCCGCGGGGATCTGGCGGCTGGGGCTTCAGCTAGCTGCCCACAAAACCGAGGCGATGTGGTTTTACTCGCCTCGGCGTGGGGTTGCGCCACCGCCCTAGTCGGTGGTCCATGTGAGTGGAGTCGACGTCCAGGTGGGGAAGGGCCACGGGTACTTGGGCCTCCACCTGGACAGCCACTGGCGCTTCGAGGAGCACTTCGGTCGTCCGGCCCCTAGACTAGACAGGGCAAGCAACGCGTTTGCCCGTCTACTGCCCAATATCGGGGGCCCAACGAGAAGGTTCGCCGTCTCTACGTGGGGATCGTGCGGAGCATGGCCCTCTATGGTGCGCCCATATGGGCGAACGCCCTGATCGATTCCCGGCGCAGCCAGCAACTGTTGCGCCGGGCTGAGAGGAGAATAGCCATCAGGGTAATCAGAGGTTACCGCACGGTCCGCTACGAGGCGGCGATGACCCTGGCGGGGGTTGTCCCCTTCAAGTTCCAGGCGGAGGGTGACGCCAAAGTCTTCTGGCGTCTGCGTGCCCTTCGTCTGGACGGGATCCCGCCAGAAGAGATGACCGAAGCTGTTGCTAGGATTAGGCGTCAGGCCCGGCAGCGAGCCCTGGGTGCTGGTCAGGCTGGACAAGGACATGCTGATGGCCGCAGCCCTTGCCGGGCCGGTCGCGGACGTTTAGGGGAGAAGCCAAGTGGTTCCTGAAAGGCGATGACCGCAATATGCGACACCGCGCCTGCCCCCCCGGGGGGCGGTGTACTGGTGGTCGGGCGACATTGCGGATCTCCGATCCGAGTGTCGGCACGCCCGGGGCCAGTGGCAGCGCGCTCGAAGGGCTCGAGTCCGCGACCCGGCGAGGGAGGATCTGCTGAGGGGCACATACCAGTTCTTCGTGGTAGCCCTGAGGCAGGTCATCAGGGACGCGAAATCCCGGGCGTGGGAGGAGCTCCAGGGCTCTCTGGACGAGGACCCGTGGGTGCGCCCTTACCGGATGGTCATGGGCAAGCTCCGCGCACGGGCGCCCCCGGTCTCGGAGAGCCTGGACCCCCAGCTGCTGACGCGGGTAATAGACACCCTCTTCCCCCTTTCCGGGGGAACGTCGCACCCGCGCCACCAGCAAGGGCCGGCGGAGCCCGTCACCTGGTCCGCCGACCTGGGGGTCGCAGAGGAGGAGCTGCACGATGCCGTCAGAAGGCTAGGGGCCAAGGACACCGCCCCGGGCCCGGACGGCATCCCCGGCTGCGCGTAGGTTATCGCGTCCGGCATCCTAGGTCCGAGGCTGTGCCGCCTCTTCGCAGGTGCTCTCCGGACACGGGGTGTTCGGCGAGTTCCTGTGCCGCAGCAGCAGGGAATGGACCCCCCACTGTTGGCTCTGCGGGACGGCGCGGGACACCGCACAACACACGCTGGCGGAGTGCCCGGTGTTTGCGGTGGCCCGCCATGCCCTGACGGCAGAAATAGGGGAGGATATCTCGCCGGCAGGCGTCGTAAGACAGATGCTTGCCGGCGAGACAGAATGGAGGGCCGTGACCACCTTCTACGAGGAGGTCATGGCCCTCAAGGAGAGGTCAGAGCGGGATCGTGAAAGGTACGATCCCGCTCGGTGAGGTTGCGGACGTGGGACGCGATAACGTCGCCAGGATCCGCCGCCGCAAGGGGGGGGGCGATGGTCGCTGTCGCTGTTTGCCCCCCCCAGCGCGACGGATGCGGAACGGGGTAGTGTAGCGGGATGGCACACGGGCCTCCTGGGGAGATTTTACGGGGGGTGTTTCTTGTGGTGGTGGGAGGGGTCGCGGTGTACCCTCCCGCCCCAGACGCAATGAGCCCGGACCCCGGTCGGACTCGGGGGCGTGCGGGTGGGGAACCCGTTCTCAATCGCGGGCCCCTCTCCGTTCGCCTCGGGGGGCCGTGTGACTCCGGGCGGAGAGTGGCGATATCCCTCCCACGTTGGGAGTGGCGCTGGCCCCCGCAGGGGGTTGCAGCGGAGCCGAGGGAGTCCCCTGGAGGGTGGCCGGCCACGGCTCACCTCAGCCCACAGGGGGACGGCTCGGCGGGCCGCAGGCACCCTGTTTGGGCGCCATTGCATGCGTACCCGGGGTGTAGCCGGCGGAGCGAAGTGCTGCGCCTGATCTTCCGCGCGGGCGGGCGGGGGGTTGCTCCTCCCCGTAGCCTGTGAGGAGATCGAGGCGCGGAGACTGCAGGCGGTACGGGCTGGGGGGCCCGGCCGCCATTGCACGCAGTTCCCCCGCGATGGAGCCGGCACCGGGTGCGACCCCTGGTGCCGGCTAGGGGAGTTGTTACATCCCCGGTGAGGTGCGCCTTCAGCGCACGGCGGGGTAGGCTCCGGAGTTATAGTAATCAGGTCCCGGAGCCTCTGCCATACGCCAGAGGAGGTCGCCGTGGGGTTTTAGTCAGTAGGAATCTGACACTCCTCCGCTGCCCTCCCCCAGGGGCGCGCGGGGTCTTATGCAAGATTTCCCCACGAAAAAAAAGAAAGGTTAGGTTAGGTTAGGTTAGGTTGGAGTTTCGTGCTGGCTGCCGAGCTGGTCGGACGTGTCGTTCGAGGGTCCCGTGGCCTGCCAGGCATCTGGCGCTGCGGGGTTGCATCGTTCTTTGTTTCCTTGATTTTTCTTGATTTTCTACAACTTCTTCGGTTTTCTTTCGGTTTTGCAACATCAGTAATTCCTACGATTTCTCGACCTCTGCGGCCCTTGCTGTGCTTCGCGGCGACTCACGACTATGTGGATACTAAGTGCTAGGTTATCTTCTTTGGTGCATGTGTGTGCGCGTTCTTTTTGTGTCTCCCCGTAATCTGTGCGGTTCTATAAGTGTTACGGAAGTGTACCAGTGATACGAGCTCGCTTCACTAATGTTTTACTGCAAGCGTGCTTTGCGGTTCTATTTCGAGGCTGCGACGTACATTCATCGAGGACCTCGAGTGTTATGGGCATTGCTGATGCAGCCTCGTTATCTTGGCGACTGGTCCACCCTGATCTGCCTCACTAAATCTAAATTGACATCTACCCAACCCGACTCACGAGATGAGAACTGTGACATGAGGTTTTGAGAGAACCAAAGGAAGGTTACGTGCACTGCTGCCATTGTTGATGCTGCCTTTTAGATGGACGGCTAATCAACCCTGATTTGGCATATCAATCAAGTTTGACACCTTCTCAGCCTGTCTTACGAAAGGGCAACTGCAACACACATTGCGAGCCGCCCTCGGTTGTCATAATGGTATGTCACTCCCGCACAAATAACCGAAGGAAGGGTAAGTTTGAACCAGGAAATTTTAATTTCAATCCCAGCCGCAACCCTAGTCTCAATTTCAACTTCATACATTATAAACTAATCAAACGCAAACACAATTGCATAACCTAATTCAAACATAGTTTGCTCTCTGTTAATTACAAACCGGCGATGGCTTCTGGAGGCTGTCGTCTGCTCACCAAGTATCGGGATCTCTGTCAGAAATATGCAAACGATTGTGCTAAACCCTCATGTAACCAAGTATAGCCTGAATCTATGCATGCTTCTTTCATATCTCATATCTCCTGTAGCACTATGGCTCGTCTGTCCAACCAACTAGCAAAGTAGAGAACTATATTAATTGAATTGAACTCCCTTTGGAGGCGGGGATTGTAGAACCCGTCCCCAGCTTCCTTGGCCCGACGTCGTTAAAAATGAAGCAAAAGGGGTCGCGCGCGAAGTCCTTATTATAGCTAACGGCGGGTTTCACGTGCATGGGCGCGACTTGGCCATAGTCCTTGGACATTGACTGATGGCTGATCCACTGAGCTGTTTTTATCATCACCCGCAAGCGGGCGGCGGAATTCGCTCGTCGCTCGTCCGCATGTTTCTCCCATCTCTCGATGAGGCGCTTCACCTCCAACGAGTGGCTCACGCGGTTCGGGTGATCTCTGACCTGCTGAAGTCTCAATTATACTCTAACTTCAATTGTGCAACTGCTTGGGCAAGCAGCTAGGAAAATAACCAACTGCGATTACCGGCTCATCAACGGTTGAATCCATCCAATATTAAATCTAATTTCTAGCTCACATATGTACCTAAAACCAGAGTACGAAACCTCTCATAACTCTAATCTAACCTTTCACTCTGCGAACATCGTTTCTAGCATTCTGCTGATCCTAAATCCTGAAATAGTGATCAGCAGCCTATTTTGTGAACTTACATTTATGGCCCCTTAGCTTCAACTCCCACGTTAATACAAAACTCAATTTACGAATCCCTCTCAACTTCTAATCACTAGTATAGATTCATAATTATGAATTATGAATTATCAACTCTAGCTCACTGTTGTCCTTAATTTGGAAATGTTGAACTATAACATACTCTTTTATGCAAACTACATTCTATCAACCTAAATATAATTGCATTTCCTGCGCTGCACGACTGTCAATCGGCAACCTCAAACTCCAGGCTCATCACGTTCGTGTCCTGGTTCTTTGCTGGGCTATGATTTGAAATATGGAATTGAATTTCCCCTGGAGGCGGGGGTTACAGAATACGTCTCCAGCCTCCCTGGCTTGTCGAAAAAGGCGACTAAAAAGGGATCTCGCGCGGAGTGTCTCCAGATTGGCGCCTTCAGGCCGTCGTACACGGACGCGGCTCGCTTGCAGTTCTTCTTACATCGGCCGATGGTCGTCTCATCGACTTAGTTGTGGACATTACGTGCGAGTGGGCGACTTAATACGCTCATCGCCCGCCGGTGCGCGCCGTTCACCCGCTTGACGAGACGCTTAAAACTTCTAGCTCTCACGCCTAATTTTAAATCCAATCATGAAAACTCAACTCTAATACATGCTTCATTGTTCGAATACCTATCTATCTCCCTGGCAGCGCTTAATTTTGAGAAAAGTTCGCATCAATTGCCTTCGCGGGACTGTATTAATTGCCTCTTAATTTTATTCTTATGATAAGTTAATTCAAATCTACGACTCTTCTCAATTCTCAATCATAATACTAACATAGTCCTTCAATTACGAATCATTGACCCTGGTTCCTTGTCAACTTTAGAATTTTTGACTATTCCAAGATTGCGTTTCATCAATTTAATCATAATTGCATTTTGCACAGCATGATTTTCAATTGATGACCTCGAGTTTCAGGCGTATTAAGCTCGCGTCTCGACCCTCTCCCGGACTCCGATCCGCGGTTGATTTTCCTTACCGTACTCCCCGTGTGGGCCCTTCCCAACTGCTATTTGCCAAAGGTGACGGAACTCGTTAACCCGGCTTCGGACTGCCTGGCCTGCATACTGCACCCATTAAATTTTTAAGTCGGATTTTGTATGGCTTGGCAAGTTGCCCGTGCGGAAGTGCTCCTTCGCGGCTCCCCTTCCTCCCTGCTCTCGCTCAGCGTGGCCTCACGAGTACGACTTCGCCTCAATTTTCCAGACACGCGAATAATATACTTGGCATCGATTGTGCCGGTAATGATCAACTCAATGAGTGAACCCTACCTTCGAACTTCTGTGTATGTACTCTATTTTATGACGCAAGTACAGCATTCCTATTACTGGACTGGGTAAACACAAACATTAAGTTATGATCAAGCAATAATGCCTGCAAGGCGTCCATTTATTAATAACATTCTATGTAATTCCTTACCTTCCCTCACAAATGTTTTCTTGCCATATAAATTCACAGATAAACTCGCAGATACAATAATACACATACTAAACTCACATACATAACTCACATAGTCGGAAACATAATTAGGTGGTCGGGTTGAGTACGTGCGTGCGATTGGCTTGCCCTCACTAATGCCATTAATTTCGCCGGTCTGGCCTCACCGGCGCCCGCGGCCACCCCTCGCCCGGGATCCGCGTGTGCCGCGGGAGTGACGGGAGCCTCGCCGGCGGACTCAACGAGGCACCATTAACCCTGCGCGTTCTCTTGCTCTCTCCACACTCTCCTTTTTGGTCATCACCTCGGTTACAAAGGATATAAGAGAGCGTCGCCTTCGTCTATCCAGAAGACAGCTTGCAAACGACCCTGGAGTCAGCTCCCCTTCCTCCAGGTATAGAAGTGTTCGTTGCACTGCCCAACGATCACGCACAAACACTGTGTGTCACGCATTATCGTCCACTGGAGGATCGCAAAACCAGCAGCTCGGGGACGGACTTCTTCCTATCCGATGGAGATAATGAGCAAAGCATCCGTGACCTGTCATCACCTGCGCCAGATTATAGGTTAGGTAACGTGCTCCATTGCTCTCCACCCACGCCTCGATGTTGGGAATCAGCCTGCGAGTCCAGGCGCTGCTCTCCGAGGTTGTCCATCGAGTTTGTCAGCGATCAAAGGTGTCATATTCCACCACCTGCGGCAGATTCACGCGTTCTTCCGGGTCCTACGCCTCCTCGTATCCATACAAAGCGGCCCTGGCCCTTATTAACAAGTCCCACGTCATGCAACCTGACAGCGCGCACAATGCCTCTGATGAAACGGTACGATAAGCGCGTGTCACGCGCAGTAACCCCAACCGCTGTGTCGATGTCAATCGCTGTCTCACACATCCGTACTCCACCGCCTCGCTCCATACCGGAGACGCATACAAAACTATAGATTCTAGCACTCGGTAATACAGCAAACGCGGTTTCGGACCGCATCCTCGTGGATTCGGTAGCAGCCACGAGAGGTGCTGCGCTACTTTCACTGCCTTCTCACATACCCGGCTCATTTGACTATGAAAGAGTCTGCTATTACTGAACATCACACCAAGGTACCTAATCGAGCGCTATGTCCTGATTTTCGCGGCCTCGTACGATAGTACGAGTCGGTCGGGTACGCGCCGCCCAGTTAAGAGCACTGCTTCAGTTTTCTCTTTCGCGAGAACCAGTCTCTCTCACTCATACCACGCCCCCACCACACGTAAGGCATGTTCTGTCAGCTCGCGCACTCTGTCTAATGATCGGGCTACTATAAGCAGCGCCATATCATCCACGAAACCCACGGTTGTCACGTCTGGTGGCAGCAGCACCTCCAGCAGCCCGTCGTACGATAGGTTCCACAACAGTCGTCCCAACACTGATCCTTGTGGCACCCCACCAAATACAGCTGCTTCCACCCACTCACCGCTTGGAGTCCGGGTTCCCACTATTCGCTCGCATAAATATCTTCTTAACATGTCCATTATTATCGTCGGAAACCCACGGCGCTCGGCTGCAGCCAGGATGCGGTCGCAACGCACTGTATTAAATGCATTTTTCACATCCAGGGTAATTAGCAGACAGTGATTTCGCCCTCTGCGCGCACGATCCCACTCCGACATGACCACCTTCATCGCCTGATGAGTTGATCTGCCCTCCGTGAACCCAAATTGATGCACCGACAGCCCTCCAGACAGGCGAATCGCTTCTAGCATTAACACGCGCAAAGCATATTCGAAACACTTCCCCATGTCTGACAGCATGCAAAGCGGTCGAAGGTCGGAAAGAGAATTACAGGCTTTCCCGGCCTTCGGTATTAAAGTCAGACGCCCTACTTTCCAAGCCGTTGGAAAGTATCCTAGCCTCAGACAGGAATTGAAAAGGGCATAAACCCAGCCGGATTTCATCTGGACCCGAAGCTTTTCCTTTCTTCAACATTCCCATTACGTACCTCACATCTTCGTTCGTGAACACGTCCCCCTGGCGCGAGGTGCCCTCCCCTGGGCTTCAGCATCTCTTTCTGGTGTTAGGAGGAACAGCGCTTGACCCTGCGGCTACCCCCGCAATCTCGCGTGCGTGGAATGCCGACGACGTTGACGCTCCTTCCTGATGAGGCCAGATCAATGAAGCCTGCGCTGCTTCTTCTCCTCTTGCTTCGTCTTCCTCCTCTTCTTCTGCTGCACTACTCCTTGGGATGGCAGCCTCTTCTTGTCGCTCCTGCTCCACCACGAAAAGCGCGGACACCGTTGCGTGGAACTCCTCTCGGTTGAGGCGAACCAGGGGCGACTTCCCCTTCAGACGATTCATGACCGCCTTGTAGGGTTTCCCCCACGGATCTTCTTCGATAGTCGAGACCATCTCACTCCACGATGTCCCTTTAGCTCGACGCAATGCCAAGGATAAGGCACGTCGGCTTTCCAGCATCTCCATGCGATACGGGTGCGCCTGTCGTCGTGCTGCCCTCGGGCTCCGGCGAGCCACCTTCTGCCAGCGGTGGCGGAGACGCTTTGCTTGAAGACAATGATCTGCTATCTCCTGGCTCCACCATGGTACATTTTGTATTTTCCTCCTCTTGCGCGTCGGCAATGGTGGACGGGTTGACTGAAAGAGCGTCTGTAACTCTTCAATCACTTCATCAATTTCGGCCACGGTGCACAGCGGCGGTAGCGCGGACTGTTCCGATGGACCGGCTGCTGCAGCTCCTCTCTCTTGACTACGTTGAACTGTTGGATCCAGGGATCCTGGCATCGGTAGCTGGTCGCTCACTATTTCCCTCCACGCCTCCATGTCCGGGCGACCTAGTCTCGCCTCCCAAAGAGAATCCTCGGGCGAACCAATAGCCTCTGGTCTCGCTTTAAATCGACGAATAAGATAGCGGTGATCCGACCCCGAATAGCGCGTGGACCGTGGAGGCTACGGCTACACGCAAGGGCATCGATTCGAGAACCCACGCCACCACGCTCGAATGACGGGCCTCCTTGACTTGCCACGGGCATCAGCCCTGCTTGCTCGATCAAATTCATCATACGGTGACCGCGTGAATCCACGCGATCTGATCCCCAGTGCGGAGAGCGGGCATTCAAATCCCCGGCGATTATAATCGGTTACCTAACACTTGACAGACATGTCGCAAGACCCCGTAATTGACCTTAAAAGCTTTCTATAGTCAGTGATGGTGAGAAGTAACAACTCACTATCACAAACTCGCGAGTCTCCAATACCACGCATCCGTTTGTCTCAAACACCTTTCTAGTCACCCCCATGTCGCAGCTAGGACGATTCGTATACCACACGCAGGCTGAGCTGCTCCTGTCCTGATGCCAATTCGGATGAGGATTAAACGGCTTACTGATGACGACTATATCCGCGCGAAACTCGTTCACGGCCTGCCACAAGAGATCCTGTGCCGCGCGGCATCTGTTTAAATTGTTCTGCAGTACGCTGAACGCAGACATGTTTTCCTCTTCTCTTTCTTCTTCGGCTCGGAGATTTAGCAGCACAGTAACGTATCTATCGGAACAAAAGGAAACGGGCACTCTTAAGAACAAGGATGTACATTTAAGTCGAACTGAACTGACATGGCAGTGATCAACACTTACTGCGACTTGTAACAGCAATGACAACCCCGGTTATGACCCTCACGGTACAAGGATCCTAAACCACAGCAAACAATGAGTAACATGGGTTCGGAAAGCGAAGCAAATGACTTATGATCTATAACTTAAATCTGAATCAAAAGGGGGAAAAGAAAGGAAGGGAAAGAGAATAAGAGAAAGGAAGGAAAAAGGGAAGGGAAAAAAAGGGGGGGAGGAAGAGGGGGAGAAAAGGGAACAACTGTAGCACGGAAGGGATTGTTTCAACTAACTTGCATCAATCCGCGTGCAGCGCCCCCCCTCTCCGCCCTGCCCTATCAACTTAATTCAACTCACGCAACCCAATCCAAGGATGAAGCGGGACAGCGGGCTGACCTGACCGAGTGATGCCCACTTGGACGTCGACCGATTGGACGCGTCCCGATTGGACGGTCCCGATTGGACGCGTTCCTTTTGGACGCCGTGCCGATTGGACACGTTCCTTTTGGACGCCGGACCGATTGGACGCGTTCCTTTTGGACGTCGTGCCGTTTGGACGCCGTGCCGTTTGGACGTCGTGCCATTTGGATTCGTGCCATTTGGACGCCATATCTTTTATAATCATTGCCTTTGGAAATCGGCAGATGGTGTTATTGTTTGTCGATTTAAATTCCTATGCTATTTGAATGCGTATGCATGCTAAAGTATATGATTACGTATATCTAACGATAAGGTCAAGTGGTTGTGTGTAACGTTTGACAGATATAGGTTATAGTGAAAAACATGTGGAAATTGAATGCAGTTACTTTCTTACAAGGTATAACTGGAAGTATGTTTAAGGTAAAAGAAATATGAAACCATGTTTTCTTCAATACATTCTTTATTTCAAATTAATCATTTTGAGTACAATGTATCAATATATTGTAACATGATTTGTTTTTCTTTATTTTCAGCATTTATTCAGACATTGATGAGGAACTTACAAGCACAAAATTATGAAGTACAAAAGTTGAATAGATACAGTAAAGAAATTAAACAGTGTGGAATGAAATGCTAGGACAAATAACAAAAACATAATCTGAAGACCGATGCAATTACTTTCTTGCAAGATATATGTAGAAATATGTTTAAGGTAGAAGAAATATTAAATCTAATTTTTTTCAATACATTCTTTATTCTAAATTAATGTTGTTGAGTATAATGTAGCAATATATAATAATATGATTTCTTCTTCTTTATTTTCAGCATTTGATCAGACACGGAGGGGAAAATTGCAACTGGGATATTATGGGGTAGAAGTATTAAATAGATACAGCGCAGAAATTATTCAAGCACGAGCAGTATTAAATTAGATAAGTTTGTCTTGCACGTTATAGACTTTAAAAACAATGTAATACCAGCATATTTCAAATAAATAGTTTAATAAAATAGATGAATCCCTTAAACTTTAACTTCCTATTCTAATTTCCTTAGTATAGAATTTAAGTTACAATTCACAGTGTTTTCTTCTACTTTCAAATAAATAGTTTTACCAAGTAATAATTTATAAAAAGAATAATTTGAAACAGAGTTTCTATTTCAATATTCACTTGTATCTTTTTTATAGCGCTTGTATTGTGTTTAGAAGTCTTGAATTTGTCTCAAACGAGTTAAACAGTTGTATTGAAATATTCCATTCTGAATAAATGCTGAAAATAAAGAAAAAGAAATCATATTATTATATATTGATACATTGTACTCAAAATCATTAATTTGGAATAAAGAATGTATTGAAAAAAATAAGATTTAATATTTCTTTTACCTTAATCATATTTCCTTATATATCCTGCGAGAAAGTAATTGCATCTGTTTTCAGAGTACGTTTTTCTCATTTGTCACAGTATTTCATTCCGCAGTGTTTAAGGGGGTAGACACAGTACGTGACGTCACCGATTCGGGACGTCGGTATTACAGTAGTTTTTTCGTTGGGCCTGGTGGTGCCACTTGCGTGTTTTGTTACGAACTTGAAAGGTTTAATTCTCAGCTAGCGTGCGCGCAACACGATCTAGGAAGGCAACAGCGCTTCAAGTATTTTTACAAACACATTCAAACGCTCATCTCGCCAGAGGCATCGCCACGATACGCCTGAAGAACGAAAGCGAAACATTGGCGCGCGTTTAGAGTGAGATGTACGATGATCATGCTATCTTTCTTTCAACCCAAATGATAGAATTGTCACGCTCCGATAAATTCTGACTGACCAAACGCGTGGATTTTACATAGCACACCGTAGCACTCCTCGCTGCTGAAAAATATATGCCTGCTCCGAAGGAACTTGCAATCTGAGAATTATTTTTAGAAGAAGTTATTAACTTTTTTAAATAAATGTTTTTTAATTAATAAAAGTATACAGGATACGTCATGCCATTGGGACGGGTTATATCTTGAATTTGGTAAGAGATAGGAAAAAGCTGTTTATGTAAAAGTTCAATGGTATGATAATGTATATTTTTCTGTGATTTCATTTTCTTCGTGAATGCAACGATGCACTCAAAAAATGCAAATCCATTTTTTATGTAAGTAGAATTGCATTTTTTTTTACTTGTGTCAACTCCTTGAAACATTCTGCACAAAAAAGTAATATGGTACTATTCGAACTAATAAATGGAGGGACCTCCCGTCTGTACAGTAAAAGTTGAATATGTGCAACAATTCATATATGTATTCAGCAGAGGTGTCGAATCTCGGATTATATGCGATGGCCAGCCATGCGTGAACGTAGAAAGGGACAGACACTGGAGGAGAGAGCGAGAGGTCCAATGATCAAAGGAAAGAGCCGAAACATATCGGTGTGACTAATACTAATTCAATTATAAAACTTTTTTATTTTTGACTTTTTTTAAATGAAATTTTTACTAGCGCATTGGTGAAATTTTTCTGATTAAAATGATACCGAACACGATATAGTTTGAATGAGGCGAGGTTTGTTATGGGGCGCTGTGAAAAATCCAGGCGGACGGCAGTCAAATCTTATTGTTAGAGAAAAGGGACAATCTCACATGCAGAATGAGAGAAGGACAGCATGACTGTAGTGCGTCTCACTCAGCGTTCGGGCGTTGTTGCCTTTTTCGCTTGCCTTCGCAGCACAGTTCGAGTGACGTAATCAAGCTGACGCTTGATTCTGGCTACGATTCCAGATCGGCAACCTTTCTACTTAGACGCCGCCTTATAACTACTAGCTGAACTAAATTTGTCACGTAACTTGCTCTGGAGTATCCAGATAATGGCGGAACTCGTCTTTGGGAATGCTTTTACGGGAATCGGTTATTCGTCCTTATATGAGAAGGTCTTGAGCTGAATAAGGGCTTATTCGAAAGAGGAAGGTTCAATGCAGGGCGGTCAACTCACCGTTTGAGGCACAAATCTCTTTTAGTGGCCTAAAAATGCTTCGATTCCGCAACTGCATTTTGTCGATTTTTTCTTCTACTTTGGACACTGATATTATTTAATATGGACACAATCTCGTTAAACCATGAGTTGACCGCCCTGCATTGGACCTTCCTCTTTCGAATGAGCCCTCACCCAGCCCTATGTGGTCTCATATAAGGACAAATAACCGATTCCCGTAAACCCATTAATAGGCCCATTTTTGCCGGTAATGTCACCTCGCTGCATTACCCGTGTCTACCCCCTTAATTTGTTTAATGTAACGTTTCAACTTTTCTACTCCGTAGTTTTTTGGTTGTAAGTTCCTCATCAATGTCTGAATAAATGCTGAAAATAAAGAAAAACAAATCATATTACAATATATTGATACATTGTACACAAAATCATTAATTTGAAATAAAGAGTGTATTGAAGAAAATATGGTTTAATATTCCTTTTACCTTAAACATATTTCCACATATATCTTGCAAGAAAGTAATTGCATCTGTTTGCATAGTATGTTTTTGTTATATGTCCTACTATTTCATTCCATGCTGGAAAATATCTGTAATGTATCTATTCAACTTTTCTGCTCCATAAATTCATGCTTATAATTTCCTCATGAATGTCTGAATAAATCCTGAAAATGAAGAATGTATTGAAGAAAATAAGCTTTAATATTTCTTTACCTTAAACATATTTCCAGATATATCATGCAAGAAAGTAATTGCATCTGTTTGGAGAGTACGTTTTTGTCGTTCGTCCTAGTATTTCATTCTACGCTGGAAAGTATCTTCAATGTATCTATTCAACTTTCATACACCATCATTTCTTGTTTGTAATTTCCCCATCAATGTCTGAAAATATAGAAAAAGAAATCATATTATTACATATTGATATATTGTACTTAACAACATTAATTTGGAATAAAGAATGTATTGAAGAATATGTACAATGTTTAATATTCCAACTGCATTATTCCATTGTTCACGCTAATTAGAAAAAGGATTAAAACATTTAGAAGCAAAGAAGACTTATGGAGAAAAGATAGAAAAGGAAATTCAATTACTATGAATTAGTTTAATTTCACCATACGCAAATATAACCAAAAATCTTACAAAACGGAATTCACTAAATTTCTTGACAATTGTACGAAATAATATTAATTACATGTAGTCCGACAATATATTGTGTGAATTACATTTCTTTTTCTTGATAATCTCCAGTACTTCACTGTTGGACGCCGTGCCGATTGGATACATTCCTTTTGGACGCCGAACCGATCGGACGCGTTCTGACGCGTTTCTTTTGGACCCCGTGCCGATTGGATGCTGTGTCTTTTGGACGCCATATGTTTTAATATTATTGCTTTTAGAAATCTGTAGATCGTTTCAACAGATATAGGTTATAGTGAAAAACATGTGGAAATTGAGTGCAGTTACTTTCTTACAAGATATATCTGGAAGTATGTTGTGACCCTTTCGGGGGTTCACTCTATACTATTCTATGATTCTCTATTACAAACGTTGGGCGCCAGCCACTCGCGGTGGCAATCAAAATTTGGACAAAGGGACAGAATAGGGGTCGTTACAGGGGATGGGACTCGTGGCACTTACGTCCTTACAATCTCGCGGGGGAGTACGCAAGGAGGATTTTCGAGGGTTAGGGAAGATCTCAGGGTGAGGGAGGTTTCTGGAAGTTCGTATACGTTACGCGTAGGAGAATGTTGTGGACGGGAGTAACAGGGGCTGGACAAAAGGGTTTCAAGAAATATAACGGGGGGTTAACGGCGCGATACGCGGACACACAAGTTCGCAATCGAAGATCGCCGTTGCCGAAACTCACACTCTTACAATTAGTATCGAAAGGGACTTACTTCAAACTCCACACACTCGTACACTCCGAATCGTCTCTATAATTGCTCTCGAAAATCTCTATACTCTCACTCTATAACGCTCTCAAAATCTCTATATACGGTTAATTAGATAGCCTACGGCTCAATGACGGCTCGTCGTCGCTGTCGCGACGACGGGTCCGTCGCGGGATGATTTTTGGGGAGGGGATGGGGAATAGGAAGGGGGCCTTTTCTGGCAACGGAATAGATTGGTTATCGATTGTCGATCTGCCGGTGTTCGGGTTCGATGGGGCTGGCGGATCTCCGGTCGTGGCGGGTGGACTTGGGTCTTCGGGCTCGGCGACAGATAGCTCCAGGTGGACGTTCGTATCAGCTGCTGGGCCGCTTCGTCTCTTTTTCCGAAGTCCCGCGTTGCTTTTCCTCTCCTGGAGGGTGGGAGGTCTGTCGCCGGCCTCGTAGCTCCTTCTTGCGGGTGATCCCTGTTGTCTCTTGTCCGTCGCCTCCATCGGCCCGACACCGGCGGGCGGGAAAAAGGGGTGAGGTGTTAGAAGGGTTAAGGGTCATTTCTAGGTGGGATTTGAGGTGGGAGAAGCGCAGCGATTGTAACGGGGGGGGGCACAGGTGTCACCACGTTACAACACCCCCCCGCCTTGACCGGAAACGGGAGATACAACGGGTAGGGATAAGGACCTAGGTGAACAATAATTTTGAGAGAAGAGAGATCCAAGATCGGTGGGTTCTCGCGGACACTCATCCTTCCATGCTGCGCTCTCATTCAGGGGGGGTCGCGGACATGAGCGACCCTCCTGTTGTCGTGTCGAATCATAGCATTTTAAAATGATGGACCTGTAATAGAAACGGGTTAGTATCCGGCCGAAATCATAAAGAAAAAAAAAGGGGGGGAGAATCTAGACGCTGGGTGGAGAAATTATTACTTAATTTTACCTGCCTTGGGTTTCGACTACTCGTTGTGCCGAAATTTTTATGCGAATTAAAGGAGAGTGGCAGGTATGCCTGATTTTTGGTAGGATGTTTGGAAGGGTTTCGTCGTTGTCTCGTTCGTCTGTCCGTTCGTCTTAGTGCTGGGCGGTCGTCCAAAATAATAATAAAAAATGAGTCTATGTCAGGTATGGTGGGACTGGGTGGATTGGTGGGAAGTATTTTTAGGGGCTCATTTGGGGGATAGGAGGGTGGATAGAGGGATAAGGACCGGAAGGGTAAAGGGACAGTTAAAGGAGAAGAGCAAAAGAGAGAACCAGAAGCAAGGGAAAGAATGTGAGAAGAGAAGGAATAGTGGAAAAGAAGAGAAGGGATAAAAAAAAAGAGAAAGAGAAAGAGAAAGAGAAATAGCGGGAAGCGAGAGTAAGGAAAAGGGGAAGATCGTTTAGGGGAGGTTGCTGGGTTTGTGGATTTTAAGGGACATTAGAGGTGGTGGGGGAATTTTGAGGGACATGAGGGGTGGGATCTCGGGGGTTTGGGGACGTGAGGAGGAGGGATAGCCCGGGAATAGGGGTTCTGGGGGTGGATAGCGGGCTAGGGTTCGTCGGAGGAATTTTAGGGATGGGGCCTGGGGTGGTGTGGTGCGGATTGGGGAGGAGTCGCGGCCTTCCTCGGTCTTCATGCGGGCTGCTGCCGCCCGCAGTGTGGCCAAGTGAGGGTCGACGGAAGAGGTGGGGTGCGGGGGAGTGGTTGTTTGGTTTTCGGTTGTGGGAGTTGGGGTACTGGATCTTTGGGGCTGGATTCTCCGTACTACCTCTTGGATTAGGTTAATGCGGATGGTGGGGGTTTGGGAAGCTGTTGGGGGTGTCGGTGAGGAGGGTAGTTCGGGAGTGGATGGTGTGGGGGAAGGAGCGGGGGATACGGAAGGGGTTAGGTATTCGGACTCCTCCGAGTCCGTCTGGACCGCTATTTCGGCGGTCTGTACCGGCGGCCGGCCTCTTAACAGCCGCGGTCGCCGCGGCGCCGGCCTCCTCCTTCGGGCCCTTGTCCCCCGGCCTCTACCTCCTCTCCTTGATGCAAACATCTGTTGGGGTGTAAGTTTGTTAGTGGGATCTTTCTTTGGTGGGCTCTTTGCTGGGGGGTGGCTTTAGTGGGGGGTTAGTGTAAATTTTGGTCTCTGGTATCGTCGCTTACGGCTTACGCTAATGGAATTTTATTATCGTTTGTTTTCGTTTTCCGAGATTTGAGCGTTAAATTTTTGTCTCATTATTGTCGATATTTAGGAAAATTCTAGGTCGTGGGATAGGTAAGGACATGAGGGGAGGTATGGAGGATTGGTCTGTTTTTATCACGTTGATCGTAGGATTTAGGGGGTGTTTTCGGGGTCGTCCTCGTCCTCGACGAGGGGGTGGGGTAGGAGCTTGTTGGGAGGGTATGCTTTGTGTAGGGTTTGGGAGTATTTGGACTTTTCGGGGTCTCCCTCGTCCACGGCGAGGGGGTGGAGTAGGGATGGGTGTTGGAATTATGATTTGAGTATTGTGTGGAGGTATCGGATTTTTCCTCGGTCTCCCTCGCCCTCGGCGTGGGAGTGGAACTGGAGTGGGTGGTGTGTTTATTATCGGTGGAGTGTTTTGGGGTGCTTGGATTTTTCGGGGTCTCCCTCGTCCTCGGCGAGGCGCTGGAGTAGGGGTAGGCGAGGAAGGGGACGTTTGCGTGGGAGTTTGTTGTGGTATTTGTTGGGTGGAAATATCATGGGTTTGTGAAGAAGGTCCTGGCTGAGAAATATTGGTAATATCTTGACTTAAGGAAGGGTTTTCGGAAATTGAATCATCGAAATTTGGAGGGGGTCTAAAGGGTTTAAGGTCTTTAATGTGGACTTTAGGAATGATATTTCCATCAGAATCCTTTAATTCGTATACAACGGGAGAAAGGATTTTTGAAATGGTGTAGGGACCTGAAAATTTAGGGGCGAGTTTGGACGCGAAATTGTGAGCAGCGGAGGAAAGGATTCGTTGGCGTCTCATGACGAGGTCACCAATTTGGTAGCGCTCGTCACGACGCCCACGATTATAATAGGAGGCTTGGCGGTAGGAGGCTTTCTCTAGATTTCGGTGGACAATGTCGTATAAAAGGGTTAACCGGGAAATGCGGTTGGACCATTCTTGGGGATTTCGGGGAATTATTAAAGAATCGGATTTAATTTCGTGGCGGAGGTTTTGGATGGGACGGGGGTTTCGACCAAAATTGAGGAACGCGGGAGAAACGAGGGAGGAGGAATGTACGGCGGTATTATAGGCAAAACAAAATTCAGGAAGGTGTTTGTCCCAATTTCGATGGTCTTCTCCAATAAACGTCGTGATCATGGTTTTGAGAGTTCGATTAACTCTTTCTACAGGATTTGCTTGGGCATGGTAGGGAGGAATTGTCGTCTGTTTGATTCCGTACATTGTCAGTCTGTTCGTTACGTCTCTGTTACAAAATTCTGTACCGTTGTCTGTAAGGAGGAATTTGGGACATCCCCATCGGTGGAGGACAAGGGACTCGAAAGCGGAAAGGATTGGTTTGGCGGAAGCTTTATGGAGGGGTTTTACTTCAATATATTTTGTGAAAAGGTCTTGGAAAACGAGGAGATATTTATTCTGGGATTTACTGGGAGGGAAGGGACTCATAATGTCAGCAGCCACGACGGTCCAGGGCGCCTCCACCGGGCGCTCCCGCATCAACCCCGCCGGTGGCCGCTGCAAAACTTTGCTTTGTTGGCATTGAAGACACCGTCTGACAAATTGGACTACATCCTGAAACATTCCAGGCCAATAGAAATCTTGCGTCAGACGGTAGTAGGTTTTATCAATGCCAAGGTGACCGGATTGGGGAGGATCGTGGGCGTCGGAAAGGGCTTTTTGGCGTAAGGAAGGCGGGAGGACTAACTTCCACCCGTCAAGGTCGGGGACGATGGGATCCAATAGGGAATTAGGACGGTGGTAATACAATCGGTTATCTTCAATTGTCCAGTCAGGATATTTGGAGGGAAAATCTCTTACGTCACGGAGTTTATTGGAGTACCATGGATCGGGATCGTTACCGACGGCTGCCACGCCGTCTATTGGGTCGCCGTACATTCGGGAGAGAGCGTCCGGCACGACGTTGTGGGTTCCCCTTCGGTGGACGATTTTCATCGGCTGGCCTTGAAGGGTCAAGGCCCACCGAGCCAATCGTCCAGTAGGGTCCTTTAGGTGGTGAAGCCACCGGAGACTATTGTGGTCCGTTACCACCGTGATTTCGGACCCTTCAATGTAGGGGCGAAATTTTTGGGTTGCCCACACGACGGCCAGACACTCCCTTTCCGTCACGGAGTAGTTTCTCTCCGCGCGAGTGAGGGAACGGCTAGCGTAGGCTATCGGGTGTTCTTCACCGTCTACGGTTTGGACAAGAACTGCCCCGACAGCCGTATCGCTAGCGTCAGTTTGGAGGGAAAAGGGAAGGGTAAAATCGGGACGAGCCAGGACGGGAGTTTTGGTGAGGGCTGTTTTCAAGGTTTCAAACGCGGATGCTTGCTCGGGACCCCATTCCCAAGCAACATCCTTTTGTAGGAGACGGGTAAGGGGGGTTTGGTCTTTGGAAACATCTTTTAGGAATCGGGAATACCATTTCACCATTCCAAGGAAGCGTCGGAGTTGTTTTAGGGTAGTGGGTGGAGGGTAGGAAAGTATGGGTTCTATTTTTTCTGGATCGGCAATCATACCGTCCTTATTTATTAAAAAGCCGAGATATCGGACCTCGGAACAACAAAATTCGCTTTTTTCGCGGTTTATTTCTAAGTTCGCCTCTCGTAATCTGGTCAGAACTTTCGCGAGCCATTCTAAGTGCTCCTCGTACGTGTCGGTCGCGATTACCACGTCGTCTAAATACGCGAAGATGTGCGGCTCCCAGTCGGGAGTGATCAATTTGTCCATGATGCGTTGGAAGGTTGCGGGGGCGTTGGTGAGGCCGTAGGGCATGCGGGTGAATTGGAAAAGGCCTCTACCGGGAACTGCAAAAGCGGTGATTTCTTTACTGGAGGGATCGAGGGGAACTTGGAAATATGCTTGGCTAAGGTCTAATTTGGAAATATAACGGGCAGTTCGAAGGCTATCGAGGATACGATCCATGCTAGGGAGGGGATAGGCATCTTTTTTGGTAACTTTATTGACGTCGCGGTAATCTATACAAAATCGGTAGGAGCCGTTAGGTTTGGGAATAAGGACGGGACGACTACACCAGGCGCTAGAGGAGGGTTCAATTATACCGGACTGGAGCATGGAATCTACTTCCTTCTGTGCGGCTTCTAAGACGCGGGGAGCCATGCGACGAGGACGTTGTTTAATAGGAGGGTGGTTTTGAACATCAATAGAATGTGTGACAAGAGGAGTAGTTCCTAAGGTAGAGGATGGGGGTGGGATGAGGCGATCAAGAAGGGTTTGAATTCCCGAGATTTCCTCGGGGGTTGCTTCGGAAAGTCCGGCGCAAGCGGGGTTCATGGGGAAGGGATCGGGTGAGGATTCAGGGTAGAAGGGGTGAAGAGGTCCGTTCGGAGTTCGCCACGTCCTTAGATCTCCGTCTATGGTAATTCCAAACCGGGCGATAAAATCCATCCCTAGGACTACCTCATACCCCAATGACTCGCTTGCGCGGAGGGGGAGGTTGTGGATTTCGTCATCGACCTGGATCGCGACGGTGACCTCTCCGAGGATTCTCTCTTTGATGTTGTTGGCTAGGATCATGCAGGCTTGGGAAGGGGTTAAATGGAGTCTGAATAATTGAGCGACTTTGGGACCTGCATAGGAATGGGTTGCGCCGGTATCAAGGAGGGCTTGGAAGATATATTTACCGTGCTGCAAGGGGAGGAAAATGCGATTATCGCCGGGATAGGGTTCTGTACGGGACTCTACTAAAGGGAATTTCCTTGGAGTTGGAATCGGTGCGGTTGAAGGAGTTTTCGGGGGTTTCTGGACGCGGGATTTGGGGGGTTGGATCGGGTTTTTCGGGGAGGTCGCGTCGACCCTTACCGCCGACCTCCGCAGGCGTTTCCCGACAAACAATTCGGGCATTCCGGTGCGATGACGTCGAACTTGCCGCACCGGAAGCAAAACTTCCTCCTCGGCTGCTGGCAGGCGCCGAACCAATGCCCCGCTTGACCGCAGTTCCAACATTGGCCGGGAAGGGAGGATTGGGTGGAGGTAGCCGCGGGACGAGGAGGGAGTTGTCGGGAACCGGAGGTCGCTTGGGAGTAGGAAGTAGGGCGGTTGGGAATTGACGCATTCAGGGAGGTTGGAGCACGGTACCCGACAGGGGGTGGTACCATGGGAAGGGACATCAAGCTGGGGATTTCGGTAATAGTGAGGGGAGGAGGAGGTGTAACGGGACGGTTGGAGGTTGAGGTTTGGGGGCGGTTCGAGGCTGGTGCATTTCGTGGGGTTTTCGGGACGGATTGGGATGCTGTGGAAGGTCGGGAGTACTCAGCGGCTGCCGCGAGTTTCGATCGCGGCCCTCCCGGCGGGGGCACGTACCCCGTTCCCGGGATCGTGAGGCTCCCCGCCGTCGGTGGCCCGCGATACTCCTCGCTGCTCCGCTGGGTCTCTTCCACCCACCTTCCCAGGCGGAGTAAATCGTTAAAGGAATTGGGAGGGTGGAAGTCGACTACTAATTTGTAGCGAGGGTGGAGATTTCGAATCACTATTCCTAATTGTTCGGGAGTGGATAAAGGAGGTTCTAGACGACGGAATATCACTTGTAGTTTGGAGAGGTAAGTGGAGAGGGGTTCCCGCTCCCCTTGGGTGCGGGTCATTAGGTCCATTCTTAGACGGTTTTGGTAGTTGCTCGGGGTGTAACATAGACGGAAGTTTTGCAGGAATTCGCCATAACTGGCCCAAGTATGGGCCTGCCCCCGCGCCCAGGCTCGCGCCTCTCCGGTCAAGGCATAGGGAATAGCTCGGATCAGTTCGGATTCGGTAAGGTTCTGGGTGGTGGCAACCTCGGCCAAGGTTTCGAGGAATTCCTCCCCGTCTTCCCCGGGGGCTCCCGAAAAGGAAATCTTCCATTTGCGGAATAATTTCACAGCGCGAGCCTCGCCTGCGACGGGAGTATAGGAAGGTTGGGAAAAATTCCCTAGGGGATGAAAAGGGTTGGTTCGGGAAAGGGAGGGTTCGGCGAAGTGCGGGGGTAGCTGAGGGAAAGAGGGGAAGAATGGAGGACAGTATGGGCGTTGGGAGGGGTATGGAACGGGGTAAGTGTAATCCATAGAGTTTGGAGCCTGGGTTGGTGCAGGGATCGGTTGTGGCGGGAGGAAAGGATACTGGGTTTCAGAGATTCTTGGTAGAAGGTGGGTACTACTTAGGGGAGGCGGAGCTGCCCCTAGGCTAGTACGGTACGGGTTGGAGGTATTTAGAGGACAGGTTGGAGGGTTAGGGGGTGGATTTTGAGGTGCTGGTATCGTGAGGGGACCGTTGAATGGATTAAAGGGGGGTGTGGGTAAGGGGGTAGAGTGCTCGCCGGTGCTCGGGTCGGGCGCGAACGTAACCCTTTCGCGCCGTTCCCCGGCAAGCTGGGACTGATTTAGGTCAATCGATGGAGGATTAACAGGAGTGGGACGGGAAACAGAAGTTACGGTGACAGTCGTGGTGGTTAGGGTGGTGGTTGAGGTCAGGGTTGCGGGATTGGGAATGTAAGGTTGGGGGCGTATTTCAGGAAGGGATCGGTAGGAGGTTTCAGAAGCGGGTGGATCAGCCGTTTCAGGCTCAGGATTCTCCGGTTGGCGGGAAGTAGGATCGGCGGTGGGATGCGGAGGGGAATCATCGACAGCCGGGGTCTCCCATGCCGTAAAAAGAGTAAACGGCAGGCGATCCCCGGCTGTGTCGAGCGCGACATCCCATGGCGCGGCATTCGGGCCGAGTACCCGCCGTATTTCCGCGCGAACGTACCGGTCCTGGAGATCCTGTAACCTTCCCCGTATATTCAACCGCGAGTGATCCATGAGCTGTATCAGCTCCACTACTTCTAAATTACCAACGCGCTCTCTTATTACCCGTGCCTCCTCCGAATCCATTTTCGCGATTTTTTTTTTTTTTTTTTTTCCGCGTTCCCGGCGGCAGCGATACCAAAAAACTGGGGATAACAAAAAAAAAGGTAAAGGATCCTGAAAGAAAAGAGGGGTACAATCGCAAAAAAAGGAAATTCAACACAAAAATATCCGGTTTTATTAGTTGGTTTTTCTGGAAAACCCAAGGCTCGGTCTTCGATAATCGGTGCTGGAAAAAAGGGGCGAAAAAAAAGGAATCTGAAATCGAAAAGGCTCGATAGAGTGCTCACGGTCGGCGAAAGCACGGCCGGGCCCTCGATATCGGCAAGTCGCGAGCAGAGTTTTGAATTTGGGGGGATACACAATAGAAATAGATTTCGACACAGATAACAATACCGTTTCACTGATTTCAATAACGAGGACGGTTCGGTCGAAAACGGCGTACTTCGATGACTCACTGTTTATCGTCCTTAGGACGTCAACGGATCAGATCTCAAACTCACGCCGCGTTCGACCGGCGACACTCGACAAAAAAAAACAACAACAACAGGAGGTTCTCGGCAACGGGTACCTTCCGCGTCGCGGTTTCGAGATCTTTCGAATTTTAACGGTGGGAATACAAAATTTCTCCTCTACGCGAGAGTTTTTTGAACAAAAAATTTCTCCAGGCCCCACGTTGGGCGCCAAATTTTGTGACCCTTTCGGGGGTTCACTCTATACTATTCTATGATTCTCTATTACAAACGTTGGGCGCCAGCCACTCGCGGTGGCAATCAAAATTTGGACAAAGGGACAGAATAGGGGTCGTTACAGGGGATGGGACTCGTGGCACTTACGTCCTTACAATCTCGCGGGGGAGTACGCAAGGAGGATTTTCGAGGGTTAGGGAAGATCTCAGGGTGAGGGAGGTTTCTGGAAGTTCGTATACGTTACGCGTAGGAGAATGTTGTGGACGGGAGTAACAGGGGCTGGACAAAAGGGTTTCAAGAAATATAACGGGGGGTTAACGGCGCGATACGCGGACACACAAGTTCGCAATCGAAGATCACCGTTGCCGAAACTCACACTCTTACAATTAGTATCGAAAGGGACTTACTTCAAACTCCACACACTCGTACACTCCGAATCGTCTCTATAATTGCTCTCGAAAATCTCTATACTCTCACTCTATAACGCTCTCAAAATCTCTATATACGGTTAATTAGATAGCCTACGGCTCAATGACGGCTCGTCGTCGCTGTCGCGACGACGGGTCCGTCGCGGGATGATTTTTGGGGAGGGGATGGGGAATAGGAAGGGGGCCTTTTCTGGCAACGGAATAGATTGGTTATCGATTGTCGATCTGCCGGTGTTCGGGTTCGATGGGGCTGGCGGATCTCCGGCCGTGGCGGGTGGACTTGGGTCTTCGGGCTCGGCGACAGATGGCTCCAGGTGGACGTTCGTATCAGCTGCTGGGCCGCTTCGTCTCTTTTTCCGAAGTCCCGCGTTGCTTTTCCTCTCCTGGAGGGTGGGAGGTCTGTCGCCGGCCTCGTAGCTCCTTCTTGCGGGTGATCCCTGTTGTCTCTTGTCCGTCGCCTCCATCGGCCCGACACCGGCGGGCGGGAAAAAGGGGTGAGGTGTTAGAAGGGTTAAGGGTCATTTCTAGGTGGGATTTGAGGTGGGAGAAGCGCAGCGATTGTAACGGGGGGGGGGCACAGGTGTCACCACGTTACAATGTTTAAGATAAAACTAATTTTAAAGCTTATTTTCTTTAATACATTCTTTATTCCAAATTAATGTTGTTATGGACAATGTATTAATATATAATAATATGATGAGGACATTGATGAGGAAATTACCACCAAAATTATGGAGTAGAGAATTTGAATAGATCCATTAAACAAATTAAACATTGTGGAATGAAATACTAGGATTAATAACAGAAACGTACTTCGAAAACAGATGCAATTACATTCTCGCAGGATATATCAGGAAATATGTTTGAGGTAAAAGAAATATTAAATCTTATTTTCTTTAATACATTCTTTATTTCAAATTAATGTTGTTGTGGACAATGTATCAATATATAGTAATATGATTTCTTTTCCTTTATTTTCAGTTTATATTCGGACATTGATGAGGAAATTACAACCAAAAAACTACGGAGTAGAAAAGTTACATTAAAGACATTAAACACTGCGGAATGAAATAGTACAACAAATGAGAAAAACGTACTCTGAAAACAGATGCAATTACTTTCTCGCAGGATATATAAGGAAATATGATTAAGGTAAAAGAAATATTAAATCTTATTTTTTTCAATACATTCTTTATTCCAAATTAATGATTTTGAGTACAATGTATCAATATATTGTAATATGATTTGTTTTTCTTTATTTTCAGCATTTATTCAGAATGGACTATTTCAATACAACTGTTCAACTCATTTGAGACAAATTCAAGACTTCTAAACACAATACAAGCGCTATAAAGAAGATACAAGTGAATAGTGAAATAGAAACTCTGTTTCAAGTTATTTTTTTTACAAATTATTACTTGGTAAAACTATTTATTTGAAAGTAGAAGAAAACACTGTGAATTGTAACTTAAATTCTATACTAAGGAAATTAGAATAGGAAGTTAAAGTTTAAGGGATTTATCTACTTTTATTAAACTATTTATTTGAAATATGCTGGTATTACATTGTTTTTAAAATATATAACGTGCAACACAAACTTATCTAATTTAATACTGCTCTTGCTCGAATAATTTCTGCACTGTATCTATTTAATACATCTACTACATAATATCTCTGTTGCAATTTTGCCCTCCGTGTCTGATCAAACGCTGAAAATAAAGAAGAAGAAATCATATTATTATATATTATTACATTATACTCAACAACATTAATTAATAATAAAGAATGTATCGAAAAAAATATGGTGTAATATTTCTTTTACCTCAAACAAATTTCTTGATATATCCTGCGAGAAAGTAATTGTATCTGTTTTCAGAGTACAATATTGTGTTTTGTCCTAGTATATCATTCCACACTGTTTAATTTCTTTAATGGATCTATTCAAATTCTCTACTCCAATATTTTTCTTTCCTGATCAATGTTTGAATAAATGCAGAAAATAAGGAAAAAGAAATCATATTATTATATATTGTTACATTATACTCAACAACATTAATTTGGAATAAAGAATGTATTAAAGAAGATAAGATTTAATATTTCTTTTACCTCAAACATATTTCCTGATATATCCTGTGAGAATGTTCATCAATGTCTGAACAATTGCTGAAAATAGAGAAAAAGAAATCATATTATTATATATTGATACATTGTCCGCAGCAACATTAATTTGGAATAAAGAATGTATTGAAGAAAATAAGGTTTAATATTTCTTTTACCTCAAACATATTTCCAGATATATCCTGCGAGAAAGTAATTGCATCTGTTTTCAGGGTACGTTTTTGTTATTTGCCCCAATTTTTTCATTCTACGCTGGAAAGTATCTTCAATGTATCTATTCAACTTTTTCCCTCCATAATTTTGTGGTTGTAATTTCCGCATGAATGTCTGAACAGGTGCTGAAAATATAAAAAAAGATATATTATTATATATTCATACATTCTACTCAACATTAATTTGAAATAAAGGATGTATTGAACATAAAATAATTTTTAACAAAAAAAAAATCCGACTTCGAAATGCACTAAAAAGTATAAAATAATTTCTATTTCATTTATATCTGTATTCCACAGCTATTAATACAATCTACTTAATCGTTAAATAGGTTTCTAAATATATTTCAAAGTTTTCGGAGGCGGCGCAAAATTAAAAACTTTTCCTCTACTAGGATGATCCTAGTTCAGGTGTCGGCAACCAGTGAGAAATGACCCATTTGATAATTTCAAGTAAACAATATTCAACGGGAATCAATATACCCATTGCGAATTAACTATACTGCAGTTAACGAGTGACCGCACTAACTAGTGCAGCTCAGTAGGTCTAGGGAAATTTTGAATAGTGCGTGTGATTCCCCTTTACAGCTTGCTTCTTACTTTGCGTTCACATCATGTTTTTCCGGAAAATAATAGAATTTTCATTGCATCGTGAAACTTTACAATATCATCACCGGTTTTCAGTTATCGTACGTCATATATTTCTGCCCACCATTTATATGATCGCAAAGTATAATAAGAAGCAAATTGGAGAAGGAAATAACACACGTTATTAAAAATCTCTCTAGACCTGGTAAGCGGCGCGAGTTAAGTATGGTCTCTCGTGAACTACAGTATACTGCATGTACATCAGGAGTGCTGCCAATTTCTGATACAGTCGTTACAATTGCAAATGTTTTCAGCCGGACCTATAATTTTTCTCTTACGACTTATTAATTACCAATACCACAATCAAATCGTTATTGGCAGCACCGTTTGTTCGGGTATTTTTAATTTTGCGCCGCCTCCGAAAACTTTGAAATATATTTAGAAACCTATTTAACGATTAAGTAGATTGTATTAATAGCTGTGGAATACAGATATAAATGAAATAGAAATTATTTTATACTTTTTAGTGCATTTTGAAGTCGGATTTTTTTTTTGTTAAAAATTATTTTATTTCACACTTTTTAGTGGAATTAGAGAAACGAGCAATATTTGTAGGATGCCTTAAGGTTATATTTCGTTCTTAATGGTTAAGTAAAGATCAAGTACTGGTAGTTGATAAAAATAAAAAAAACAGAATAACGAATAGCATGTTTTTAAATCAGTTTAACTCAGTAATTATTTATTCTTACTTAATAGAAACATAAATTTACGAAATTGCCCCTTCCCCTTCCCCTTCCGCCCCTACCTCCTATTCCCCTCCCCCCCCCTTCCTTGACCTCCCCGGTAGCCCCGCATACGCCGGGATCGTCCTGCCGCTACTCCTCTTTCTGCAATGTATAAAAATTGAAATAAGTAGATATGTATTTTTTTTGTAATTGAAATATTATTATTGTAAATATTTGCCCTTACATAGAACAACAAAGTTGTTCTGATAAGGGCAATATTGTATTCTTCTGTACGAGGCAATAATTCATAGTATAAAAAAGAATCTGTAATACATACTTCGCGGCGGCTTCGCCTCCTCCTGCTTAGCATCCATCCCTTGCACCTGAGGGAGGGGCTCCACACTCGATCGAGGACCTTCTCGTTGCTGAGGGAGGAGCTCCTCCCTCAGTTGCTGCAACTGTTGCTGCTGTTGCTGCTGTAGCTGCTGCTGCAGCAGCTGCATCTGACGCAGATGGTTTTCTTCCTGCTGCTGCAGCATCAGCTGAATGTCTCTGACTATTTGTTGATCTGATAGAGAAAAAAAAAGAAACTGCAGGCATGTTTCTGAATTATGCACTATATACATTTTGCACAGCTTCTTTTAATTTTTATTTCTTGTACTCTTTATTTGCCTTTATTATAGTTGAAATAATACTTACAATTGTTCTCTGATTCGGCCATCTTTTAATTTTTTTATTCCTTCGGGGTTATTCTGAAACAGAAATATATAGATGTGATATTTGCAATAATAAAAAAAAGGTATAAGTAATAACAGTTACATTAATATTAATTAATGACTAGCGGTGGAATGTTATCGATTGCAGTGACATAGTGTTTATATTGTATAGAACGAAAGTCACAGGAACGGCGACAAGACCGTGTATATCGAAACACATCTATACTTTTTAAAGTGTATCAGGATAACTAACACTCAATATGTACTTCTTGTATAGTTTTATTATTATATTCATTGAATACGAACACGGAAACTATTTTTCATTAGTGACGAAAATTTTTGATTGTTTGAATTGCAAAATATGTAATAAAATACAATCAACTACGTATGTTTAAACATCGACAAAAGCGATGAAAATGACATTCGAAATGTATCAGTACTCAAATAATATTTTTTTTTAAATTAAAGTTGTAGAAGAAATTCTAATTAGTTTTAAAATGAAGTTGTAGAAGAAATTATAATTATATGAATGTGCGATTTCATACCAAGTTCACCGTCGATCAGTATAAATTAATAAAATTATTCGTTTGTTCCCCCATTTAATTTCGTACATTGTTTAACACCCGAACAACGGTTCTAATAGCAATAAATGTTTCCTACATTCGTATTCAGGGCACATTCAACCGATAAAAAAAGCAATATTGAATATTATTGATAATGATAATAAAAGAAAGGAAATATCTATTCATATTTGTTAACATATTTGTATTACTTTTTTATTCATTATAATATTTGTAATAAATATTTGTTAACAATTAAAAATCTAAAGTTAAATAATGAAAATAATAAGTTATTCTTTGATGTAATAAAACTAGGTATTTTTTGTTCAAAGTGACTATAATAATACAGCAACTAAATGAACCGTACCACCAGCCATTAAGAAATATTAATATACATAATTAGATACAACGTAGACGGAAATGAAATATTGCACGTATCGTACTTACCACTTGATCGAATCGCTGTTCGTATGAAACTGAGCAGGAATCTCTGACTTCCAAAGGAAGAGAATTGGTGGGGCACATTCCAGGATCGCACATATTATTCTCTATGTTTACATTCCTTTCGGTATGTGCGTAGTAGTTTATATTGAACGTAAATATTCGTAAATATTCTATTCGCCAGAAATGCGCAAAAAACTAAACGGCGTATAGTCAATGATAGAAATATTCATACCCTCTTAATATTGAATAGTATTCGGTTCGAAGAATAATGTAGTAATTATAAAATTGTACACTGGGCATTAAACAATCTTCATTTGAACCCCATGAAGAATTGTTGGCAATATTGTAAAGTATAAAGTACTTGAAAAAAAAAGCCTGTAAACAAAAAAATTAGCTTCGCGAAGCAAATAGTAGAACGTGAGATATATAAAATCATAACGATATGAATATACGAATCAGTACCAAGATGCATAAAAAGACGCGTGGAAATGTAATTGAATATTAAGTAATGCAAATTTTAATAAAATTGCAAGTATTTGTGAATTTATGTTATATTAGATCCATTTAACATTGCCGTGAGCTTTGTACGTATATCGCATTGAGCTATTTTCAACTTATCGCACAATGTAACGGAAATCTACTATAAGTTAGCCCATTATTGCGATCGACCTCACAATATAAACATACATAGGTACAGCCCATAGACATATCGCGTAGTCAGTTGAAACCAAAACCTGGCAACGTTAGGTGTTCAATTGATTGATACCTACGGTAATAATTAATTGAATATTTTCAAAAGTGCTGCAAAGGGAGTCGTTTCTACTTCTATTATTTTATTATATTTTTTATATAATCCAAAATCAACCGCGTCTGCTTGGAGCGATCAAAAATTGTTTGTAAGAACAAACCAAACGCGTCTGCGTAGAGCGTCCAATAATTGTTTTTAAAAAGTAAAACAACCGCGTCTGCGTAGAGCGACCAACAATTGTTTTTAAAAAGTAAAATAACCGCGTCTGCGTAGAGCGACCAATAATTGTTTATAAAAATAAAACAACCGTGTCTGCTTGGAGCGACCAATAATTGTTTGTAAAATAATAAACCAACCGCGTCTGCTTGGAGCAATGGGTAGACCTACAAAAAATGCATCCCGTATGAGGAAGTATCGTGCGAATGAATCTAACGAAGTCACGCAATTACGTCTTTCTAAAGAACGTGAAAGAAACGCAAAGGCACGGCGTGAAGAAACTATCGACGATCGCCGTTCACGATTGTCTGTAAAACGAAAATACGCTTGTTCGAAAGTATCGCGCGAAACGATTGACGAAAGAGAACGTCGGCTAAGCAGAATTTATAACCGTTTAAAAAACGAATCTGCGGAGGAACGATCACGTCGTATCGAATTAATCCGCAGGCGTTTAAAAAATGAATCTGCGGAGGAACGATCACGTCGTATCGAATTAATCCGCAGGCGTTTAGCGAACGAATCTGCGGAGGAACGATCACGCCGTTTCGCATTAATCCGCAGGCGTTTAGCGAATGAATCTGCGGAGCAACGATCACGCCGTATCGCATTAATCCGCAGGCGTTTAGCGAACGAATCTGCCGCGGAACGATCACGTCGTTTCGCATTAATCCGCATGCGTTTAGCGAACGAATCTGCGGAGCAACGATCACGCCGTATCGCATTAATCCGCAGGCGTTTAGCGAACGAATCTGCCGCGGAACGATCACGTCGTTTCGCATTAATCCGCATGCGTTTAGCGAACGAATCTGCTGCGGAACGATCACGCCGTTTCCGATTAATCCACAGACATTTAGCGAACGAATCTGCGGAGGAACGATTACGACGTTTCGCATTAATCCGCCGGCGTTTGGCGAACGAATCTGCCGCGGAACGATCACGCCGTTTCCGATTAATCCGCAGACGTTTAGCGAACGAATCTGCTGCGGAACGATCACGCCGTTTCCGATTAATCCACAGACATTTAGCGAACGAATCTCCTGCGGAACGATCACGTCGTATCGGATTAATCCGCTACCGTTTAGCGAACGAATCCAATGAGGAACGTACGCAACGTCTAATGATTATGAGAAATCGCATGCGAAAAGTACTACTAAGCGAACGTGTCGAATCAAGGAATACACGTTTAAGAAATAAGGCGTAAACTAGCTAAGAAACGGCGAAAAGAACGTCTCCTTCAGAAAGACTACTTTAAATCGGCTATTAATATTTTTGCTAATGCACCGTGTGCAGTGTGTTACAAGACTTTATATCCGCAGCAACGTTATGCTTTACACACACAGCCTTTCTCTAGTCTAATTCCTGCAAATCTATTGGAATCAGAGAAGATAACAACATGTTCTCGTTGCCTAAATCATCTTAAAAAACATAAAGTTCCATCACAGGCATTCTGGAATAAAATGGAACTCATGCCTGTACCTATGGAGATAACAGATTTATCGGAAATCGAGAAACAAATGTTGTGCAGAATAGTACCGTTTCTTAAAATCATGAAAATTCAGAATCGCTTCAGTCAGGATTGGTGCAAAGGTCAGGTAGTCCTATTTGCCCGCGATGTGTTCGAAGTAGCCGAGCAACTTCCACTTAGATTAAACGAAACCGGCGTATTGATTGTAGTGGAAAGCCTCGAAAATTTAGAGCGACAAAAACAATTTGAAATAGACGTTGGCAAACTTCGTGTAGCTTTACAATGGCTATTACAAAATAATGCTTTATACAAAGATGTACGACCATGTTTTTCTAATATTACCAATAACATTTCGGAAATAGCTGATGTTGTTGAAGAGCCTTGTATTGTAAGAAACGGAAAGGAAGTTGCAGAAAGAAATAACGAATCAAACAGTAGATTTACGAATGTTGGACAGAATGTAGCTATTTTACGAGGCTCGTGCCATCAAGCTAGCGATCGGTTCGGTATTGAATCTCGCGGTAGGCAATGTACTGGCATAGCTGCAGTTGCTTGTGTTGCGTTTCATTTGCTCGACCCTAGTACGTGGTGTACTAGTGATGTTGATTATGTACTTTGAGTAGGAGACAAATATTACCGTGATTGCATTGAAGCGCGAAGTAATCCTGACCCCAGAGAAGTCAATGTCGACTATTTAGCCGTTACCGAATTATTGCCACTCATATCATTCAATAACAACAGAGTCAATATTAACATTAGGTATGAAATGGCTGTAAATGGTCATATTGATGTTGATAACGGTGATGAAGGATTTCCAAATTTAAGAAATGGTTTGATTAGGTTTTTTCAACAGTATATGTACGGAATTCTTACAGCAAATTATACATCAGTAGCCGTATCATGCAACAACCAGTCGGAGACCACCTACTATTGGTTGTTTGATTCCCATGCAAGAGGTCCAAAAGGATATAAAGCACCATTACGGGGGGCCTCATGCTGTATGAAATTTACTACTATTGATGCTTTACAGGCCACATTGCGTCGTAATTTGTATGCGAAAGATGGCAACAGCAATGTATTAAATATCTATTCATTAACACCAATAACAATTCTATCCGGAAGAAATCGATCTCCACTGGTGGAAAGAATGCAACATCTGTCAGTTGGAACCCGTCGAACAGAACCCGACGAAACACAAATTATATTCGAAACAAGCATGTTACGTTCGGTTGACGAAGGTGTTCCCAACATTGACAGTGTCGTCTCAGTCAGTAATACTAATAATAACGAAGACAATGACCCGATAGAACTGGCGAATATACATAGAAAAACAGCGCCTTCTTTGAACCTAGAGAGAGAGAGAGAAGGATGGAAGAACTGTGTTGGTTCTTCCTGTTCCCGGATGGAAAAAATGGATTTGGAGAGCATCGAGACATCCCAATAACACCACTGGATTACTTCCAAGCTCGTGTTCTTAGCAGTGACAAACGATTCCAACGAACAGATTATTTGTTCTTCGCATTATCTGTGGTTGAATACTACCGCGCAAAAGCTAGCATTTCAGTATCATGTAAAATGCGCCAAGGGGAGCATACTCCACAGGGATTAGTAGATAATATACATCTCACGATGAGAAACATAAGAGGATCGGCATCATACTGGAAACGCTGCTGTTCGGAATTAATCGCCATGGTCCGAAGTCTTGGACCGCCCACATGGTTTGCTACGTTCTCTTGCAATGATCTGAACTGGCCAGATATGTTGAAAGCATTACTACTAGCCGATAGTCGCCCAATTACCGAAATCGAAAACCTAACTTTTGCAGATCGACTAAAGTTGGTTCAGAGATACCCTGTAGTTATCGCAAGACAATTCACGCTGCGTGTGAACGCGTTAATGCAATATTTGAGAAACTCAGATTGCCTAGGTGACGTTGTTATCGATTTTTGGCATAGAATAGAATTTCAAAACAGGGGAAGTCCACATTTGCACATGCTTCTTTGGTGTGGAAACGTACCTGATTTCCTTACCAACGAGGGCCGCCACGTTATTGAGAAAGTTGTATCTTGTTCATTAGAGGATGAAAATCAAGGTATGAGGGACATAGTTCAAAAAGTCCAAATTCATAAACATTCTGCTACATGTTACAAAGATCGTAATAATCGTTGTTGTCGTTTCTGATTCCCCAGACCTATAAGTGAAAGAACGATGTGCTTAGGTCCAGATGACACACTTGCGAACAATGGACGTTTCTGCGTACTTAAGAGAACAGGAAATGAAACCATGGTGAACAATTACAACCCAACTCATTTAAAGCTGTGGGAAGCAAACATGGATATTCAACCGTGCGGAAATGTTACAGCTGTCGCATATTACATTGCTAAATACGCAAGTAAATGCGAGCCGCAGGACACAGGAAATATTATTAAAGAAGCCATTTTACGCGCGAAACGCCGGAGCGGCACCGTCCGCGATCAACTATTTTTGGTATCTATGGCAATTCTATCTCAACGTATGGTTTGTGCGACAGAATGTGCATATCGGTTATGCCATCTGCCCCTTAAAATGAGCTCGAGGAAAGCTGTATTTATAAACAGCTGTCGGCCTGAACAGAGATATAGAATTCTCCGATTCGAAGAAAATGAAACATCATTTTTCAATAACATATTCGATCGTTACGTAAAGAGACCAGACAATCTAGAGGATTTAAGCTTAGCTGAATTTGCTGTCCGATATGAAACAGTTTCAAGTGGATTGTGGACAGAAGAGGATGGAGACGCAGAACTTAGAAATGACGATGAAGAAATATCGAGGTCGAGGTTTATAAAATTAAAGGACAATACCCGAATGCGAATAAGAAAAAAACCAGCTGTACTTCGCCACCGATATTACACCTTAAACAGTGATAGAGAAGGATATTTCTATAACTTAATAGTGTGTCACATTCCATTTCGTGACGAAAGAACACTTATGTCCGAAAACGAAACCTCGGAACAATGTTTTCTTCGACGGCAACGCGAGTTGAAACCTATGTTCGGTAACGCATCCGTCGAACAATTTACTCACGCAGAGCAAATTATTGAAGCGGCGCTCGCCCAGGCTGTTGCTTTGAATGTTGTACACGAAGAAGAAACTAATAATGAACATTTAGGAGAACCAGTCAGAATTCATGCCGACGAAACTGTATATTATGATCAAGGTGATTTATATGAAGATCAACAGCAAGAAGAAACACGTGCAATGCCCGAAGATGTATTCCTTAATAGCATTCGAAGTCTGAATATTCAACAGAAAGACTTATTGAAATCAGTTTCCGAAGTAATTGAGAAAGATATTAAACAAAATGATGATGATGAAAATACCGAACAAATGTTGCTGTTTATTACCGGAGGAGCTGGTAGCGGTAAGTCGTTTATTTTAAAATTACTTGTTGAACATGTTAAACGCTGCTATAATCCTACAATTGATACGATGATAAAACCATCTTTCATTGAAGTAGCTTCTTTGACTGGCGTCGCCGCCCGTCAAATATTCGGAAAAACTTTGCATTCCTTGTTCTCGTTACCTATTGAAAAAGGTACTGCAATGACCTATCGACGACTAATAGGACAAAGGCTCGAACAGGAGAGACGAGAGTGGCGTCATACAAAGTGGTTGATTATCGACGAGATATCAATGGTGTCCTATGAGAATTTGCGAATAATTCATTTAAGATTGCAAGAATTCAAAATAAATGATAAACTATTTGGTGGCGTAAATGTACTTCTCTTTGGCGATATCATGCAGTTGCCACTAGTAAAAGGACACTGGTGTTTTGTACAGCCACATTGGTGTACTGCAGAAATTAATTTATGGCACCAATTTTCATTCTGCGAACTGATCATTAATATGCGACAAAGAGATGACGTTGAGTTTATCGATTTATTGAATAACCTTCGGTTTGGAGAAGTGACAACTTCTCAACTGGAAATACTATGCGAACGAAGAAGAATTCCCCTAACCGGAGAGTTCGAGGATGGTGCAGCAGTAAGAATATTCCCAACGATAAAATTAGTGGATGAATATAATTCAAAAATGACTGATGAATTAGCAAAATAACATCGAATGTACATCATTGATTCAATAGACGAGTCCCGTGAGGCAGCTACATATGGAAAAAAGCCGCCAGCAAATGTCATACCTGCAAATGTAAATAATTGTGGCGGACTATTACATACAATAACGTTAACTGAAGGATCTCGAATCATGCTGCGACGAAATATATCAATTTCTGATGGTTTGATAAACGGCGCAATGGAAATAGTAAAGAAATTTACATGGCCGGCACTTCGAAGAGATCAACTGGAACGGGGAGAGTTGCCAGACTCAGTACTTATAAAATTTGACGACGAATCGATTGGAAATAGATTCAAAGATACCGACGGTTACATTCCAATATCTCCAGTTGTAGCAACGTTTCAAGCGACAAAAGGTTATGGAGACGTCGAGCGCAGAATGTTACCACTTATTCTAAGTTGGGCAGTAACGGTGCACAAATTACAAGGGACTACATTAAACAAAGCAGTAATTGATCTTGGCAAAAAGAATTTTGCAAAAGGCCAAATTTACGTTGCACTTAGTCGTGTTAAAAGCTTAGCTGGTCTAGTTTTATCTGATTTAGCACCAAACAAAGTCCTTGTTAAACCTCATGATGAGAGAGCACTCGCAGAAATGCAAAGATTACGACAGTTACTTTTGCAAAGAAACAGTCCATATTATTTTTTATTTATTATTATATTTATTAGCAACCAATTGCAATAAAAACCGTTCGGAATGAAAAAATGCAAAATGTTTTTATAACGGGATCAATGGGAAAACATATCCTACAAGACACAAAAGATTTCATTCCGATTGGTCCATCCGCCTCGGAGTAATCGGCGAACGTACACCGCACGTACATGAAATAGCACGTTTTTTTGCAATAAAAACCGTTCGGAATGAAAAAATGCAAAATGTTTTTATAACGGGACCAATGGGAAAACATATCCTACAAGACGCAAAAGATTTCATTCCGATTGGTCCATCCGTCTCGGAGTAATCAGCGAACGTAAAATTAGAAAAAAAAGTCGTCAGGAATAAAAAAATGCAAAATATTTCTTTTACGGGACCAATCGGAAGACATATCCTACAAGACGCAAAAAGTTTCATTCCGATTGATCCATCCGCCTCGGAGTAATCGGCGAACGTACACCGCACGTACATGAAATAGCACGTTTTTTTGCAATAAAAAGCGTTCGGAATGAAAAAATGCAAAATGTTTTTTTAACGGGACCAATCGGAAGACATACTCTACCAGATGCAAAAGGTTTCGTTCCGATTGGTCCATCCGTCTCGGCGTAATCGGTGAACAAAGCCAGAAAAAAAAATACTCATCGAATTGAGTATCCTCCTCCTTTTCGAAGTCGGATAAAAATAAGATTTAATATTTCTTTTACCTCAAATATATTTCCTGATATATCCTGCGAGAATGTAAATGCATCTGTTTTCAGGGTACATTTTTCTTATTTGTTCTATTTATTTGTCTTATTTTATTCCATACTGTTTGATTTCTTTAATGGATCTATTCAATTTTTCTACTGCATAATTTATTGGTTGTAATTTCCTCATCAATGTCTGAATAAATGCTGGAAATAAAGAAGAGTAAATCACATTATTATACATTGATTCATTTTACTCAACAACATTAATTTGGCATAAATAATGTATTGAAGAAAGTAAGGTTTAATATTTCTTTTACCTTAAACATACTTCGAGATATATCTTGTAAGAAAGTAACTGCATTCAATTAACACATGTTATTCACTATAACCTATATCTGTCAAACGTTACACATAACCATTTGACCTTATCGTTAGATATATGTAATCATATACTTTAGCATGCATATGCATTCAAATAGACAAACAATACCACCATCTGCCGATTTCCAAAGGCAATGATTATAAAAGATATGGCGTCCAAATGGCACGAATCCAAATGGCACGACGTCCGAACGGCACGGCGTCCAAACGGCACGACGTCCAAAAGGAACGCGTCCAATCGGTCCGGCGTCCAAAAGGAACGCGTCCAATCGGCACGGCATCCAAAAGGAACGCGTCCAACCGGGACCGTCTAATCGGGACGCGTCCAATCGATCGACGTCCAAGTGGGACATCCCCACCTGACCCGACTTAGAAACAAGTCATGGAACCACTCGACAACGTGAAGCGAAGTCAAGCCAAGCCAGGATTTAACTGAATATATTTAATTAATTAAGCTAGTCAAGATCGAACTAATTCAATCAACTTCATCAAGAGTAAGGATAGAACTAAGCAATTAGTATCAGGACACCAACAAACCGAACACCTATTTACAGTCGGCCGATATCCAGCATGGTTGACAATCAAGGACTAACCAGCTACGTGTTAATAGGAGCAACGGCAGCGGAACTAACACCAACATCAGTAACAACAGTAGTGTTTAAACGGGCAGGCTGAACAAACAAGGATGGTGCGATAAACGTTAATCGACAAATGATCACTCAATAGTTACTTACTCAGCGATGCTTGTCGTAGGATGACTGATAGTGATCGGCTGCGTCGTTCTTCCTCTGTTTTACTCCTCCTTCCTCTTCTTCTTCACCCGCCTCTGCTATAGACGCGTTGGTGCGCGGGCGTTGTCGGCGACAGCGGGTCCTTTTCGCTGCGAGGATGAGCAATGTGCTGTGGTGTGCTGTGCTGATCTGCTGCGCTTAGTTATGCACAATAACCCCTCACTGCACCACGGCGCACGTATCGACACACGCGTATTGCTCCAAGCTTCGATTCGGAGCACCACAAACAGCGCGAACTAGCGACTTCCCCAGTTAGAAATATACTAAATGAAGGCCCCTACGAGGTGCCCCAATTTATATCCAGAGCGGCCGCCAATCGTTGTGGCTGGGGGAACCTGCGAGGGGTAGTCCCTCACCCCTGAGCCCCGCTTTCGACACACGCGCTTCGGCACACTCCCCTCGCTTTCTCGCCTCCCCTCGATCGAAGCAGGGGTCTCGTGGTCGTCTTCAACACAGCTCGGCAACCCAAAACTTACCAAGCCTTCGATGAAAGGACTTAATCAAGTCAACATTAATAACGTGAATAAATTACAATTAAATCAATTGCACTCACTGATCAATAACGGTCAAGGGTGTTGACTTAATAAAACATAGACCAGACTTTTGATTATATCTATTGAGGATCTTTAATTAGCAAATAAAAGACCTCAATCGATTTGCAGATGAAAGATTATTTATTTATAAAATACAGGAAAAAAAACGGAGAACTCTTATTTAGTAATGGTTCCTACTTAAAGGCGACTTTTCGACTGACTTACTGCTCGGTAAGGAAAACCTTTTTATACTATTCGACGTTGCTGAAAATGGTCAGCTGACCCCCGATTTTATGGCCCGACCTGAGCCTGTGTCGAGTTCGAGAATATCGGAAGGCGAGAAAATTCAAAATAAAACCAATCTCAATACTCCCACTTATTTTGAATGTCCCTTGACATTTAACCTTCCTCTTAGATAGCAAAACTGCTGCTTTTGCAAAGGCTTAGTCAAGATGTCTGCTAATTGTTTTCTCGATTGAACATACTTAATCTCTACTTCGCCGCGATTAACCACATCACGTGTAAAATGATATTTCACATCTATATGTTTTGAGCGCTTATGGTTCTCTGAATTCGTGGCAATTTTTATGGCTGCTTGATTGTCCACAAATACAGAAATAATATTGCACATGACATCTAAACTATTCAACATACGACGTAACCAAACAGCATCTCTCACCCCGTGAACCAATGCGATATACTCTGATTCAGCAGTCGATAGAGCAACCACCCTTTGTAATTGACTGGACCATGATATTGGTCCTCCATTCAAAATGAAAACAAATCCGCTTCTAGATTTTCGGGTCGTTATGCAACCGGCATAATCTGCATCTGTGAATCCCGAAATGTCAAGTGAACTCCCACTGTTTCCGTAAACTATTCCGTAATCGCACGTTCCATTTAAATAACGCATTATTTTCTTCACGGCTTGCCAGTGAGTGTCATCGTAACAACTCAAAAACTGACTTGCGTAATTGACCGCGAATTCAATATCAGGGCGACAAACCCGTGCAGCGAATAATAACGAGCCTATCGCTTCACGATACGGTATTTTACAATTAGAAACAGACGTTTGTTTTTGCAAAGACATACCTGGTTCCGCAGGTACACTAGACGAGTTTGCTTCAATCATATTAAATTTTTGTAATATTTTTTTAATGTAACCCGATTGGCAAATTTTCAAAAGACGATGTTCGCGATTGCGTTTAATTTCAAAACCGAGAAATTCATCAGCGCGATCTACGGTGATTTTAAGATTACTTTCTAGATAATCTAATACACTCTTAATCGCACTCTCGCTTTCGCTCATAATCAAACCATCATCCACATACACAGCTAAATATACTTTTGAATTTTCCACTACACCAACGAACACGCACTTGTCACTTGGAATATTCACGAGATTGAATTCATTCAGAAATCTCGTGAACTTCTGGTTCCAGCATTTGGGTGACTGCTTGAGTCCATATAGGCTCCGATGTAGCTTGAGAACTGCATCCGGTTGGCTTTCGTCCGTATATCCTGGAGGCTGCTCCAGATAAATTTCCTCTTGAAGGTCACCATACAAAAAAGCAGTTTTGACGTCGAACTTCATTATTTCATAGTCTTCTTTCGCTGCTATTGCGAGAAGAATTCTTATAGATTCGTAGCGGACGACAGGTGCAAATGTATCAAAGTAATCGATTCCTTCTCGTTGTCGAAAACCTTTCGCTACAAGTCTCACCTTATATCTCTTCAGATTTCCAGCTGCATCGTTTTTTATAGCAAAAACCCACTTGCATCCGATTGCACGCTTTCCTGGTGGCAGTGTGCATAAGGTCCAAGTGTGATTTTCTTCAAGAGCTTGCATCTCTTCGTCCATAGCTCTCTTCCATTTTCCAGTATCATCATTTGATATTGCCTCAGTGTAGGTCATAGGCATTGTGTCCGCTAAAAAAGCAATAGGAACACCGTATCGGTCAGGTGCTTGTATCTTTCTTCTATCGCGCAATTGTCTGCCTTCTTGAGCATCTTCATTGGTGGCTGCCTGCTCAGTTCCTGGAGTACCTGCGTCAAACCACCTTTCTTGATTTTCCTCATTTTCCAGTTCTCGTATCTCAGCATCATCTTCAACGGCTGGAGCTTGGCGTTCGGCTGCATCTTCTGGAGCAGGAATCATCTCTGCTTCATTTTCAAAACCGAACTTGATAGAGACTGTATCAGTCTCTGCATTGGTTTGGGCACTTGGCAGGGCGCCTTCATTGAACGTTACATCACTGCTTATTGAAATCTTTTTCAAATCATTGTCCCAAAGTCTATAATTGGTAGACTCTCCATCATAACCGACAAATATGACCTGCTTGCTTTTGGGATCGAATTTGTGCCGTCTTTCCTTCGGCACGTTCAGGTAGGCTGCGGACCCAAACACCTTTAAGTGTTTTATTGCAGGTTTGCGTTTAAACCACTTCTCGAACGGAGTAACCGTCTCCCCTGGCTTTAGGATGGTCCGATTCAGAACATAGCACGCGGTGTTTACCGCTTCCGTCCATAACCTTTTGTCAACGTTCTTTGCATGAATCATAGAACGTGCACTCTCAACCAGCGTACGAATTTCGCGTTCAGCACGTCCATTTTGCTCATGGATGTAGGGTGACGAACATTCGTGGATGATACCTTTTTCCTTCAAGAATGTTTGGAGCTGGCTGCAGGTATACTCAGTCCCATTGTCCGAGCGCATGACCTTTATTTTCCTTCCTGTCTGTGTAGACACAAGTGCTTCGAACTCCTTGAATTTGCTGAAAACTTCTGATTTATGACGCAGGAAATAAACTTTTCTATAGCTTGTGTTCTCATCCTTGAAAAGTAAGAAAAACCGGGTGTTGCTTGGCGAGCTTATGTTTACAGGGCCGCAGACATCTGTATGAATTTTCTCCCCTGGTTCATAATTGCTTTCGACCCCGATGCTTGAATGTGGCCTTCGGGACTGCTTGCCCATAACGCATCCTTCACAGAAGAACTTGTTTAGAAGGTCTTTCCCCTCAACTCCATTGATACCGACGTGTTCACAAGTGTGTTTTACAGCGCGCACATTTACGTGCCCCATCCGCTCATGCCAAAGATTCAATTTTCCCTGGTCATCTGCTAATTTTACCGCTTTACAGTCAATGGGTACTTTCACTTTAAAACACATCTTGAACAGCGTTCCATGTGGGATTCCTCGTGCAGCGAGTTTTCCCTTACTGTCGCGAACTTCACATCTGTCTTCAAACGAGTGAAACGAATACCGTTTCTTATTCACTGATCCTATGGAGAATAAACTGCACTTCAGTTCGGGGACATAGAGCACATCCTGTAACTCGCGTTCGTAAATCACTCCCCCAAACACTTCTTGGATTTTAATTATTCCAATGCCGGCAGCTAAAATGATACGATCATCCGCTACTTTCACCATATGACCATTTGAATTCGGCTGCAGTACCGAAAAATAATCTTTGCGGAAGGTCATGTGCATTCCAGCACCCGAATCCGCAATCCACACACCACTGTCAATTTCATTAGTGCACTTATATGTAGCAACAATGTCACACACTAATGCTGACGCATTTTTCACAGTATTGCTTGATGATTTTCCAGCTTGATCTTCTTGCTTTTTAGGACACTCGCGTGCCCAATGGCCTTTTTCTTTGCATATTCCACAGCGCGTGCGTTTCTTCAGCTCCTCGATATCTTTCTTGGAGCGTTTCTTCTTCTTCGCATCGTTTACGGATGTCTTCTGGACTTGAAGCGCGAGCGTCGACACTTCATCCTCAGCACACCACTTGTCTTCTTTGATTAATCTGCTAATCAAGTTCAACTTCGTCTTTTCCGCACAGGAGTGCATTCCCATGTATGGCGGAAGATGGAGAACTTCATAGGTAAACTGCGCAACAGTTTTGTCATGACAGCTTTGTCTGACGGTTTCTCACCCGCATCCTGTAGTCGTCTACAGATACTCTCGAGTATCTCCAACTGATTTGCAACAGGCTCTTCTTCACTTATGCGGAAATTATAAAACTGTTCCCAGGCAGATTGAGCAGCGTCTTCACTTGCATCTCCGTACAAGTCCTTAAGCTTATCCCACATTTCCTTCGCAGTAGAGCAGTTGTACAAATTGCGGCGGAGATTTTTAGCAACTGTATTCAGAATCAACATCTTAACTTGCGCTGATTTTTGACCATAAGCCTTGAGTTCCGTTGTCCTGTTCTCGTCAGGTTTCACTATAGTACCATCCACTAAACCAAGCAAATCTTTTGCTTCTAGCGCAATCACTACTTCAAATTTCCACGTGGAGTAGTTTGTGCCGTCTAGTTTCACAATTTCCATTCCAACTTCTTTGTCAGACATCATGTTGAAATCGCTTACACGGATTGATACACAGTAAAATCGAGAACTTTTATTCACTTAGCCAGCGTGGCACTTCAATAAACAAATCTCTCTGTAATTGGCGCAGTGGAAGCGTGCTGGGCCCATAACCTATTGAGGATCTTTAATTAGCAAATAAAAGACCTCAATCGATTTGCAGATGAAAGATTATTTATTTATAAAATATAGGAAAAAAAACGGAGAACTCTTATTTAGTAATGGTTCCTACTTAAAGGCGACTTTTCGACTGACTTACTGCTCGGTAAGGAAAACCTTTTTATACTATTCGACGTTGCTGAAAATGGTCAGCTGACCCCCGATTTTATGGCCCGACCTGAGCCTGTGTCGAGTTCGAGAATATCGGGAGGCGAGAAAATTCAAAATAAAACCAATCTCAATAATATCAGATCCTATTTGCTGTGGAAGTATAGAATCAAGTCTCCCCTGGAGGCGGGAGTTACAGAATACGTCTCCAGCCTCCCAAGCCTGTCATCAAAGGCGACTTAAAAGGCACCGCGCGTTTAGCCCTCTAGATAGGCAGCAACAAGCCGACATGCACGGATGAGGCTCGCTCGCATCCCTTCTGACACCGGCCGATGGATGACTCGTTGACCCGGTTCCGGCCGCTACCTGCGAGTGGGTGACGTAATCCGCTCATCACCTGCTTGTACGTGCCTCTCACCCGCCTGACGAGGCGCCCTAATACTTCTAGCTCTCACGTCTAATCTTAAATTCCAATCTTGATAACACAATTCTAAGATATGCTCCTTTTTCCGAACACCTACTTCTCTCTCTCGAAACAAATTTTGAAAGCAATCCGCACCAACTTTTTCTCGCGGAAATTGTATCTAATTACCTCCGTATTTAATGATAAGTTTAAAATTCAAGGTTTGACCCGTATCAACTCTCAATTATAATATTATCGCGGTCTTCAACTGCAGATCACCAATTCTAGTTCTCTTCCAATTTTAGATTTTGTTGAACTTTGAACTCTATTACATTTTTCAAATTACATCTTAATCAATTTAATCAAATTTAATTTAAGTCGCATTTTCTGCGGCGTACGATCTCCAATTAGCGCCCTCGAATCTCGGACGCATTATACTCGCGTCTCGGCTCTCCTCCGGATCCCGACTCGCGGCTTCTTCTCTGATCTCCCCCCCGGCGCTCGTTCTTTGCGGCATCCCGTGCTTGATCTTTCCCTATTGCTGTACCTGCTGGGCAGTAGAGCGAGATCGATCGGCCCGATTCTTCCTCTTGCTGGCGAACCGCGACCCTTCTTACTCTTCCTCTTAGGTTCTCTGATTGCATCCGCACTATATGTAGCGTTCCGCTTACGGTGCCCTTACACACATGTAGTATAGAATTGAATGAACTGAATGGATGGATGAATGCATGTGACAAACGACACGAGCGTTCCGAGCGCTACCGCGTGCTCTTGCATGAGCATTCCTTCGTTCGAAAAATTTTTCGCGTCCTCTCCTACGCCCGGAATTCGCCCATCGAGAGATTTACCTCACCCAAATGTGTGTTGCGGTCGATGGTGTCCAGGCAACACAAGACTTCCTTTCGCTCGCTATCATGCGTGCATTCCTCAGTGCGAGTAACCAATTCCAAGCCCGAAATCCGCCCATCGAGAGGCTTAGTTCACCCAAATGTGTGAAGCGGTCGCTGGTGTCCAGGCGGCTCGAGCTCTCCTCTCTCTCGCATTCATGCGAGCACTCCTTCGTTTTCGCGACCTCTCCCAGGCTGAGATCCGCCCATCGAGAGGCTTAGCTCGCCCAAATGTGTGTTACGGCTTCTGGTGACCAAGCGGCTCAGCTCAATCCTACACATCTCCTGCGGAAATATACGGGTAGGGAAAAATGATTCTGCAAGGATAATGCACAGTTCCGGCGGTGTGTACGCACAGCGGCTGTAGAGTGTCCACCAACGCACTATATACCTTCTGTGGCTAAATGAAATCACCGTCGGTCAAAATAGCCTGCGTTATAAGCGGAGGTGCGCTGGGGCTTACCCGCGACGTTCTTGGACGACTGAACGCCTTTAGGTCGTCCGAGTCGGTCGATGTGTAAGCAACATCGTGGCTACACAGAATGCTCTCCATTAAAGCCCTCTGGGGTTGCCGGAGGTATCTGTGGCCGATACCGAGCAAGTTTTTAGTGGGTATTGGGGTACTGTAACGATCCAACTCAGGGAAGCTTGTTTTGGTATGTACCTTTGAGTCCCACACTGCCCGAGACCCCTCCTAACCCGACGGGTTCCTCGCTTACGTAAATGTATTTTCTTGCTGTCAAAATATTTAAAAAAAACAAAGGTTAGGCTAGGTTAGGTTAGGTTAGGTTAGGTTAGGTTAGGTTAGGTTAGGTTAGGTTAGGTTCCACGGACCTGGCCAAGTGTACTGGCTGGGCGGAGAGGTGATACCCCGACGTGGCGCGTCCCCGTGTGGCGGATAGGGGAATGCTCGACATGCACTTTTCGGAGTGCATGTAGGGTAGGAGTGAAATAAAATACCTCCCGCGGACCAAACACCAAGGGAAGGAAAACCCATCAAAACCTCCCCTGTGACTGGAGGATAGAATACAGGAACGGTAACCCCTGCCTGTCGTAGGAGGCGACTAAAAGCGGGGCGCTTGCTGCTCTCGAAGTAGCCTCGCAGATGAACCGGTGTGATGCCGGTGGGATATACGGATCCTGGCAGGGCCTCCCTTGCCGGTAAGGTCTGGGTCGGAGAGGCGAAAAGGTGGCTGCAGCGTCGTTGAGTTCTCCACGGGCCAGGCTGCGTGGCGGTCTGGTGCGGGTAGCGAACCCGGAGTGCCCTAGCAATGATACCGTAACCCAGTGCTCACGTTTCGCTGGAACTGGGGGCTTGCCTTCATTGGTCGGTCCGCGAGGATGACAACCTCTATAAAAAATCCCTAGCCCCAAGCTGCGGTGCGCGGTGAGGAGGGCGTGCCCGGAGTAAGCGCCAGGCATGGCTGATGGGTGCATCAGTCTCCAGCGGGACGGCGAGGACTCGGACGAGTCAGTCGCTTCGATTGTGTCCTTGGAGAGATGGCCGGCGAAGAGGAGGGGCCGTCCGCCGACCACCGGCGTGTACTCGTAACTCGCCGCGGCGAAGCAAATGCTCCTGGAGGTACAACGCCAGGAGCTGGAACTCGCGGAGGAGAAGAGGGAACTGGACCCTGCCGAGGACCCTCCCGAGCCGAGTCGAAGTAGCAGGTCCCTCCCCGATCCTGAGGACCTGGCGGAGGAGTTCAGGCATGTCCCGACCGTTGACCTAGCCGCCCAGGCCCTGGAATTCTGTAGGGATGTGGAGAGGGTAGCGGGCGTCTCCAAGGGCCTCAAGGGAACGCTCGTCAGGAAACTAAGGATGGCCGCACGCCATTTAAAGGCCATCCATACGGAGACAGCGGTTAGGGCCGCCCCCGCTAGGGCAGGTAAAGAGCTGGAGGAGCTCCGCCGCCAGCTAAAGCTCCGAGAGGAACAGCTGGCGGCCCAGACAGCCCAGATCAGCATCCTCCAGCAAAGCCTGGCGGAACTCACATGCCGGGTCGCGACCACGGAGACGCCGGTAATCGCGGGACCGCAGAGGGTCGCGAGGCCCGACTCGCCATTGTCCGGCGAAGAGGCGGGCAGGAAGAGGAGGAAGGATGAAGTCGAAGTTACCGTCTTGCCCGCCTGAATGCCCCGTGGTGCAGGTCCCGATCCCAGCTGCTGCACCTGGAAAAGTGGAGGGGAAGGTTGGTGGCCCCGAGCCCGATCTGATGAGGGGATTTGCGGCTGTCCTCGAGAAAGGTCTGTCGGGGCTCAGGGCGGAGTTCAAAGCCGCTATTGCAGCTGTCCAGCCCCCGCCTAAGAGGGCGGAGCGTGTTAAGGGGGAAGCTACGGCTGCGACCATCCCCCTTGCATCGAGGAAGGAAACGGAGAGGCGGGTGCGGAATAAGTCCCTGCCTGCCACGGAGTCGTTGCCAGGGCCCTCCTGAGCACCGGACCAGCCGGCATCATTTGTGGAGGCCAGAATGGCCCGGATTGTTGAGGAGTATCGGAGGACGGCGGATGGTACCTGGGTGGCGGTGGTTGGCCGCCGCGCTAAAGCTGCGGAGAAGAAGGCGATAGCGGAGAAGAAGGCGGTAGCGCCCAAGGCCCCTCCCTCCCAGGGCTCCAAGGTGGTTGCCCAGAAGGGGCAGCAGAGAGGGGCGGCACCGGCAGTCAATGGGCAAGGGGCCCAATCTGCCAGGCAGAAGGCCCCCCGCCCTCCTCGTACAGCGGCGGTCACCATCAACCTAGTTCCCGCGGCTAAGGTCTCATACGCCGAGGCCATGTTCATGGCCCGGGAGCGGGTCAAGTTGGAGGAGCTGGGCATCACGGCGTCGATGCACAGAAGAGCTCGGACCGGTGGCTTGGTCCTCGAGATACCTGGGGAGGACAGGACGGACAAAGCGGCCAAGTTGGCTGACCGACTCCGCCAGGTGTTTAGCGGCACTGAGGTCAGGGTTGCCCGCCCCATGAAAATGGGCGAGGTGAGGGTGGCCAGTCTCGACGACTCGGTAACCCCGGTGGAGGTGGCGGCCGCGTTGGCCGCTGCGGGGGGTTGCTCCGCTGAAGAAATTAAAATGGAGGAGATTCGCACCTCCCCCCAAAGGATGGGGAGGGACTGTTTGGGCGAGATGCCCTCTAGCGGCACTCAAAAAGTTATCCGTCTCTGGGAGGGTTCTGGTCGGGTGGTCCTCGGCCAGAATACAGGCGCTGCCACCGCGGCCATTGCAGTGCTATCGCTGCCTGGAAAGAGGGTATGTTAGGCAGCGAAGCACTTGCGAAGCTGATAGGTCCGACCGCTGCTATGCGTGCGGAGAGTCGGGCCACGTGGCCAGCAAGTGTAGCGCCACCCCGCGGTGCCCCCTCTGTGCGGACCTGGGGCGGCCCACGGGGCATCGATTGGGGGTTGAAGGGGCAGGAACAGCCCCCAAGGAATAGGCATCAAGGATCAAGCCTGCGGAGTCGAAGAAGGGGGGCAAGAAAAATGCCCCTGCCAAGTCGGCAAGTAAAAATGCCGCGGAGGCAGCTCGTAAAGCCTAGGTATGGGGCCCAAGGACCTTATACTTCGGGCCCACTTGAACCACTCGGCCAGGGCTCAGGACATGTTGTTCCAAACCCTGGCCGAGTGGAAGGCTCGGTTGGCGGTGGCCGCGGAGCCGTACCGAGTCCTCGACAGACCAGATTGGTTCGAGGACGAGGACGGCTCTGTGGCGATTATTGGCACCGCAGTACCCCCACACCCCGCCCCACTGGAACGGGGCCGGGGGTTCGTCGGTGTGCTGTGGGGTGAAATAGCGGTGGTGGGGCTCTATGCCCCGTCCAGATGGCCTCTCGCGCAATATGAACAGTACCGGGACCGGGTGGGGGACTTTGTCTCCCGTTGTTTCCCCCGGCCAGTGCTAGTCCTCGGGGACTTTAATGCCCATGCGTCACTTTGGGGCTCCCCGAGGACAAACGCGAGGGGCAGGGCGGTCGTAAATTGGGCGGCGGCGCTAGGACTCCACCTGCTCAATGTGGGGTCCGTTAGCACCTGCGTGCGTGCCCAGGTGGAGTCTATAGTCGATTTGTCTTTCGCGACTCCCCTGGCCGCGCGTATAGTGCAGAGATGGAGGGTGGTGGAATAGGCGGTCACACTTAGTGACCACCTATACATCCGCCTCGACCTTACCACCATCGCCCGCAGCCCCTGTGGACCACCACCGCTACGGTGTTCGCTGTAGAGGATGGACGAGGACGTGCTGATGGCTGCAGCCCTCGCTCTGGCCTGGCTGCCAACGCCTGCCGGGCCGGTCGTGGACATTGGGGAGGAGGTAGAATGGTTCCGGGGAGCCATGAAGGCGGTGTGCGACGCCGCCATGCCCCGGGCCAAGAACCTCCCCAGGCGGGCCGCCTACTGGTGGACGGGCGAAATTGGTGATCTGAGATGAGATTCTCTCGCAGCCCGTCGCCAGTGGCAAAGAGCCCGCAGAAGAGGGACATTCCGCGACCCAGCGACGGAGGAGGATCTGTACGGGCAGTACCGAGTTTTGGAAACTGCCCTGCAGACGGCCATCAAGGAGTCTAAATCCCGGGCAAGGGACCCATGGGGGCGCCCATACAAAATGGTGATGGGCAAGCCTAGGCCCTGGGCGCCCCCGGTCACGGAGTGCCTCGACCCCCGGTTTTTGGGGCGGGTAGTCGACACTTTGTTCCCACGAGAGAGGGAACACACCCGCCCCCCGCCGGACCACGAGGAGGTGGTTTGGTCCGACGAACTGGGGGTCACGGAGGAGGAGCTGGCCGGGGCGATTAGACGGATGGGGGCCCGAAACACTGCTCCGGGCCCCGACGGCGTCCCCGCCCGTGCCTGGGTGAAGGCTCTACGTGTCCTCGGTCTAAGATTGAGACGCCTCTTCAGCGCCTGCATTAAGGAAGGAGTCTTCCCAGAACAGTGGAAGACGGGACGGCTACTCCTTATTCGGAAGGATGGGCGACCCGCCGACAGTCCCTCGGCCTAGCGGCCCATCGTGCTGTTGGACGAGGTGGGGAAGTCGTTCGAGCGGATTCTGGTATCCCGCCTCGTCCAGCATCTGTCCCAGGAGGGTCCCGACTTTGCCGAGTCGCAATATGGCTTCAGGCGGGGGCGCAGCACTATCGACGCAATCCAGTCGATGCGCTCCCGCTGCGACACGGCCACGTCCCGGGGCAGGGTGGCGTTAGGCGTTAGTCTAGACATCGTCAACGCCTTCAACACCCTGCCTCACGGGACGATAAGGGGGGCGCTAATACGCGACAAGGCGCCCCCCTACATGAGGAGTATCGTCGGCGACTACCTCCGGGATAGGAAGATAGTGTACAGGGGCCGGGATGGCCAGATGCACGAGAGGGACGTGGACTGTGGCGTACCCCAGGGTTCTGCGAAAGGTCCCACACTTTGGCACCTGGGGTACGACCCGGTCTTGCGGGTCGAGCTCCCGACCGGTGTGAGCCTCACGTGCTTCGCAGATGATACGCACGTGTTGGCCGTCGGTTGGGGGTGGAAAAGGTCTAGCCGCCTCGCCGAGATTGGCGTCGCTGCCGTTGCCGCGGGGATCCGGCGGCTGGGGCTTCAGCTAGCTCCCCACAAAACCGAGGAGATGTGGTTTTACTCGCCTCGGCGTGGGGCTGCGCCACCGCCCCAGTCGGTGGTCCATGTGAGTGGAGTCGACGTCCAGGTGAAGAAGGGCCACAGGTACTTGGGCCTCCACCTGGACAGCCACTGGCGCCTCGAGGAGCACTTCGGTCGTCTGGCCCCCCGACTAGACAGGGCAAGCAACGCGCTTGCCCGTCTACTGCCCAATATCGGGGGGCCCAACGGGAAGGTTCGCCGTCTCTACGTGGGGATCGTGCGGAGCATGGCTCTCTATGGTGCGCCCATATGGGCGAAGGTCCTGATGTATTCGCGGCGCAGCCAGCAACTGCTGCGCCGGCCTGAGAGGAGGATAGCCATCAGGGTAATCAGAGGTTACCGCACGGTCCGCTACGAGGCGGCGATGACCCGGGCGGGGGTTGTCCCCTTCAAGTTCCAGGCAGAGGGTGACGCCAAAGTCTTCAGGCGTCTGCGTGCCCTTCGTCTGGACGGGATCCCGCCAGAAGAGATGACCAAAGCTGTTGCTAGGATTAGGCGCCAGGCCTGGCAGAGAGCCCTGGGCCGGTGGCGACGCGAGCTCGTCGAGAGCGGCGCCACCGCGCAGCGCGTAGCCGGGGCGGTCCTTCCAGTGCTCAAGAAATGGAGGGACCGCGGCCACGGAAGGCTCACGCTTAGGACCACACAGGTGCTCACCGGACACGGTTGTTTCGGTGAGTTCCTGCACTGGATCCGGGCGGAGGGGACGGCAGCATGCCATCACTGCGGGGCGGGGCGGGACACCGCGCAACATACCCTGGAGCACTGTCCAGCGTTTGCGCGGGCCCGACACGCCCTGCGGTGCGAAGTTGGTGGTGATCTCTCGCCGGCGGCACTTGTCAAAGAGATGCTCGCCGGCGAGAATCAGTGGAGGGCGGTGACCGATTACTGCGAGACGGTCATCGCCCTGAAGGAGGAAGCGGAGCGGGGTCGGGACAGAACCGACCCCATCCGCAGAAGAAGGAGGGGGCGTCGTCGGGGGAGACCCCCTGACGGCGTCACCTGAGGGAAATGGGGCGGTGGGCCGTGAAGATGTTACATACCAGGCCCACCGCCCCATCGGGGAGAAGAGGAGGGGGGGGAGCACCCGCTCCCGCTGAAGAGGAGTTCTATGGGGGGACACCAGTCACCCCCCGGAAGAGGAGCACCGGAGAGGGGCGAACGTCCCTCCCCCAACACCGATCGCGCGGCCCCTCGAAACTTATGCGTGGCCGCAGGGCCGCAGGGGGCCGGGGCCCAGGCCTCGGTCTCTATTGCACGCGGCCCGAGGAGTGCCGTCATCGGGTGTGGCCCCCGATGGCGGCGGAGTTTGGCACGTAGGGGGAGGGCCAAAGCTAGACCCTCCTCCGAGCAAGGCGGCGTCAACGCGCCATGGGTGTTTGGGCCCCGGTGTTGTTCGTCAGAGGTCCCGGGTCCCTCCCCAACACCCAGCGTAGGCCACCGTGAGGGTTTTAGCCGGTAAAAATCCGGTACTACCCTCGGCTCCTCCCCAGGGGGGCTGGGGGCGTCTTTCGAAGATTTCCCCCACGTAAAAAAGGAAAAAAAAGATTAGGTTAGGTTGGATTCCCTCTCCACGGACCTACCTGGTTATCCAGGATAGGCGGGGAGGTGATACTCCGACGTGGCGCGTCCCCAGGTGGCGGATAGGGGAATGCTCGCCATGCACTTTTCGGAGCGCATGGAGGGTAGGAGCGATAGCTCCAGCGGACCAAACACCAAGGGAAGGAAAGCCCATTAAAACCTCCCCTGTGACTGGGGGATAGAATACAGACACGGTAACCCCTCCCTGTCGTACAAGGCGACTGAAAGGGGGACGATCGCTGCCGCTGGAATGGCCTCAATGAGGACTTGGGGCGATGCCGGCGGGGTCCTTGGGCTACGGCCTTTGGACTCTGGAAGGTACTACCATGCCGGTAAGGTCCAGGGCTGAGAGGCGATGAAGGTTGCAACGGCGTCGTTGAGTTCTCTAGGGGCCAGGCTGCGGGGCAGTCTGGTGCGGGTAGCGAACCCGGAGTGCCCTAGCAATTATACCGTAATTCAGTGGTCACGTTTCGCTGGAACGGGAGGCTTGCCTTAACCGGCCGGCCTGCGAGGATGACAATCTCTTCAAAAATCCCTAGCACCAAGCTGCGGCACGCAGTGAGGAGGGTGCCCCTGCAGTTAGCACCAGGGGTGGCTGGTGGGTGCACCAGTCGCTAGCGACCAACCCTGGGGTACCTGGCGACCCCCCGGGTGTATCTGCCTTACCCAGGTAAGGCGGCTCTGCCTGGGCGGACCTAGGATCCGACCTACTCGTGGGACGAACATGGAAAATTCTACAAACCAAAAACAAAACGCAGGACGGGACGAAACGATGACAAACCAGGCAAGGGAACCTGACACGGTCAGGTCGGCGAGGGATGAGGAGATGGCGCAGCCGGGGCCCAGGAGGGCCGCGGCTCCCGCTCGGGCCAGAAGGGCGCGACCCATGTCAGCGGGATCCACCAGGTGCAGCAGGGCTTCTTCTGCTGCCTCTGATAGGGGATTCTGGCGACAGCCGGTTGACAGCGAGGAGGAGTCGGATGGGTCGATGATCTCGGTGCCGCCCACGACCCCCAGCACCTCGGCTGCGGCAAAGAGGGGACGCCCCCATACATCTGGGGACTACGTGACCCTTGCCGCGAAGAGAGTTGAATTCCTGCGCCTACAGCGGGAGGAGATGGAGCTCCAGGCAACTAGGGAGCTACTGGACGTCGGCGCGGCCCCCCGCCAGCCAAGCCGGTCGGCCCTCAAGCTGAGGGAGGCGGAGGAAATTGCGCGGGAGGTGCGCCACCTCCCCTCGCCAGATCTTGTGGCGCGCGCCATGGAGGTCGCCGTAAAGGTCGAGAAGGTCGCGGGGTGCTCCAAAAACTTGAAGGGCACGTGTGTCCGTGCCCTCAGGGAGGCATCCCTCGACGTGGAGGCGGTCGTAAATGAGCTAGGGCTGAGGGCCGCGCGGCACCGCGACGACCACGAAACGGAGGAGCTCTGGACCCAATTACAGCACTGCAACGCCAAAATAGCGTCACAAGGGGAGGAGATTGCGACGCTGCGGCGGGAGCTGGAGGCTCTGCGCGAGAGGCCGCCGGCGGTAGAAGCCCCGGCCGCCCCTGGCACCAGGAAGGCATCGCGGCCGGCGTTCCCGCTGGAACAGGAGGCCCGGCCGAAGAGGAGCTGTTGGAGGGCTACCACGTTGGGCTACCCGGCGCGTTCACCGTCGCCTGCCGCGACCGCAGGGGGGCGGGCCGTGGACGACCCCACCGAGCACGAGGCCCCGGCCGCCAGGGGGGGGGGGCGTCTGGGACGGCCGCGCTCATGGATGGCATCGCTGCCCTCGTCGCGCGGAGCGTGGCAGACCTCCGGCGTAAGCTCGCCGGGTAGCGGGCTCGGCCCTTGTCGACGCGGCGAGGCTGAGGATAGGCTGGTCCTCAGCACGGGTGGAGGCCCTGGCGGCTCGCTCCCTGCAGTGCTACCGCTGCCTGGAGACTGGACATGTCAGGCACCGGTGTCCCTGCGGGGTCGATCGTTCGGATCGCTGCATCAACTGCGGCGATCTGGACCATCGAGCCAGTGGCTGTACGGCCCCGCCGCGGTGCCCCCTGTGCACTGATTCAGGGCGGCCCGCGGGGCGTAGGTTGGGGACCAGAGGATGCCCGTCGGTCTCTGCGAAGAAAGGGCGGAAGAAATCCGCCAAAAAGACGAGCGCGAAGCAGTCCCCGGCTGCATCGCCCACTGGTGTAGCGGGCCCCAGCAACGCAGGAGCAGCTGTGGAGGCAGCGGTGGAGCCGGCGCGCAATGGGGCCTAAGGGTCCTTTCCAGCAGGCCAACATCAACCACTCGGTCGGGGCGCAGGACCTTTTGCTACAAACCCTAGCCGAGTGGCAGATTGAGGTTGCGGTGGTGTCGGAGCCGTACCGCGTACTGGACCGACCCAACTGGTTCGGCGACGCGGCGGGCTCCGTCGCCATCGTCCTGGGGGATCGGCACGTCCTCCGCCCGCCGATGTCTTATCACGGGGGCGGGGTTTCGTGGCCGTTGACTGGGGGGGGGGGGGGCGTAGCAGTGGTGAGCGTGTCCGCGCCGCCCAGCTGGTCCCTGGAGCGGTTCGAGGAGTTCCTGGACCGGGTGGGGAGCGTTGTGGTTAGCTCCTACACCCGGCCGACGTTGGTCCTCCGGGATTTCAACTCCAAGGCCGAAGCCTGGGGGTCCCCAGGACCGACGCGAGAGGAGGGGCGGTACTGCTCTGGGCGGCTGGCCCGGGGCTCCTGCTCCTGAACAGGCCCTCCCCGCCGCCCCCGGCCGGCGCGTGGCCCGCCACTGCGTCGCTGGGTGCTGAAGAGGCTGGACAAGGACATGCTGATGGCCGCAGCCCTTGCCGTGGCCTGGCCAGCTCTTCCGGCCGGGCCGGTCGTGGACGTTGAGGGGGAGGCCAAGTGGTTCCGGGAGGCGATGACTACAATATGCGACACCGCCCTGCCCCGGTCCCCGCGCCTGCCCCCCCCGGAGGGCGGTGTACTGGTGGTCGGGCGATATTGCGGATCTCCAATCCGAGTGTCAGCACGCCCGGCGCCAGTGGCAGCGCGCCCGAAGGGCTCGAGTCCGCGACCCGGCGAGGGAGGATCTGCTGATGGGCACATACCAGGTCTTCGTGGTAGCCCTGAGGCAGGCCATCAGGGTCGCGAAATCCCGGGCGTGGGAGGAGCTCCAGGGCTCTCTGGACGAGGACCCGTGGGCGCGCCCTTACCGGATGGCCACGGGCAAGCTCCGCGCACGGGCGCCCCCGGTCTCGGAGAGCCTGCACCCCCAGCTGCTGACGCGGGTAATAGACACCCTCTTCCCCCGTTCCGGGGGAACGTCGCACCCGCGCCACCAGCAAGTGCCGGCGGAGCCAGTCGCCTGGTCCGCCGACCTGGGGGTTACAGACGAGGAGCTGCACGATGCCGTCAGAAGGCTTGGGGCCAAGGACACCGCCCCGGGCCCGGACGGCATCCCCGGCCGCGCCTGGGTTATCGCGCCCGGCATCCTAGGTCCGAGGCTGTGCCGCCTCTTCGCAGGTGCTCTCCGGACACGGGGTGTTCGGGGAGTTCCTGTGCCGCAGGAACAGGGAATGGACCCCCCACTGTTGGCTCTGCGGGGCGGCGCGGGACGCCGCACAGCACACGCTGGCGGAGTGCCCGGTGTTTGCGGTGGCCCGTCACGCCCTGACGGCAGAAATAGGGGAGGATCTCTCGCCGGCAGGCGACGTGAGACAGATGCTTGCCGGCGAGACAGAATGGAGGGCCGTGACCACCTTCTGCGAGGAGGTCATGGCCCTCAAGGAGAGGTCCGAGCGGGATCGTGAAAGGTACGATCCCGCTCGGAGAGGCCGCGGACGCGGGACGCGACGACGTCGCAGGGATCCGCCGCCATAAGGGGTGCGGGGGGGGGGCGATGGCGGCTTTCGCTATTTGCCCCCCCGGCGCGACGGATGCGGGTCGGGGTAGTGTAGCGGGAGGGCCCGCGTGCCCTTCCGCCTCCTAGGGAGATTTTACGGGGGGTGTTTCTTGTGGGGGCGGGAGGGGTCGCGGTGTACCCTCCCGCCACGGACGAAATGAGCCCGGACCCCGGTCGGACCCGGGGGCGGGCGGGTGGGAACCCCGTTCTCAATCGGGGGCCCCTCTCCGTCCGCCTCTGGGGGGCCGGGTGACTCCGGGCAGAGAGTGGCGTCTCCCTCCCACGCTGGGAGTGGCGCTGGCCCCCGCAGGAGGGGTGCAGCGGAGCCGAGGGAGTCCCCCTGGAGGGTGGCCGGCCACGGCTCACCGCAGCCCACAGGGGGACGACTCGGCGGGCCACAGGCGCCCTGTTTGTGTAGCCGGCACCGGAAGCCGGCGGAGCGAAGGACAGCGCCCGACCCTCCTCGCGGGCGGTCGGGGGGTTGCTCCTCCCCGTAGCCTGTGAGGAGATCGAGGCGCGGGGACTGCAGGTGGTACGGGCTGGGGGGCCCGGCTGCCATTGCACGCAGTTCCCCGCGATAGAGCCGGCACTGGGTGCGGCCCTTGGTGCCGGCTGGGGGAGTTGTTACTCCCCCGGTGACGGGCGCTTTCAGCGCACGGCGGGGGAGGCTCTGGAGTTATAGTAATCAGGTCCCGGAGCCTCTGCCATACGCCAGAGGAGGTCGCCGTGGGGTTTTAGTCAGTAGGTATCTGCCACTCCCCCGCTGCCCTCCCCCACGGGTGGCGGGGGTCTTATGTAAGATTTCCCCGCGAAAAAAAAAAAAATGTTTGGATTCCCGCTCGACGCGTCGAAAGGAGCGGACGTGTTTCGTGGTCGCCCCGTGGTTAGATTTTCAACGCGGTGGATAGCGGCTTAGTTATTCGCGTTTTTTGGTAAAATCATTTTTATTATGTGTTCGGAAGTGCTATTGTGTCGTTTTTCGAGTAAATATTGTGCTAATTTATTGTTAAATAACGAAAACGTGATGTGCGTGTTACGCGGCATTTCGACGTCGTGCTTCCGGTGTTCGGGGTGTTAATCATGAACATTGGACATTATTTAAGGATAATTTTCGTAAATTGGAAACGATTCGCAGTGAAATTCCGCGTTTTTTGGAGCCATAGCTCCAAAACTACGCATCTGATCAAAAAATATCATAGAACAAAAATAGTAGGAAATTTAATTTCCTACAAAAAAGGCCTCCAAACATTTTGCCATAGCTCGCACCGTTTCTCCTGTAGGAGGGAATCAGTATATTACACTGTATCTAATATAGATATAGTAATAATGCTATTGTTATTAAATGTACATAGATCTGTAGGAAGGTATCAGTATATTACATTATATCTAATGTAGATATAGTGATAACCATATTGCTACTAAATGTACATTGATCTGTAGGAAGGTATCAAGATATTACATTACATCTAATGTAGATATAGTAATAATGATGTTGTTATTTAATGTATATTACATATCTCATGCACATATAGTAATAATGATATTGTTATTAAATGTATAATAAACTGAATCAGTGTATTACATTATATCTAATGAAGATATAGTAGTAATAATGATATTGTTATTAAATGTATATTACATATGTAACGCAGATATAGTTATAATTATAATGTTATTAAATGTACATTGATCTGTGGGAAGATATCAATATATTACATTATATCTAATGTAGATATAGTAATAATGATATTGTTATTTAATGTATATTACATACCTAATGCACATATAGTAATAATGATATTGTTATTAAATGTACATTGATCTGCATGAAGGAATCAGTGTATTACATTATATCTAATGAAGATTGTAACGTGGTGACACCCGTGCCCCCCCGTTACAATCGCTGCGCTTCCCCCACCCATGCGCCCACCTAATACTAACCCATAACCCTTCCCTCACTTCACCCCTTTCCTCCCACCCACCGGTGTCGGACAGATGGAGGCGACGGACTGGCACAACGCGGACCACCCTCAACAGGAGCTTCGAGGCCGGCGACAGATCCACCCCTCCAGAAAATAAGGAGCAACGTGGAGTTTCCAGAAATTATGATGAAGCGGCCCAAATTGACGAAAACGTCCACCCGGAGCCATCTGTCGCCGAGCCCGAAGACCTCAGCCCACCCGTCACAGCAGGAAGTCCGTCAGCCCCATCGACCCCGATCACCGGTGTATGGAGTATCGATAATCGATCAGGCCCGTGCCGAAAAAGGCCCCCTTCCAAAACCCCATCCCCTCCCAAAAATATTCCGCGACGGCCTCGTCGTCGCAGCGGCCTCTATAGAGGTGAACAGGGGGATAAAATATTTTATGGAGAAACAATATCAATATCCGAGGGCATTAAACGGTTTCCTGTGTGAGCGAAGCCGCGGACAAAAGCTAGCACAACAGAAATAGTAGGAAATTTAATTTGCTACCAAAAAGGTCTCTTAACATTGTGCCATAGCTCGCACCGTTTCCGAGATATTTCCCTTTATAATGATGGTGCGGCTTCGGAACTTTTAAATATCTCGATATATCTCGGAAACTAAGCATCTGATCAAAAAATGTCATGCAACATAAAAAGTAGGAACTTTAATTTCCTACAAAAAAGATCTCTTAACGTTTTGACATAGCTCGCACCGTTTCCGAGATATTTGCAGATTTACCTCAAGGAAAGGGGCGTCGCGCACATATTCCGAGATATTTCTTTTTCTTCTTCTTGTTCTTCTGCACAGCTGAGCTGGAAGTGGCATTTACAGCTCGGAATAGTGAATACAGCTTAGAATAGTGCAGAGTTACCTCAAAGAAAGGGGCCACAGTGTTTCTTCTTGCTTATAATAATAGTTGTTCTATGCGGATTCTAAATCACTGGCGTCAGCATTTTTTGTAATTTGACACCACACCGTCAGCAGAAATGTGATACCCCCCATCCCGACAACATCCACCCCTCTCCCCACCCTATGACCTTGAACTGAAATTTGACACCACCGTCAGCAGAAATATGATCCCCCCCCTCCCCCTCTCCCCAACCCCATAACCACCCCCTCAGCAGAAATAACCACCCTGTGACAACCCCCGCCCTATAACCACCCCCTCATCAGAAATACCCACCCTGTGACAACCCCCGCCCTATAACCACCCCCTCAGCAGAAATACCCACCCTATGACAACCCCCGCCCTATAACCACCCCTTCAGCAGAAATACCCACCCTATGACAACCCCCCAATTACACGATAAGCATGCAGATTTACCTTTTTGTCCAATACGCGAGAAGCCTCCTAATGCCAAACATGAGGTTAACATGAGCCTACAGTTCAGGATAAGCAACGTTACATCATCCATTACCGCAATCTTCAACAATGCTTAAATCATGGTTTAAAAGTTTCTGTAATTCATCGCGTTTTAGAATTTAAACAATCTCCATGGCTCCGCGAATACATTAATTTAAACACGCAACTTAGAACTGCAGCTAAAAATGATTTTTAAAAGAATTTATTTAAATTAATGAATAATGCAGTCTTTGGCAAAACTATGGAGAACGTTAGAAATCATGTAGACGTTAAATTAGTTATAAAATGGGATGGTAGATACGGGGCCGAGGCCCTGATATCAAATCCAAATTTTCATAGCAGATCAATATTTTCGGAATATTTGGTCGCAATAGAGATGCGAAAGTTGGAAATTAAATTTGCAAAACCCATTTCTGTTGGTATGTGTATTCTGGATATATCAAAAACATGTTTGTACGAATTCCATTATGATTATATTTGGCCGAAATTTAAACATCTTTGTAAAATATTATACACAAACACAGACAGTCTTATATACGAACTGGAATGTGATGACATATACTATGATGACATAAAATAATGTGTGTATAATGACTGAGTTTGTCGGACTTCGGTCGAAAATGTATGCTTTACGCGTAGAGGGCAAACGGGACACGAAAAAAGTGAAGGGTGTCAAAAGTAACGTAGTTAGGAAAACTATTTCCTTCGATGATTATATACGTTGCTTGTATGAACGTTTAGAAGTGCATCGTGAACAGAGATGTATTCGTTCAAAATTGTACAATGTATATTCAATATGTGAAGAAAAGATGGTGCGAAGACGATGAAGAAAAGACCTCCGATATTTGTTCGGGGAGGAAATCGATGTAAGTTGCCTGTCCGTTTTTATTTTGATTTATTAGATTTTTACTGCGTATTAATGTGTATTTTATCTGTTATAGCCGGACTGGTGGTAGCCGTTCCCGATCGTCCCTAAAATGTAGCCGTTTACATTTATATTTTTTTGTTTTTTTATTTTATTTAGAATATAATATATATATAACCATTATTAGTGTAATTTATTCTTTACCACACCCTTCCCCATACTCCATTAATGTAATATAATATGAAAATAAAAATTATATAATCGTTATTAATGTAATTTATTTTGCCCGACCCTTCCCAATAATCATACTTCATATCCTTATATTTCTTCTGTGCGTCTGTATGTGACTGAACTCCTCCTAAACGGCTGAACCGATTTTGATGAAATTTTTTGTGTGTGTTCAAGTTGACTCGAGAATGGTTTAGATTCACAATTCGATCCACTACAAAATGTGTTTTTAATTAATTTTTTATTTATAATTTGTTGTTGATCTTGGAATGTTTTACATGCGTGGGGAAGGGTGTGGCAAAAAAATACTTTGATTTCATCTTTACTATATATTTATTATTTCTCTCCGATATTTTATTAAAGGAAGTATGGGAAAGGGTGCGGCAAAAAATAAATTACATTGATATCGGTTATACTTGTACTTTATTATTCATATTTTCTATTTTTTTTAATTTCTTTCGTAAACTATCACCAATCCGGCTATAACAGATAAAATAAAACATACATTAATACATAGTAAAAATCAAATAAAACAAAAACGTGCAAGTAACTCACATCAAGCTCCTCGCGGAACAACTGCCGCAAATCAAACGCGGCTTCCGCCCATATCTGTTCTGTATTTCGCCGCCTCTCCGCCCGCTCCCGCCGAATATTTGGGAGGTCTTTCTTTCGAATATACCCCAAAGAGCTTAAGGTAGCGGCTGTTAACAAAAACGAATTAAAAATAAATAAAATTTACGCACTAAAAGTAATTATTGAAAAAACTACTTACGCTGAGAGGCGATGAAAGCCTGCAGAGCAAGGATTTGTTGGTTTGTAAAGTTCATTTTAAATAACGAAAACGCTGCGCTGATGCGCTTATAAAGCAAACAGGGGAAACATCTCCCTCCATTTCTAACAATGAAAACCGCCGACACAATCTGAGATTAATCTGCCGGATAACTTACATGTTGTAACAACTCGGAATCGGCATGAAATTAAAAGGTTTGCAAGAACTCGAAACCCTGCATGCGTATAAAGATACTTGGAAATGCATGGCCAGCGAACACGTGCGAGTCAGTAAATACAAAGTGTAGGCGATTGAGTGGAAAATTTGTTTGAAGTGGTAGTGGAAAGGCACTGATAAATTCTTATCACTGATTTGGAACTTCGAGGAGGAATTTAAAAACACTTTCACTTGTAATTCGTGTATTTAATAAAGATATTACTCGTCGTGTGTATACTTTACAATTCGTCAATTTATTTGTTGATTGAAACGAAGCTGTTCACTTATACTGAACTTTACTAAAGATGAACTGGTTATATTTGGTTTGGATATTTGGTCGCTGTTATCGCCTTGATTGCTTTCACACTATTAATTCGGATTCGGCAGTTCCACATGGGAATCGGTAATCGCGGCGCTCTAGTCGCCGCTGCGACTGTTAATCTTTAAAATGTTGGTGAAGTCGCTAACGGCGCTCTCGTTCGTTATCGACCGAGAGCATTAGAATTTTTGTGGTAATTTCACGGCGCATCCGTGAACACAAAGCCTTCATGTATTCGCAGCTTCGCCCGCTCTCATAAATAAAAACTTCGAGAATTTGAAGTAATAATTGTTGTATTATTTTTTGGTGATCAATCTCTAGTAATTCAGAAAAGTAGGTATTGCTGCCTGCAGAAACAGTAGAAAAGCGGCGAACCCATACTACATAATGCGTACGTTGTCACGATCGCACACGAATAAGCAGAATTCAATGCGATAGTTTCCACAGTTTATTAAAATAATATAGCCCATGTCACTCCAGAGAAGGCATGGAAGCTACTGTTAAAATTTGGTATCAATCGGGGAGGTAGTTTTTGAAATTTTTCTGTACATACAAACGCTGTCTCTTTATATATAATAGTACTAGCTGCGTTACCCGGCTCTGCCCGGGAATTTTAATCAACTATTATTATCCCTACTTCCTTATTCCTATCCCTATTTCCCTGCCCTTATCCCTACTAATACATAAAAGTGAAAATGTCTGATCGTTTGTTCCTCTTCACGTTTAAATGGCTAAACGGATTTTAATGAAATTTGCACTATTGGACTGATTATTCTTTTAAGATGGACATAGGCTATGTCATATTGCGATTTGCCCTTCCCCCTACTTCATTAATGTAATATGAAAATAAAATTGTAAAACCGTTAATGCGATATGAAAATAAAATTATTCAATCGTTATTCTTTGCAATGTTCAAGTTTTTGCGAACCGTGCAATTTCATGAGCGAGAGAGAGGTGCCCGACTCGGAGTTCTTGCAAATTTGCAATTTCGCGAGATGCTGAAAGTCTAGTGTTTGGATGTATTAGGATTGGAGGGGATATTTTCTCGGTGCTTTATAAACCGATGAGTTTTCATTATCCGCTATTCAGTCCGCTATTCATTTCGCATTAATCAGTTTACGATGGCTACCGTTCCACGACTTGAACTACTTGCCTTTAAGGCACTTATTGAACAGTATTGTAAGTAGTCTTTAACGATTACTTGGCATGGTGTGTTAATTTTATTTTTAACTAGTTGTTTGTTAAAAGCTGAAAGGTTAGGATTAGTGCCAATAAAAAGATTCATCGAAGTGCGCCGGAAGCGAGCAGACCATCGGTTCAGCCAGATGTTAATGTGGGCCGAAGGTTGGAATCCGAATCATGAAGGTTTATTCGATTTGAGGGCGCTGTTTGGAGAGGAAATAGATGAGGGCCCTATTTGGGGAGATATTGATGTGTATCACCATGTTTACCATACACGGAAAATTTAAGTGGTCAATAAATGCAATCCGATGCCGGTTGGAGAAGATTGATGTGAGTTACCCGTCCGTTTATGTTTTTAATTTATTAGATTTTACCTAATGCGGGTTTTATTTTGTCTGTTATAGCCTCCACCTCCCAGCGAATTGTATATAATGTATTATTGTATTACATTTATTGTATTAAAAAGTATTCAAAATTATCAATATAATTTATTCTTAGACCAACCTCCCTTCCCTTTTGTAGCTCATATTCGTAGAACCCGCCAACCAACGGTTGTTTTTGCATATCTTGCAAGAGATACGTTACAGGATTTGTTCGTTGAATTTTAATAATTGTGAAAATTTCAGTTGTCCAATTCGGTGTATAACCCTTTGCGAATAAGGTTTTGTATTTACTAACTCGCACGTGATCACCGACCTTGTACTTGGCCGGAGCTGCAATCTTTATGTTAGAATATACGGATGATAAAAGTTTGTCCGCGTGTTCCGGTGTCACGTCGATGGGACGCATTCTAATCGTACGATGCCTTCTATTGTTATAATCTGAGACCAGCGTCGGTAAGACGGTTGTCCACGCATAGCTTCCATTAAGCGTGAACTTTTTCCACATTTCGTTTTTCAACGTCCTATTCCAACGTTCTATTATCGATGCTTTCATTACACTGTGCGTAGAGTAATGATTTATATCGTATTCTTTCATAAGATTTCGGAATTCTTCATTATAAAATTCCTTTCCCTTATCCGTTTGAAGATTTTTTGGTTTTCTTCCATCATTCAAAACGTTTAAAAATGCGTCCGTAACGTTTTTTCCATTTTTCGCTTTCACTGCTACGGCCCAAGCGTATTTAGATAAGACATCGATGACGGTGAGTATGTAATTGTGGCCATTGTTGATTCGCGCATACTGTCGCATCTCTACGAGATCCGCTTGCCAGAGATCATCGTAACCCCGTACAATGACTCGTCTACGTCTAAAGTTACGTCTCGCCGGCGCGTGCAACTCGTTGACCAGCTGTATCTTCTCGCCCGTGATATGATTACTCTTCACCTTCTTCATGTTTGTAAACTAACATCATGCTTTACGAACGCGTCAATTTATAATCAACCCGGCTTCTCGAAGTTCTTCGATTATAGAAACGATCTCGTTGTCATGCCCCGTATGTCCTGCGGATTTCGAGGATACGAGAAGACGTAATCTATCGACGAGCTCGTTTGGGTCATTCCAGTGCACATAGTCCACCGCGTTATCGTTAGCCACCATATCGAACGGTATCAGATTACCTCCACGCCGCTCGTTCTTAAGCAATTTTGCAATGATATATTTATACTTGTAACCCTTGTTACTTTTCACAAGCCCTGACGAGATATGGCTGCGTCTATGAGCGTTCGACGACTTTAATATTTCCGCGTATTTGTGTAAATCAGCATCGTTGAACAAGGTGTCATCAGGCATTCTCATGAATAGTAATTCGTACAAACCAGTTGTTCCTCTGTACTTCACCCCATTAATAATCACATCGTCGTTTTTGTTTACATCGAAAACTGAACTTCCAAGCATTAATTTGTTGCGTTGTACGTATACTCCATACACATCATCTATTTTCTTCTCACGATCGGTAAAGAGTAATTGAATGTATTTAGCTGCCAACGGCCCTAAATTTTCCGTGAAATGGCTACGTATGTTTTCGCTAGGGTTGTCCAAAATTCGCTGCATAGAAACATTAAGATTCTCGTCGCTGTCGCCGTACGTTTCAACGGCATGTACTGATTCTTCACGATGAAAATCGGGACGATCTTTCGTCACATCCACCGTCTGTTCACTCGAAGATGTACCAGGTTCGGAATAAATGCGCGCTCTTGCAGTTTGTGCGCTTTGGGGGTTAAAAAAAGGAGTTGACGTCAATTTTTGCGGTTCTTTAATATTCAAAGTTGGGAATGTTGACTCGGATTTTATATCGATCGTGTCTGAATGTGGCGATACCGCTGACATATTCTCGATAATTCTACCACGGGTCTCAATCGTTTTTCGATGACTCTCTCTTCGTCGATGCTCTCCGATTTGAGAGCTCTGCGTTTTTTGCGTATAGCATCGCTTGTTTTAGCTATAGCATTCGCAACTTTACTCGATTCTTTAATATTACTATTATCCATTGCAAAGAGAATACGTCTACTCGCTAAGCGTTCTATCGATGGACTAAATGTTTCAGAAAACGGCAAATTCGTTAAATCCTTTTCTGTAACGGCCATGTTCCATTGAGCTGTCCTTGTCGATTATTACGAAACCATATTTCTGTTCCCAACAATGTGCGCACAATTTACAAAAGTTTTCGTACGACATGTCTGTATTTACATGATCATTATAAATGTGGTGTAGATTCGTGCCATCTTGTTTGAACACGATCAAAAGGTTGGCATTGTCGCGAATTAGGTGTTTCGATATTCTCGCGTAAGTCTGACAGAGATAAAAACAGTCCACGCGCGAGTGCCTACCCATAGCGAAATATTCTCTTATCACGTCTTGCTTGTCGCACGCAACGTCATCGAATATAAACACCGAATCGCGCAGCGCCTCGTTCGGTGGTGCGACTTCGGCATTATTTGAAAATGAAAAGTATCCGATTTCAGGAACGTTTGTCAAAATTCGTTCGAGATATTTGTACTTTGGTTGTTGCAAAGATTTTGAGTATACATATACGTTATTGAATCTTACACCGTTTGGGCTCTCGATCAGACTGATTACGACGTTCGTTTTACCGCTGTTCGATGGACCGCAAATGATACCACGTATCGTATTCGGCAAGAGGGGTCCGTGTCGTCGCCGACGATCGTCCATGCGTGTTGTCCTCTCGTCTAAATCGAGAATAAGGATAGACAGGGGCTGCTTTGCGAAACGCATATCGTCTATATAATAACCATATATTTAATGATTCAGCCTCTTCATAGGTTGCGGAAAAGCTGCTTGTCCGCGTCGTGAACGCGCTTCAACCGCGGCCGTAGACGAGCTTTAACCGCGATTAACCCTTTTTCTCCGCGGCGATAACGCGCTTTAACCGCGATTAACCCTTTTCTCCGCGGCGCGGCGGCGGGCGGTGGTGGCGGACACGCGGAATGTAATTCGTGACCGAGCCATCAAATACGCATCCAAGCAACAACGTGACCGAAAGTCTGTCTCGACGATGCTCTCTCCATCTGTACCAGATTGCACATCGACACGTGTCTGCATGTAAACATGGATTTCGCCCTACTCCCTCATGTCTTTGAAATAGAAGAACATTCCTTTTGTATCTCCTACATTGGAATATGAAACACAAACGTTACACATACAATCGTTCTAGGTAAAACAACATTAAGACGCATAAAGTATATGTTTACTAAATAGATGTTAGAATCTAAATTCAGATGATTGCCCGATCAAGGTTCTGGGGTAAGTGCCATGCCATTCCTCATGGTCCTCCTACCAGAAGATGCAAGATCTTCCCCACTCCGTGGCCAGATCCTTCTAGATCAACCTTATCTTTTGACACGTGCCGTGCAGCACCATGACTTCGGGTCATCGGCCACACGCGCGTTCCTTCGAAAATCGGCGATCGAACTCTCTATCGCCGTTCCATAAACAAAACATCCGCGACTCTTAGAATTCGTCGCACCTCAAGTACCAGCTACCGCCGGCCCAAGTCCGATGACAGACATATGGCTCGGGGTATCGATAGCCTAAAGAATCCTAAGAAATCCTTGAAACCCAGGTCAAAGCCCAAAATGCATTGACCCTGCCACGTGTCAACCCTTGAACACGTGCTGACTCTAACATAGATTTTATTATTTTACAGTAATGAACAAAATTAATAAATGATATTAAATGTTTCGTGTTTTAAGACAAATGTAACAATTATTCTTTTTCGGTGGAGGTCCATCTATGTGCGTGTCATCCCCCGGCCGGTTATAATGTTCCATTCACAGCTCTTCATCTTCCTCCTTCCTTTTTTTTAACCACCATTCTTTTAATATCGATACGTTTCTCATAGCACATGCCCCATTGTGCACGATGTATGCCATATGTTTATCCATCCATCCATCCTGAATATGCCGGCTCTTGGTTGGCAAATTCGGTAGATTGTCATCTTTGTTCAAAACCTCTATATTGATTGGACTGACTGAAGGATAAAGTTTCTTCAGCCACTTTTCTTTCTCAATGCCCATGACGTATACAGATCCATGAATACTATCTTTCAAACACGAAGTGGCACACTCTTGAAGGCATGAATACGGCACGGTACCATCGTCCCACTCAAAACCGTGATGATTTTGCGTCAACCATTTTATTTGTCTTAATTCTGCTTTCGACAATTTTTTCTTAGCAAATGGTGGCGCAAAGATGAAACATTGTACACGATTCCCATTCTGGAAGATAGCAAGTTCCTTTACGAAAAACTAGTTCGTATCGCTTTTGAAGCCTTGAATGTCCACGAATGTTGGTACATTCATTTTGATTAGTTGAATTTGTGGCGAAAAATGACCGCTTTTGCTGCGGAATGATCGTATAAACCCTCTTTCACTTAAGAGAGTTTGCGCACTACATTGGTCAGTGGATTGTACTGCACGATACGATCGTGAATGATCAAACAGTAAGCGCTAGTATTTTCAGGAACGTTTTCACTACACTCAAAATCGATTCTTACATCGATTGTAGCGCTTTTTATCGATTCGTTCTGATGCGAGCAATCAATGACAACGAATGGGCCGTAGCCGAAAAAGAGTATCTTATCGTATAGAGCTCCGTCATCACCATTACTGCACATTGCTCCGTAATATGACTTTCTGAATTTTGCATACATGTCGTAAAGGACAGAGTATCTATTTTTATTAAAGTCAAGATTCAAATTGTCATACGGATATGATTCCGAATTTAAATACAATCGAAAATTGGTAAGTTTGCAGTTATCAAATTTGGTGATATGTCTATTGAGCTTATTTTTTTTATCCGTTTGTAATGCAAATATTACATATCGCGGTTTTTCTAATTGCGTAGCTGCTTTAATGCTCCATGTATGTTTAGTGGTTGCTTGTAACATTGGATACTCGTATAAGTCCCAGGAACGGTAACTCATAATTATCGTTTGGCCGTTTTCAAGGATACGCAACAGTGAAAGTTTGTGTCTTTCTTCGAGCGTGACATGTGGCAACCTCCACTGTACTTTGTATAGTTGCAGCGTGTATTTTGCACCATCTGTTCCATAAACAGCATTTTTGTCGTCTCGCGATCGAATCAGAATCAATTCATGATGCGCATTAATCACTATTCGTTTGTAATCTTCGCAGAAACCGAGCAGCATACTTAGAAGAACACAAAAGTCAAAGTAGCCTCCTGCATTGGGTATGTCTATCCAACCAGCGTTTTCAAGCATTTTTGATTTTGTCGTTGTCAACGATACTCCATTTTTTATCATAGTTGTTATTCCAACGTTTTTACAACGATCGAACTCTACGCCGTTTAATTCATATCGAATTTCATCAAACATAAATGCTGCGCAATTCATTTCTAGTCCAACTGAAGTTCCTGCAACATTGTCATCGTTGAGAATGAGTTTTCCTTCGACGTAAAGGTAACTCTCACTAGGAAACGTGTACAAATCTTGTTGTTGAATGGGAATTCGTATTTCATCATTGTTTCCGAACGTTGTGTTGGCGTATGGGCTGTAACTATGTAATTCGATCTTTGTAATTCGATCGTCAGAAATCGGTAAACTGGCAATGTTCAATGGGTCCATCATTTTCGTTTCTTAATCACAAAACCCAACGATTGCAGAAATTGCGCGTTTTTGTCGCTCAAATCTTGTGATGTGTTCAGTTTGGAGATATTGTCCTTACTAAATGATTGTAAAGAGTCATCACCGTTTAATACATGATTATTATTCCTGCAACCGTGGTAATTGCTGCTGCTGCAAGTACAATTTTTGCGTTTGTGATTGAAGTTCTGGTTCCATCCATTTTCTAACGATCCTTTTAGCAACTCGTTCAACGAGGTGCCCAATAATGCATTCGGCGGATTGTTGATCGGTTGAGTTTTAGCATCTGTGTACAACAGCATTATTTCTAGTAATGTTTGGCATAAGTGCTGCTTGTTCTCTTGAAAGGCGATTAAATGAACGGATATTTAACGTATATTAAACGGTCGCGTCGTCGGAGCGTTCGACGATGTGCTCTTGCGATGTGTCCGATTTGGATATATTCCCTCTACTGGATGATTGTATAATTGTTATCGTTTTTACATCATTATCCTTACTGCAGCTGCCGTAAAATGTTCAGCATGCCGTTCGAGCTGTTCAGCGAGCCGTTCGAGCCGTTCAACGGGCCGTTCGAGCCGTTGAGCGGACCGTTCGAGCCGTTCAACGGGCCGTTCGAGCCGTTCGAGCCGTTCAACGGAAAGCCGTTCGAGCCGTTCAACGGAAAGCCGTTCGAGCCGTTCAACGAGCAGTTCGAGCCGTTCAGCGGGCCGTTCGAGCCGTTCAACGAGCCGTTCGAGCCGGTCAACGGGCCGTTCAACGAGCCGTTCGAGTCGTTCAGCGGGCCGTTCGAGCCGTTCGGGCCGTTCGCGGACCGTTCGAGCCGTTCGCGGACCGTTCGAGCCGTTCGCGGACCGTTCGAGCCGTTCAACGGCAAGCCATTTGAGTCGTTCAACGAGCCGTTCGCGGGCCGTTCGAACCGTTCGCTGGCCGTTCGAGCCGTTCGAGCCGTTTTTTTACACCGCCTAATATGAAGCCTCACTGTCACTTCTTCTCCACGGAAATTTATCAGATTATCGTTTTGATCGGTAATGCGTATACTAAGATGATCAATGGCTCTCACGATAACTGGAAGATAAATGACGTTCGTAGGACTTTCCGAAATTTTATATCCTGGTGGCACGCGCGGTGAAAACTCATGAATGGTATGAACACATTGACCGTTGCTATACGCGCCAGTCGTAATATTACATTCGATCCTCAGCACATTTACTTTCATAATGTTTACGGGTATATCCGACTCGTGCCATTGCCCCGGCGGTAATATGCGATATGTAGAAAACGCGAGAAGCGATCCTATATTATTTGTTTGGTAAAATCGATTGTATAATCACTATATATTTCACTTTTCAAAGTGCTGTTATTTGTACGAAATAAAATGATTTTTGTCTTGTCCATTATTTTCTCTTGCAAGTATTTATTTAGCGCTTCGAGTTCATACGAACCATCCGGTATCGTGATCTCACCATCGGCATCAAAGTAAAATTTATTGTTTGTAAAGTCAACGTTCGGTATTGTGTTGAAAGCTTGAAAATCAACGAGTCCGAGTTCGTAATTATCATCCTTCAAGTCTATAGGTGGAAAGTAATCAGTGCTAAGCATAGAATTTTTTCCGCTTAACGTAAACGTCAACGACATCTTTGCAACTGTGAAGACTATGTGCATCGAAACTATTTTATACATTTCCAGCTAAAAAATGCAAGCAGAGTTGTCCACATACACTCGTATTGAATTTTTGATACTGCGTGTGATTGTATAAAATCGTTACATGCTTTCCGAAGTAGTTTATTAACTCTGTCAGTGGTCTCAGATTTCCAAAAGAATCGAAATATTTAACACAATTACCCCGCTTTACGTAAGCTACCCAGTGTGTACCAGGACCTTCCGATTTATCTAAATTCACGATACCGCATTCGTTTAAGAACGATTTAGAGGGTAAATTTGTATGCATGAAAACACCTCGAAAATATGGAAAGTTCAACTTTCGTGCAAAGTTATATAACTGTACATTTGTCATTGCGCCCTTTGGAAGCGTTACAATTTGCCGAAGCGCTTCTTTTTTTTTTTTTCTTTAATTCCTTTTCCCCGTTTATATAGTGCAAGGTAAAGTCCATGTCCTTCCATAACACGATTGTGCCGTTTCACTTCCTCTAATGTTTTCCGTGCTGCAGATGCATCGTTGACTGCCTTGACGATACCTGCTGCACCGCCAGCCACCGTGCCCAAAGCTGAAAGGCCTGCAAAAATAGGTACAAGTGCTGGAAGAAATCCCCCACGTTTTGCAACTGGAAGTTTGCGCGACTTCGTCTTCTTCTTCTTGTTACTTTTCCGCGGTGCCATTACTTTCTTCTTTGGCTAAAAGTATTTTCCAATCTGGTGCGAATTCTTTTTGTGCTAATTCGAAGATCAAATGCGCATATGCACATCATACGACTATCGTATCGGAAGTGAAATTTTTCCTGGGATGTTTGGGTTTATATAGGTAGAGAGAGAAGTTGCAAATGATGCAATACATTATGATTTATTAAAGAATAATTTCTAACATAATTTGTAACATAATCCTTTTTTTCTCTGTTAAGATGCTGCTGATGCAGCTGTTATTATGGCCTGAATACCTAAAGCTACTAATTCGCAATCGATAATTGAATTTGGATCATAAATATCAGTTTCTTTAATATGCCACGCAACCTCTGCAAGCACTTTTACATCTCCGTATCCCCGAACTAATGCAACAAACTCTTTAAATTTTTGTTCCACCGAATACAGTTTATCATATAATACATTATGCATTTCAATTATACAATCATTTAAAATTACCATTTTCTCAAATGCTTTTTTTCATCATGCACATACATATATCATTGCTAATCAATTTAATTACTTTTACGCCATATAGCACTCCAAATTCAACACTTATATCATTAAAATTAATATTGTCGCGTGTATCTTTTGAATCGTCAAAGAAGCTGCATACGTTGTCCGCTTCGGCTACAATCAGCGACCACGTGACTATGCTCAGCTCCAGGCGGTTGTTTCGGCTGTCTGATAATATGAGTTGCGGGTAGAAATTGTCGCCAAGTATATTTATGCCGATTTCCAAATGCTTTGTACAGGAATCCGTCAATGGATATTTTCGACCCAAAATTCGACATGATAATTGTGGTGCGATTCTAAAACAAATAAATACCGTTTAAGTATGTTATTGGAACAAATAAATACCAGCAGCGTTAAATGAAATGTGTTTCGAACACTTACTTCACGTCGTCCTGATGTTTTGTCATTTTTTTGCGTGCCTCTTCTTCTTGAGTAGAACTTGCAGGGCGCTTCCTTTGGCAAAAAAACTCTTTGAAACTTTGAGAATACATATTTCACTTTTCACAATACAATCTCGCGAACGATGCGCTTGCGGTGATGGTCAATTTGGTTTTGCGTATGCTTGAAACTTTAGCAAACCCCCTACCTTCTATAGTCACGAATTGCAGTGTCAGATTTGCTGCGTCAACAAAAAAACTCATTTCCAAGACGTAGAAAAAGTGACCTTCCGATAAGAACAAACGGTTCAAGGTCATGGAGGGTGGGGGTAGGGTGTTATATATCTGCTGACGATGTCAAATTTCAGTTCAAGGTTATGGGGTGGGGGGTTGTCATGGGGCTGGGGTGTCAAATTTCAGTTCAAGGTCAGGACGTATCATATTTCTGCTGACGGTGGCTTCAAATTTTAGTTCAAGGTCATGAGGTGGGATGGAGGGTGGGGTGGGGGTTGTCGAGGACGTATCATATTTCTGCTGACGGTGGTGTCAAATTTCAGTTCAAGGTCATAGGTTGGGGAGAGGGGTGGATGTTGTCGGGGTGGGGGTATCATATTTCTGCTGACGGTGTGGTGTCAAATTACAAAAAATGCTGACGCCAGTGATTTAGAATCCGCATAGAACAACTACTTATAATGTTGGTACGGCTTCGGAACTTTTAAATATCTCGATATATCTCGAAAAATACGCATCTGATCAAAAAATGTTATCGAACATAAATAGTAGGAAATTTAATTTCCTACAAAAAAGGTCTGTTAACATTTTGCCATACCTCGCACCGTTTCCGAGATATTTGCAGATTAACCTCAAGGAAAGGGGCGTCACGCACATATTCAGAGATATTTCTTCTTCTTCTTGTTCTTCTTCTGCACAGCTGCGCTGGAAGTGGCATTTACAGCTGGGAATAGTGAATACAGCTTAGAACAGTACAGAGTTACCTCAAAGAAATGGGCCGCAGTGTTTCTTCATCGTTATAATGTTGGTGCGGCTTCGGAACTTTTAAATATCTCGATATATCTCGAAAACTACGCATCTGATAAAAAATGTCATAAAACAGGAATAGTAGGAAATTTAATTTCCTACAAAAAGGGTCTCTTAACATTTTGCCAGAGCTCGCACCGTTTCCGAGATATTTGCAGATTTACCTCAAGGAAAGGGGCGTCACGCACATATTCCAAGATATTTCTTCTTCTACACAGCTGCGCTGGGAGTGGCATTTACAGCTCGGATTAGTGAATACAGCTTAGAATAGTGCTGAGTTACCTCAAAGAAAGGGGCCACGGTGTTTCTGCATCTTTACAACTTGTGTACGTGTACGAATGTCGCACTTCAAACTCGTACGAATATCTCGGTCGGTTACATGGGTCGATAATCCCGTCTTCACCAAATAAGTAAAAGTAATCGCTGCTGCGCTGTCTAACCACCGATCCGAGCGCTCGCCAATATTAAAACTCCCAAATTCAAACCGTTACGGCATTAATGCGAAAGCAATTCAGCGAGCGATTATCAGGCGACAACAACGACCAAGAGCTTTATCTTTACTCGAGTTTAGAGCATTTTTAATTTCAATTCAGTGCCTTGCGCCGCGAAGTCTGTGAATCGTGTAATCCCAAATTAAAACACAAGTGTGATTTTTGTAGTGCTTGATTCACGACTCATTGTGTAAAAATTATAAGTTATACACAATTAGTGACCACTAAGCTGTGTCGTTCATCTTCTCCTAGACGCCAACGGATTTGAAAAGACAGAATCCACGCCTTTTCCGAAAACTCTAATTCTCGCCGAGAACACATTATTTCTAATGTGGATATAGTAATAATGATATTGTTATTAAATGTACACTGATCTGTAGGAAGGTATCAGTATATTACATTATATCTAATGCAGATAGAGTAATAATGATATTTTTATTATGTAGGCGTTTAGTGGAGGGGAGAGAGTTTCGTCTCCCCGGACGCCTTGAGTTCGGGCCGGGTAGCACTAGGTGGCGACGAGATCGGTGTTCTCTCGCAAGTATTCTCCCGGCATGCCGTTCGGATATATATAAGTTCCGAACGGCGGTACGATAGGTGTCTGGGGCAGGGATCGTCTGTTGTCAGCCCCACTGACGAGTCTGACAGACGATCCCGAGACGAAACGCCTTTCTCTCTCCTACAATAAAATGTACATTGATCTGTACGAAGGAATCAGTATATTACATTATTCCTAATCTAGATATAGTAATAATGATATTGTTATTTAATGTATATTCCATATCTAATGCACATATAGTAATAATGATATTGTTATTAAATGTATATTACATATCTAATGCTGATATAGTAATAATGATGTTGTTATTAAGTGTATATTACATATCTAATGCAGATATAGTAGTAATGATATTGTTACTAAATGTACATAGATCTGTAGGAAGGTATCAGTATATTACATTATACCTAATGTAGATGTAGTAATAATGATATTGTTATTAAATGTATATTACAAATCTAATGCAGCTACAGTAATAATGATATTGTTATTAAATGTATATTACATATCTCATGCAGATATAGTGATAATGATATTGTTACTAAATGTACATTGATCTGTAGGAAGGTATCAGTATATTACATTATATCTAATGTGGGTGTAGTAATAATGATATTGTTATTAAATGTACATTGATCTGTAGTAACGAATCAGTATATTACATTATATCTAATGTAGATATACTAATAATGATATTGTTATTACATGTATATTACATATCTAATGCAGATATAGTAATAATGATATTGTACGCGTCTCACCGAGAAATTACCAACGAAATGATCGCGCCTCTCCGTCGGTAAAAGTCTCAGCGCTAGTTCGAATTATCGAAGCCTAATCACGCACCAGGTCGATAAGCGATACTCGCGCCGCTATTTCGACTCTGGATCGCTTCGAACAATTTCCGTTAATCGTGCGAAAGCCATCACCAAGTAAACACCTCAACCGATACCTTTGTAAATTAAAAACCGATCTTATTATTAACTAAAGAATCTCGTGTTCGTGTTCCGAGAAATCGACACCGCTTTACCGCTGCAAAGTGATTTCCACATTGCGTTGTGTACGAAACAATCAAAGAATTGACGCGCTTGTCGAGTGACTTTATTTAAATACACGAATTTAACAATTACGCTTGATTGCTTGATTCCGCCTCGACGTCCAGGTCCTTGCCTAGTCGTGAACCACTGCCTAGTGTGATTCAAATCGGGAAAGTGCATTTAACTCTTTCCAAGCCGTTACAAATTTGGTCCTTCGAGCCGGATCTGGAATCGAGGAAAAGCCGTTAGTCGTCAAGCGCCATGAGTACCCTTGAAGAATTGTTTCAAAAGCAAACGCAAACCATGCGCTCAATCGAACGAGCGCTCGCCAACTTCAAAAAATTGGGGCTGACTAAAATGACCGCAGCGACCACACAAAATCGCATGGCAATGTTAAAGGAGGCGTATCTCCAAAGCCAAGAATTGGACGCCAAGATCGCCGCTGGGATCGATCCGAAGACCAAATCTAACATGCCGTATTTCGTTGACAATCAATTCGAGAAGTCCGAGGAGCGGTATCAAGAGACTCTGGATTACATGGCGGAGGTCCTTGCCAAGGTCGCACCTCCACCGGAGCCATCAGCCAGCAACATGGGAACTTCAAATCCGATGACGTCAAAGCCAACGGCCCATCTTCCGAAGCTACAGTTGCCGACCTTCGATGGAGCGTTCGACGAGTGGGAGACTTTCCGTGACCGTTTCACCTCCATGGTAATAAACAATCTTTCTTTGTCGAACGTAGAACGTCTCCATTTTTTGTACGCCTCGTTGACAGGCGAAGCGAGCCGAGCCGTTAAGCATCTCCCGGTCACCGAAAATAATTTTGAAATCGCGTGGAAGACGATAACATCGCGGTACGAAAATAAACACCGGTTAATTTCGACCCATTTAAACACATTGTTTTCGTTACCATCTGTTTCGTCGGAAACACCGCATAACCTCAAACTGTTACGCGACAAAATGAATATGTCCCTTCAAATGCTCCGAAATTTAAATCGACCGGTTGACGCTGGGAGCGATCTGCTTGTTTTTTTGGGAGTTCAAAAATTAGATCGAGCTTCGCGCAAAGCCTGGGAATTCCAATTGAGCGATGCTATCGAATTCCCCACCTATACCGAATTCGATACTTTCTGCAAGAAAAGAATTCGTGTTCTAGAAGCGTTACCGGCGACTAAGCGCGAAAAACAAACCGAAACCGAAAAATCCAAACCGGGAAAATCTAAGCCGATTTCCGCTCACTCAACAACCTCCGTGAAAATAACATATCCGGTTTGTCAACAAAACCATTTAATTTAACAATGTACAGCATTTCTTTCAAAATCGATATCCGAACGTTTCAATTTTATCAAACAACAAAAACGATGCGTCAACTGCTTTCCTACAAAACATTCGGTTACGCAATGTCCGAGTCCGCGTTCGTGTAAGGAGTGCAATCAACGGCATAATACTCTGTTACACTTTCCAACAAAACCGGACGGCGCGTCCTCAGCCAAAAGGGATGCCGCGTCGTCTGCCTCAGGAGAAGGAGTGACCACCCCCGATCACGGAGTCGAGATAAGTGCGAACATTGCGTCCGATACACCAATTAATCCAAGTATTTTGCTCTCAACAGCACGCGTGCGCATCCACTCGCATAACGGCCGAAACGTCCGGGCTCGCGCTTTGCTGGACCAAGGCTCCGCGGCGACTCTCATCACCGAGCCATTAGCTCAGGTGCTCCGCCTCCACCGAACGAGGCAACACACTCGAATTACCGGAATCGAAGGAATTCAGTCGCAATCCAACCACGTTGCTGAAATAACAGTTACGCCAGCCAAATTGAATGAACCTGCATACTCCACAACCGCAATCATCATGCATTCTTTAACCAGGTACGTGCCTTCACAAAAGGGCGCAATCATTAATTGGTCTCACCTTGCAGATTTGAATTTGGCGGACGAGGACCACATGAGCGCGGATTCTATCGATGTTATTATCGGAGCCGACTTGTACGGGCAACTCCTTCTGCCGGGAGTGAGAAAGGGTTCCGCGTATACTCCCACTGCTCAGAATACGGTGCTGGGATGGATACTCTCCGGTCCAGTACAATCCTCCATTCCCTCCTCCGTCGGTATCCACCATATATCCGTCCTGGAGGACCTCGACCAGGATCTGCGGAGGTTCTGGGAAATCGAGGCCCTCTCTTCTCCCGTTCTCATGACGCCTGAAGATAAAAAATGCGAATTACATTTCAAATCGACACACTACCGTGCATCAAACGCACGCTATATAGTTCGATTGCCTTTCAAAACCGAACCTCCAGTTAAATTAGGAGAATCGCGGCCTGGAGCACTACAAAGTTTCTGCGCGCTTGAAAGACGTTTAGCTCGCGACACAACCACACTTCGAATGTATCGCGAATTCCTTTCAGAATACGCCTCTTTCGGTCATATGAAAAAAGCCGATCTTCTTTCTCCAATCACGAGAGATTGTTATTACATACCGCATCATGCCGTCTTCCGCGAAAGCAGTGAAACTACTCGCCTTCGTGTGGTCTTTAATGCTTCGCGCCGATCGTCGAATGGAAAGTCCTTAAACGATCTTCTTCTAACCGGACCAAAACTCCAGCAGGATCTTGTCGCCATATTAATTCGATGGCGTCAGTTTCAATTCGTGTACACCGCGGACGTGGAGAAAATGTATCGCCAGATTCTTATCGACCCGCGAGACCTCGATTACCAGAGAATACTGTGGCGGGATTCGCCAATCCTACCAGTCGAGGAGTATCAACTTCTCACGGTCACATATGGAACCGCTCCAGCTCCGTATTTAGCTCTTCGCGTCTTGCAACAATTAGCCAAGGATGAGGGCTCGCCCTATCCCGAGGCGGTTTCCGTTCTTCGCGAACAAGCCTATGTAGATGACTTTCTCTTCGGAGGCGACAGCCTCGAGTCCGCTCGCCAATTGCGAGACCAAATCATTGAACTATTAGGAAAAGGCGGCTTCTCGTTAAGAAAATGGGCTAGCAATAGCTCCGCGCTCCTGTCCGACATCAACCCTCAAAACCACGGACTCGCGACGAGTAAATCATTAAAAGCCGACGAAAGCATTTCCGTTCTCGGCATTATATGGAATCCAGCGTTAGACCAGTTTCACTTTAAATTAGCAGTCCCCACCGAAATGCCTAAGACGAAACGAACGATTCTTTCTGCCATAGCAAAGCTCTTCGATCCTTTAGGTTGGATCGCGCCAGTCATCATCGTTGCAAAAATATACCTTCAGACTTTGTGGTCCAGTCAATGTGATTGGGACGACGTTCTCCCAAGTTCCCTTCTCTTAAAGTGGCATAATTTTTACGATCAACTGCCTGATTTGGAACACATTTCCATCCCACGAAAGATTTCTCTGCAAATCATTAAAACTCAAAGCCTGCATGGGTTTTCTGATGCCTCACCGAAAGCGTACGCGGCTGTTGTTTACTCGCGAAGTGTTCTGTGTGACGGTACTGTTAGCATCTCACTCGTCCTTGCCAAAACTCGCGTAGCTCCACTCAAAACGATCAGCGTGCCCCGATTAGAATTATGCGCCGCGTTGCTCCTTGCTCGCCTCTTAAAATTCGTTCGAACCGCGTTAAATCAGGACACGATCGAATCCCATTGTTGGACCGACTCCAGTGTTACCTTAGAGTGGGTAAATCAACCATCGACCCGATGGAAAACCTTTGTCGCAAACCGCGTAGCACTTATTCACGAACTTAGTCCTATCGCACAGTGGCATCACGTATCAACCCACGAAAATCCCGCCGACTGCGCGTCCCGAGGGATGTCTATTAAACAATTAAAGGATTACCAATTATGGTGGTTCGGTCCTCAGTGGCTGCACCAGGAATCCTCTTGGCTTCGCGCGACTCCGAACCCAATTCCTGCTATCTCGCTCGAAGAAAGACAATCTTCTCTCCCTAGCCTCACTGCCTCGTTCGAACAGTGGGATTTAGCAGCGCGTTATTCGTCGTGGTCGAAACTCCTGAGGATTACCGCATATTTATTGCATTATATAGATATCCTCCGCGCACGAATCAAAAGAAAACATGAAAGTAAACTTACCAAATCCAAACCGGTAGCTTCTGCTTCGCCACGTGTTCTGAAGCCCGCCGCGATCCACAAAGCCCGCGTATTTTGGTTACGTAGGCTCCAAACCAACGCGTTCCCGGAGGAATTGAAAGCCCTAAGAGCATCCAAGCCGATCCCGAGGACAAGTCCTCTACTTTCTCTCGTACCGTACTTGGATGCTGACGGTTTAATACGGGCAAAAGGGCGCCTTGCTAAATCTCAACTCGCTGAAAATGCAAAAACGCCCGCTATCCTTCAATCACACCCACTCCTAACATTGCTAATTGAGAATGTGCACCGTAATCTGCTACACGCGGGACCCAAGCTCACGCTCGCTTACCTAAGAAATGACTTTTGGATCATTCCAGTACGAGCGACCATTCGAGGTATTTTATATAAATGCGTCGCGTGCACACGCGAGAGAGCCGACGTTCCCTCCGAGCTCATGGGGGACTTACCAGCACCTAGAGTTGCAAGGGTAGAACGACCATTTACTCATACAGGCGTGGATTATGCAGGTCCGATTCAAGTAAGAACCAACTCTGGCCGCGGACATAAATCTCATAAGGCGTATATCGCGGTATTTATCTGTTTAACCGTTAAGGCAATGCACCTCGAATTAGTAAGCGATTATAGTTCGTCCGCTTTCCTAGCAGCGTATCACCGATTTGTGTCTCGCCGCGGGATTCCAAGAGCAATGTATTCCGATAATGGTACCACATTCCAAGGAGCGAATCGCGAATTATTAACCGCCTTTCGTTCTGCACTCAAAACCGCCGATTTCGGTAATAGATTAGCAACAGACGGAGTCGAATGGCACTTCATGCCCCCGAACGCTCCCCACTTCGGCGGATTGTGGGAAGCCGCGGTGAAAAGCGTCAAATACCACCTAAAGCGTACGGTCGGCGCACACACACTCACGTTCGAAGAAATGACTACCTTCTTATGTCGGGTCGAAGCATGCCTCAATTCGCGACCGCTTGGAACCGTTTCCGACAATATTGACGATTATCACGCGTTAACACCCGGTCATTTTTTAATTAATGCACCACTTGTAACTCCGCCCGAACCGAGTATATTAAATGTAAAAGACAATCGGCTATCTCGCTGGCAACTTTTGCAAAAGCTCACCAAAACTTTTTGGAAAGCGTGGAGCCATGATTACTTGCACACCCTTCATCAACGACCAAAATGGCAAATTAAACAAAATCTCACCAAAGTAGGTCAGCTCGTGTTACTTCGTAACCCGATTCTGCCGCCAAGTCGATGAGAAATGGGACGCACCACCGCCTGCCATCCAGGGAACGACGGTCTTGTCCGCGTCGTCACCATCAAAACTGCGCAGTCCGAATACACCCGTCCAATAACTAAAATCTGCTTTCTTCCCATCACGATTAACGCTGAAGCTGAGAAAATTACGACGTAACAGAGTAATGCGTAGTTAGTCCGCCACATTCCGTCGACCAATTGCGTCATGCTACATATTTTCTTAAAACCGCCGATTTGCTTAATCATATCTGAATTGTACTTACCATCGGCTTCGTCCAGCGAAATGTAATCACAGCAGCGAAATTTAACCACAGAAGCTAAATGTAATCACACGAAATTCCGTTGTTACTGTACACGCGTAGCCTCCATGTTGCCGTAGTAGCGTCTCGTGTTGAATGAATTCATTCAACCGGAGGGGGGGGGGGGGGGGGGAGGCGTGTACGCGTCTCACCGAGAAATTACCAACGAAATGATCGCGCCTCTCCGTCGGTAAAAGTCTCAGCGCTAGTTCGAATTATCGAAGCCTAATCACGCACTAGGTCGATAAGCGATACTCGCGCCGCTATTTCGACTCTGGATCGCTCCGAACAATTTCCGTTAATCGTGCGAAAGCCATCACCAAGTAAACACCTCAACCGATACCTTTGTAAATTAAAAACCGATCTTATTATTAACTAAAGAATCTCGTGTTCGTGTTCCGAGAAATCGACACCGCTTTACCGCTGGAAAGTGATTTCCACATTGTGTTGTGTACGAAACAATCAAAGAATTGACGCGCTTGTCAAGTGACTTTATTTAAATACACGAATTTAACAATTACGCTTGATTGCTTGATTCCGCCTCGACGTCCAAGTCCTTGCCTAGTCGTGAACCACTGCCTAGTGTAATTCAAATCGGGAAAGTGCATTTAACTCTTTCCAAGCCGTTACAGATATTGTTATTAAATGTATATTACATATCTAATGCAGATATAGTAATAACGATATTGTTACTAAATGTACATTGATCTGTAGGAAGGTAGCAGTATATTACATTATATCTTATGTGGGTATAGTAATAATGATATTGTTATTAAATGTACATTGATCTGTAGTAACGAATCAGTATAGTACAATATATCTAATGTAGATATACTAAGAATGATATTGTGATTAAATGTAGATTACATATCTAACGCAGATATAGTAATAATGATATTGTTATTAAATGTACATTGATCTGTAGGAGGGAATCAGTATATTACATTATATCTAATGAAGATATAGTAATAAAGATATTGTTATTAAATGTATATTACATATCTAACGCAGATATAGTAATAATTATTTTGTTATTAAATGTTTACTCAGTCCCATCGAAGTTGTCGCCGTGAAGTTGTCGCGCTAACGTTGCCGCGGCGTGAATGCGTTAGCGTGCCAACTTCACTGCGACAACTTCGATGGGACTGAGTGTACATTGATTTGTACGAGGCAATCAGTATATTACAATATTTCTAACTCAGATATAGTAATAATGATATTGTTATTAAATGTATATTACATATCTAATGCAGATATAGTAATAATGATATCGTTATTAAATGTATATTGCATATCTAATGCAGATATAGTAATAATGATATTGTTTTTATTTTATTTGAACCGCTTCCCTATCGGGATTGCGGGGCGCTTTAACGGTAGCGTTCCCCACCTACATTTCTATTACAGTCTTTGCTCTTTGTCACCTTGTGCTATCTCCTAATTCTTAAATCGCTATCTAATCTATTTCTCCTTCTTCTCTCCGTTATTGTCAGCTCTCCCCTTGTACTACACTTCGGTCATCTCCCAATTATCCTTTCATTCTTTATTTCCTTACTTCTCTTACACTATCCTCTCTAATTCTTATTATATCTCAAACAAAACAAAGTAGTTACTTTCTTTATCCTCTAAGACTCCGCTGTGTTGCATATCTACATAACAGTCAAATTAAAAGTATACTTGCAACTAACTACTAACTTAAACTTAAAAGTAACTGTGATTGCACCCTGCATTTTGGTATAGTTCAATTTGTGAAACAGAGTAATCAATAGAAAAAAGCAAAATAGAACTAAAAATAACCTAAACCTAGAATCTAATGATCGTCCACTGCACCTATTAGGAGTAATAGTAATAGAACAAAATATAATCTCGGCGCGTTTGGTTTACTGGCGCGAGCTGATGTTGGTAGGGCTTGAGTTCCCGACACTGTGTCAATGGCCTAAGGTAGTTCTATGTTCTTCATTCTTAAACTAAAATAAACCTGCTCTTATAATAATGACGCAAAACCAAAATATATTCTATAACTATTAAACTTCGGCCTTCTTTGACACAGTTCTGCCCTACTCTTCAGCTCGTCCGCTCTAAATTAAATTAAATTAAATTAAATTGCTGCTTCTTTGTTTCTTGCTAATTAACCTCTCCCCGTTGCTCTCCCAGTCTTTCTTGTTTTATCCTAGTTCTGCTCGTTACCCATCCCCACCTACTTCCCTCTCACTCTCTCTGTCACTCCTTTTTATTTCTGAATCCTTTGTTTTTTCTTGACCGTTCCCCCCTTTCCCCTTACTGTCTCTACACACTCTTCCACTTCCCTTCTTTTTCTGCCCATCTTCATTCTGTTCCTTCAATCCAGATCCTTCTGTTGTTATATTCTACTCTCTTTCCTTTGAATCTTTCTTCTCTGGCTTTTTCTTTTATTCGCCATTTCAGTTTTCTTTCCTCACTGGATAGGTCCTCTTCTATTACCGCTCTCCATTTTTCCCAGATGTCATTCTTTTTTCCTAGCAGTACGTTTCTATCCTCCTCCTCTTCTAATTCCATCAGGATTAGTTTTCTCCCGCCCTCCCCTGTCAACTCTGTTTGCTTCTTTATCATCACTTTTTTCCCCAATTCTATTTGTGACATTATGTTAACCCTTCTGCTTCTTTCCTCTGCGTCTTTTCCTCCCACTCCTTTCCACACCAGGCTTCTTTTTCTTCTTTCTTTCTTCTCCATCTCTATTTTTGTTTCCCAACTTTCCCTCCAGTCCTCTCTGTTCTCCCCTTCTGCTTCTTTGTCGTCTTCTTCTTTTTCGTTCTCCTCCTCTTCGCCCAACGTTCGTTTTTCTAGGCTTCTCCCCAGCCTTACCTCGTCGCCCTCCTCCACACATTCTCTTCTTCTTTTTTCCGTTCCATTCTCCGTCCTTTCTTTTTCTTTCTCCTTTGCCTGCGACTCGTTTTTTCTTTTTTTCTGCAGCGACTTCTCTCCTTCCTCTTCTTTCACTTCCTCTACACACTTCTCACTATATTCTCCTCTCAGTTTGAATCCCTTATCTTCATTCTTGTCTTTCCTCTCTATTTTCCCCTCTTTTGAGTCGTCTTCCTCTGTTCCTTTGCTGTTGTCCCTTTTGTCTATTTTCTCTGTGCTTTTCCTTCCCTGTTCTCTTCCTGCCGCTTCTCGCATCAGTTCTTTTCTTATTTCATCTACGCTCTCTCCTATCTTTCTCAGCTCCTTCAACACGTCTTTTCTCCATTCGCTTTCCATCTTCCGGGTGCTTCACTATCTTTGCTGCTTTTCCCTTACCGTCTCTTTCTGCAAAGGAGATTATATTATAATAAGATATTACCATCCGCTTGACCGCGTGCATGCTTATCATTATGCGTTGCTATATATTCCGCGTGTGTTCTCCTTTCTTTCGTTTATTTTACTTTTCCTACCTTCACAGTTTCTCTTTATCCTTTCCTTTCCTTCTTATATTTTCCTCTGTTCCTTTACTCTCTTGTACTCCTTCCTCACCTTTCTTACTAACTTCTGATTGTCTTGTATGTCTTGTACCTGTTGCTTCTTACTGTTGCGCCCTCTTTTTCGCCATGTGCTTCTTCAGTGTTGCCACCTGCTTTTTATTTTTTCCCATTGTCGTTATGTGCCAGGTCTTCCTCTCACTCTCCTGCATTCGCATTACTCTGTCGGTATTGCTGCTCCCTCTCTTTCCGACCGTCTCTGTCTTTCTCCGGTTTCTCTCTCCTTCTCTATTTCTTTCATCCAGCGTTCCCCTTCTCCGTCTTCTCCTAGCAGCAGCTTGACTATTTCTTGCCATCCTTCTTTTCTCTCTTTGCTTGTTCCGCACCCTTCCCATACGTGCTCCCACGACTCTTGTTCCCATTCGCAGATTCTACATTTCCTTTTCTCTTCACTTTCCCAGTATTTAGCCCTGTTAATCTCATTTCCCACCTTTCTCTTTTCCACCTTTCTTCTTTCCATCCTTTTTCTAAGTACTTAGGCATTCCCTTTTCTTCGATATCTTTGTACCATTTGTTGTATCTTGCTCCCAGTATTTTATCCCATCTTTCTTTTCCTTGCATCCGTATATCTGCCTCTTCTATCCCTTCGAATCCCATTTCCCCCCTTCTCCTTTTTTCTTCCAGCTTTGTTTGTTCTATCCCTCTTTCTTCGAAGAGTTTTTTCCTCTCCTCTTCCCATTTGCTTTTAGGTCTCTCTCTTTGTTCTCTGAATATCATCTCCTCCCAGCATTTCCTTGCTAATTCCCCTCCTCTCCCCTCCCACATCCTCCTTTCAAATCCCCATGCTAATCTTCCCGCTTTTAGGCTCACCTTCGATCTTTGCGTTTCTTCTCTTATCATGTATCCCGGTGTGCACCAGTTCACCCCCAGCGTCCATTTTAAGATTCTCTCCTGTACCCCTTCCATTTCTTTTCTCTCCTTCCATCCCCAAATTTCTGCCCCGTATGCCATTATCGGCCACACCAGTCTGTCCCAAAGCCATAGCCTCCTCTTGCAGTCTTTTCCGAATCTTCTTTTCCCGATCCCCCAGACTTGTCTCGTCGCAGCACTCGCTTTGCTCACCCTGTCTTTTATGTGCAGTTCACTTCCTCCATTCCCTCTGAGGACGAATCCTAGGTATTTGAATGACTTTACCTCTTCCATTTTCTTTCCTTTCCAGAGCCAGTCCCTCTTTTTCCACCTTCATCCCCCTTTTCTGAATCTCATTACCTTTGATTTCTCTCTATTTAACTCCAGCTTCTTCTTGTCTAGATATCCTTCTAATTTTCTTATCATCGCTGCCATGTCCTCCTCCTTCTCTGCCAGGAGAGCCACATTGTCTGCGTAGGCTAAGGTGTACACTTTTCTCTCCCCTAGTTTTATCCCTCCAATCCCTCCTTTCCTCATCACCTCTTCCAGGTCCGCTGTCAATAGGTTGTATAATATCGGACTCAGTGGGCACCCCTGTCTTAGACCTCTCGCTGTCCAGAAAGGTTCCGTTAGCCCTTCTTCCATCCTTACTCTGCTTCTAGCCTCCCTCAGCACTTCCTTTATTCTTTCCCTGAGCCCTCTTCTTACTCCTTTCTCCTTTAGTACCTCCATCAACACCCCTCTATCCACCGAGTCGAAGGCGGCTTTCAGATCGATGAAACAGGCAATCACCTTTCCCTTCTCCCTCATTATTTGTCTATTCACCAGGTAGTTCAATACATAGATATTATCCATAGTTCCCATTCCTTTTCTAAAGCCCGTCTGGTTGTCCGGAATCATCCTCTTATTTTCCGCTTCTTGCCTCAGCCTCTCCGTTAATACCGCTGTATATATCTTATACAGTGTAGGCATCAGTGTCACCCCTCTGTAGTCACTAGCGTGTCTTCCCTTTCCTTTCTTTTTAATTGGGGCAATTATCCCCTCCTTCCATTCTTCCGGCTAGCCTTCTCCCTTCCACACTCTATTGCAAGTCTTCCATACCCATTCTGATACTTCCTCCCCCCCATATTTCCAAACTTCGTTTGGTATTCCGTCTCCCCCCACTGCTTTTCCGTCCTTCAGTTTTGCCACTGCCTTTCTTATCTCCTCTTTACTTATTTCTTCTTCTTCGTCCTCTTCTGCTATTCTTTCTCCTCCCATTACCACCTTTTCTTCCGTTACTCCTAGCAAGTCCATAAAGTGTGCTTTCCATTCTTCTTCTTTTATGCTTGATTGTGGCTGCCCTCTCTTTTTCCTTTCCCTATTTACTATTCTCCACATGTCCGTGTCCGTTTTTGCTCCTTCTACCTCTTTTATGAACTTTTCATTTTCTTCTTTCTCTTTTTCTTCACACATTTTGTTGTATTCTTTCTTTGCTTTTCTGTAGCTTTCTCCCCCTTTACTCCTCCTTCTCCACTCTCTTAGTATCTTCCTGACTTCCTTTTTTCTTTCTTTGCACTCCTCGTCCCACCATCCTTTTTTCTTGCTCTTGCGTCCTTTCTTACTTCCTCTCTCAAGCCCTTTCCTGAACTCTTCCAGTATTATTTACATATCGTCGTTCAGTTCCTTGTTCTTCGATCTCTTCCAGCTTAGCCCTTCTCTAAATTCTTTCCTCCCCTGCTCCGACCAGTCCCCTCTTGGTGCTGCCTTCCTTCTCCTTTCTTCTACTATAGTTTGTTCTCCTCCCCTTATTTCTACTATCAGGGGGTGGTAGTCTGACTCTACCCTATCCCCAATTTCCATCCTTTTGATCTCCTCCCTTCCTTCCTCCTCTACTATGACATAGTCTATCACCGTTTCTCCTCTGGCCCCTGTTTATGTGAATTCCCCGTTCTTATCCCCTTCTATAGTTCTATTCAGAATAGACCATCCTGTCTCCCTCAGGGTCTCTAGTAACCTGTTTCCTTCCGTATTACTCTTCTTATCTTCGGACCTTCTCTTTTCTTCTCTTTCTTCGTCCTCCTCTTCTGTCTTGCTTCCCCCCTCTTCCCCCGTTCTCGCATTAAAATCGCCCCCTATTATTGTCCTCCCTTCCCCTATTTCTTCTAACCATGGTCTGAGTTCCTTTATCTTTGTTTCCATGTCTTCGTGTACGTATACCCCCACGATCTTCCAGTTCAATTTTTGCCCCTTTGCATTCAGCCATTATTATACCCTCTTTCCCCTCCTCCACTCTGATCCCCCCTTCCTCGCCCATTATCCCTTCTTTCACTCCCATTACCATCCCCCCATTGCTCTTCTTTTTTTGTTTTTCCTTTTCGCTAGTTGCGCTTCCCACCTGTATCCTTCTGGCAACCTGTCCCTTATCTTGTCCCATCCTTTCTCTTCCAGCCAAGTTTCTATAAGCACTACCACGTCCCACTCTTTTATTGTCTCCCAAAATTCTATGCCTTTATTTAATACTCCTGCGCAGTTCCAAAATCCTACTGTCCAGCTTCCATCCTCCTTTCTTTCTTTTCCTCTTGTCCCTTTTTTCTTCTCCTGTTTCTTTTTTCTTTTTGTTCCGTTTCTTTCATGCTCTCTATCGGACTCCTCGCCTGCTTCTTCATCTGGTTCTTCCACTTTTCTTTTTCTCTTTACTTCTCTTTCTTCCTTCTGTGGCTTGACGTCCTCCTCTCTCTCATTACTCCCTGTGTCCCTTTCCCCTCTTCCCCCTTCTTCTGCTCCCCTCCATGGGTGAGTTTCCATTCTTTCCCCTCCCCATCCGTTAGTGCTCCCTTGTCTTCATCCCATTTCCACCATTTCCCTTCTATTCTTATTTTCTTGTAGTCTACCTATACATTTTTTCCTTTCACTCTTTCTTCTCTTGCGATTCTTCTTAATGTCCACTGTGTTCTCCTTTCCTCCCAAGTTAAGTCATCTTCTATTCTCTCTTCTCTTCCCTTTAGCGCCCTTTTGTTCTCCATTATTTTCCTCCTTAGCTCGGCCGTCTTTACTTTTACTTGCATCATATATACTTCCTTTCCCTTCTCTACTGGTCCCACCGCTTTTACCTCCTCTATTGCGTCCTCTACCCCCGTGACCTTTAAGATCTCTACTGCTTTTTCTTTCTTTTTTTTTCTTTCATTTCCTCTCTTAGTTGCTCCATCTCTCTTCTTATATCCTTCCCTAGTAGCTTCATATTTGCGTCCATCCTCTCCATCTTTCCTCCTAGGTTTTTATCCATTTCTCTTATTAGCTCTTTTACTTCTCCCATCCCTCCCCCCTCTTCCTTTCTTTCCTTTTCCTTTTCTGGTGACCTCCCTGTTAGTATGCTTTCTTTAAACATCCAGTTGTTTGTTTCCCTGTTGACCCCTCCCCCTTACACCTTCTCTGCTTCTTCCTCCTTTTCTTCTTCTCCCTTCCTTTTCCATATTTCTTCTAGGTTTTCCATGCTTCCTATACTCTGTGTTCTTTCTCTTGTCAGAGTTTCTACTATTGAGGATCTCCCTCTCCTTCCCCCTTTCTCTTGTTTTCCCTGCTCGCTCTTTCCTTCCCCCGCCTTCTTTCCCTCTTTCTCGTCTCCCATCTCCCTCCTGTTGCTATACTTTGCCGCTGCCTCTTCCTTACCGACTGCTCTTCTGTTTTTCTCTTCTTTTCTTGATCTAGATGTCTCTCTCCCCTGCCTTTTCTATCGATCCTGTCACCTCTTCTCTGTTCCAAACCTACAATTGCACCTTTTCTTCTGCTTTCTTTTCTCTATCTTCTTTCCCCTCTCTCTTACTACTTATCTTTCTTATCATTTCCTGTCTTTTGCCTCCCTTGGCGCAGCTTCCTGCCCCTCCACACCTTCTTTATCATGTTTATTCTAAAATTCTACTGAGCGAACCTTTAGCACTTCTTAACGCAACCGTGTCGCTAACGGGCCTCCAGTACAGTTCAATAAAGATATTGTTATTAAATGTATATTACATATCTAATGCAGACATAGCAATAATGATATTGTTGCAAAATGTACATTGATCTGTAGGAAGCTATCTGTATATTACATTATATCTAATGCACATATACCAACAATGATATTATTATTAAATGTACATTGATCTGTAGTAACGAATCAGTAAATATACTGATGATAATAACATTATATCTAATGTAGATATACTAATAATGATATTGTTATTAAATGTGTATTACATATCTAATGCAGATATAGTAGTAATGATATTGTTACTAAATGTACATTGATATGTAGGAAGGTATTAGTATATTACATTGTATCTAATGCAAATATACTAATAATGATATTGTTATTAAATGTATATTATATCTCTAATTCTGATATGGTAATAATGATATTGTTATTAATAGTATATTACATACCTAACGCAGATATAGTAATCATGATATTGTTATTAAATGTAAAATACATATCTAATGCAGATACAGTAATAATGATATTGTTATTAAATGTATATTACATATCTAACGCAGATATAGTAATTATTGTATTGTTATTAAATGTACATGGATCTGTAGGAAGGCATCAAGGTATTACATTATATCTGATGAAGATATAGTAATAATGATATTGTTATTTAATGTATATTACATACCGAATGCACATATAGTAGTAATGATATTGTTATTAAATGTATATTACATATCTAATGCAGATACAGTAATAATGATATTATTAGTAAATGTACATTGATCTGTGGTATCGAATTAGTATATTACATTATATCTAGTGTAGATATATTAAGAATGATATTGTTATTAAATGTACATTGATCTGTAGTAAGGAATCAGTATATTCCATTACATCTAATGTAGATATACTAACAATGATATTGTTACTAATTGTATATTACAAATCTAATGCAGATATAGTAATAATGATATTGTTATTAAAGGTATATTACATATCTAATGCTGAAAATGCCTCGGAAACGGTGCGAGCTATGGCAAAATGTTAAGAGACCTTTTTTGTAGGAAACTCAATTTCCGACTATTTACGTTCTATGACATTTTTTTATCAGAAGCGTAGTTTTCAAGATATATCGATATATTTCAAGGTTCCGACGCCGTACCAATATTATAAAGAAGAAGAAACACCGTGGCCCCTTTCTGTGAGGTAACTCTGCACTATTCTAAGCTGTAAATGCCACATCCAGCGCAGCTGTGCGGAAGAAGAACAAGAAGAAGAAGAAATATCTCGGAATATGTGCGTGACGCCCCTTTCCTTGAGGTGTATCTGCAAGTATCTCGGAAACGGTGCGAGCTATGGCAAAATGTTCAGAGACCTTTTTTGTAGGAAATTAAATTTCCTACTATCTATGTTCTATGACATTTTTTGATCAGATGCGTAGTTTTCGAGATATATCGAGATATTTCAAAGTTCCGACGGCGTGCAAACATTATAAAGATGATGAAACACTGTGGCCCCTTTCTTGGAGGTAACTCTGCACTATTCTAAGCTGTATTCACTATTCCCAGCTGTTGATGCCACTTCCAGCGCAGCTGTGAAGAAGAAGAACAAGAAGAAGAAGAAACACCTCAGAATATGTGCGTGACGCCCCTTTCCTTGAGGTAAATCTGCAAATATCTGGGAAACGGTGCGATCTATGGCAAAATGTTAAGATACCTTTTTTGTAGGAAATTAAATTTCCTACTATTTATGTTCGATAACATTTTTTGATCAGATGCGCATTTTTCGAGATATATCGAGATATTTAAAAGTTCCGAAGCCGCACCAACATTATAAGGATGAAGAACCATTATGGCCCCTTTCTTTGAGGTAACTCTGCACTATTCTAAGCTGTATTCACTATTCCGAGCTGTAAGTGCCACTTCCAGCGCAGCTGTGCAGAAGAAGAACAAGAAGAAGAAGAAATATCTCGGAATATGTGTGTGACGCCCCTTTACTTGAGGTAAATCTGCAAATATCTGGGAAACGGTGCGATCTATGGCAAAATGTTAAGATACCTTTTTTGTAGCAAATTAAATTTCCTCCTATTTATGTTCTCTGACATTTCTTGATCAGATGCGTAGTTTTGGAGCTATGGCTCCAAAAAACGCGGAATTTCACTGCGAATCGTTTCCAATTTACGAAAATTATCCTTAAACAATGTCCAATGTTTATAATTAACATCCCGAACACCGGAAACACGACGTCGAAATGCCGCGTAACACGTACATCACGTTTTCGTTACTTAACAATAAATTAACACAATATTTAATCAAAAAACGACACAATAGCACTTCCGAACACATAATAAAAAGGATTTTACCAAAAAACGCGAATAACTAACAATAAGCCGCTATCCACCGCGTTGAAAATCTAACCACGGGGCGACCACGAATCACGTCCGCTCCCCTCGACGCGTCGAGCGGGAATCCAACCATTTTTTTTTTTTCGCGGGGAAATCTTACATAAGACCCCCGCCACCCGCGGGGGAGGGCAGCGGGGGAGTGGCAGATTCCTACTGACTGAAACCCCACGGCGACCTCCTCTGGCGTATGGCAGAGGCTCCGGGACCTGATTACTATAACTCCAGAGCCTCCCCCGCCGTGCGCTGAAAGCGCCCGTCACCGGGGGAGTAACAACTCCCCTAGCCGGCACCAGGGGTTGCACCCAGTGCCGGCTCCATCGCGGGGGAACTGCGTGCAATGGCGGCCGGGCCCCCCAGCCCGTACCGCCTGCAGTCCCCGCGCCTCGATCTCCTCACAGGCTACGGGAAGGAGCAACACCCCGCCCGCCCGCCAGGAAGGTCGGGCGCTGTCCTTCGCTCCGCCGGCATCCGGTGCCGGCTACACACCGGGTCCGCGTGCAATGGCGCCCAAACAGGGCGCCTGCGGCCCGCCGAGACGTCCCCCTGTGGGCTGCGGTGAGCCGTGGCCGGCCACCCTCCAGGTGGACTCCCTCGGCTCCGCTGCACCCCCCTGCGGGGGCCAGCGCCACTCCCGGCGCGGGAGGGAGACGCCACTCTCCGCCCGGAGTCACCCGGCCCCCCAGAGGCGGACAGAGAGGGGCCCCCGATTGAGAACGGGGTCCCCACCCGCCCGCCCCGGGTCCGACCGGGGTCCGGGCTCATTTCGTCCGGGGCGGGAGGGTACACCGCGACCCCTTCCACCCCCACAAGAAACACCCCCCGTAAAATCTCCCCAGGAGGCGGGGGGGCCCGCGTGCCCTACACTACCCCGTCCCGCTTCTGTCGCGCCGGGGGGGCAAATAGCGAAAGCCGCCATCGCCCCCCCCCCCCCCCACCCCTTATGGCGGCGGATCCCTGCGACGTCGTCGCGTCCCACGTCCGCGACCTCTCCGAGCGGGATCGTACCTTCACGATCCCGCTCGGACCTCTCCTTGAGGGCCATGACCTCCTCGCAGAAGGTGGTCACGGCCCTCCATTCTGTCTCGCCGGCAAGCATCTGTCTCACGTCGCCTGCCGGCGAGAGATCCTCCCCTATTTCTGCCGTCAGGGCGTGACGGGCCACCGCAAACACCGGGCACTCCGCCAGCGTGTGCTGTGCGGCGTCCCGCGCCGCCCCGCAGAGCCAACAGTGGGGGGTCCATTCCCTGTTCCTGCGGCACAGGAACTCCCCGAACACCCCGTGTCCGGAGAGCACCTGCGAAGAGGCGGCACAGCCTCGGACCTAGGACGCCGGACGCGATAACCCAGGCGCGGCCGGGGATGCCGTCCAAGCCCGGGGCGGTGTTCTTGGCCCCGAGCCTTCTGACGGCATCGTCCAGCTCCTCCTTTGTGACCCCGAGGTCGGCGGACCAGGCGACGGGCTCCGCCGGCCCTTGCTGGTGGCGCGGGTGCGACGTTCCCCCGGAACGGGGGAAGAGGGTGTCTATTACCCGCGTCAGCAGCTGGGGGTCCAGTCTCTCCGAGACCGGGGGCGCCCGTGCGCGGAGCTTGCCCATGACCATCCGGTAAGGGCGCCCCCACGGGTCCTCGTCCAGAGAGCCCTGGAGCTCCTCCCACGCCCAGGATTTCGCGTCCCTGATGGCCTGCCTCAGGCCTACCACGAAGACGTGGTATGTACCCCTCAGCAGATCCTCCCTCGCCGGGTCGCGGACTCGAGCCCTTCGGGCGCGCTGCCACTGGCGCCGGGCGTGCTGACACTCGGATCGGAAATCCGCAATGTCGCCCGACCCTCAGTACAACGCCCTCCGGGGGGGGCAGGCGCGGGGCCCTGGGCATGGCGGTGTCACATATTGCGCTCATCGCCTCCCGGAACCACTTGGCCTCCTCCTCAACGTCCGCGACCGGCCCGGCAAGGGCTGCGGCCATCAGCATGTCCTTGTCCAGCCTCTTCAGCACCCAGCGACGCAGTGGCGGGCCACGCGCCGGCCTGGGGGCGGCGGGGAGGGAGTAGCTGAAGGTGATGTATAGATGATCACTCGGCGTCTCCCTCGCCGCCACCCTCCAATTTTGCACCATGCGCCCGGCCACAGGGGACGTCCAGCTCAGATCCACAATGGATTCCCCCTGAAACCTTTTTTTTTTTTTTTTTTTTACGTGGGGGAAATCTTCGAGAGACGCCCCCAGCCCTGAGCCCTGACGCCCAGAGCCGAGGGTAGTGCCGGATTTTTACCGGCTAAAACCCCTACGGTGGCCTACGCTGTGTGTTGGGGAGGGCCCCGGGACCTCTGACGAACGACACCGCCACCCCCCATCCCTGCACCATACATTCGGATCTTCCACCACCCTCCATCTCTGCACCATACGCGCGGCCAGGGGAGTAGCGAAAGACAGATCGACTATAGACTCCCCCTAAGCACACACGCAGGTGATAAGGGACCCCACATTGAGCAGGTGGAGTCCTAGCCCCGCCGCCCAATTTACGACCGCCCTGCCTCTCGCGTCTGTCCTCGGGGAGCCCCAAAGTGACGCATGGGCATTAAAGTCCCCGAGGACTAGCACTGGCCGGGGGGAACAACGGGAGACATAGTCCCCCAACCGGTCCAGGTACTGTTCATATTGCGCGAGAAGCCATCTGGGCGGGGCATAGAGCCCCACCACCGCTATTTCACCCCACAGCACGCCGACGAACCCCCGGCCCCGTTCCAGTGGGACGGGGTGTGGGGGTACTGCGGTGCCAATAATCGCCACGGAGCCGTCCTCGTCCCCGAACCAATCTGTTCTGTCGAGGACTCGGTACCGCTCCGCGGGCACCGCCAACCCGGCCTTCCACTCGGCCAGGGTTTGGAACAACATGTCCTGAGCCCTGGCCGAGTGGTTCAAGTTGGCCTGAAGTATAGGGCCCTTGGGCCCCATACCTAGGCTTTACGAGCCGCCTCCGCGGCATTTTTACTTGCCGACTTGGCAGAGGGATTTTTCTTGCCCCCCTTCTTCGACTCCGCAGGCTTGGTCCTTGATACCTGTTCCTTGGGGGCTGTTCCTGCACCTTCAACGGCACTCTTCTTCTTCTTCTGGGAGGAGGAGGGGGCACAACCTTTGGCTCCCAATCGATGCCACGCGGGCCGCCCCAGGTCCGCACAGAGGGGGCACCGCGGGGTGGCGCTACACTTGCTGGCCACGTGGCTCGACTCTCCGCACGCATAGCAGCGGTCAGACCTATCAGCTTCGCAGGTGTATCGCTGCCTAACATGCCCTCTTTCCAGGCAGCGATAGCACTGCAATGGCCGCGGTGGTAGCGCCTGTACTCTGGCTGAGGACCACCTGATCAGAACCCTCCCAGAGGCGGATAACTTTTTGAGTGCCGCTAGAGGGCATCTCGCCCAGACAGTCCCCGTCCTTTGGGGGGAGGTGCGAATCTCCCCCATTTTAATTTCTTCAGCGGAGCAACCCCCCGAGTCGTCGAGACCGGTCACCCTAACCTCGCCCATTTTTATGGGGCGGGCAACCCTCACCTCGCTGCCACTGAACACCTGGCGGAGTCGTTCAGCCAACTTGGCAGCTTTCTCCGTCCTGTCCTCCCCAGGTAACTCGTGGACCAAGCCACCGGTCCGAGCTCTTCTGGGCATCAACGCCGTGATGCCCAGCTCCTTCAACTTGACCCGCTCCCGGGCCATGAGCATGGCCTCGGCGTATGAGACCTTAGCCTCGGCAGCTAGGTTGACGGTGACCGCCGCAGTACGAGGAGGGCGGGGGGCCTTCTGGCTGGCAGGTTGGGCCCCTTGCCCCTTAACCGCCGGTGCCGCCCCTCTCTTCTGCCCCTTCTGGGCAACCACCTTGGAGCTCTGGGAGGGAGGGGCCTTGGCCGCTGCCGCCTTCTTCTCTGCAGCTTTAGCGCGGCTGCCGACCACCGTCACCCAGGTGCCATCCGCCGTCCTCCGATGTTCTTCGACAATCCGGGCCATTCTAGCTCCACAAATGATGTCGGTTGGTCGGGTGCTGAGGAGGGCCCCGGCAACGACTCCGTGGCAGGCAGGGTCCTATTCCGCACCCGCCTCTCAGCTTCCTTCCTCGATGCAGTGGGGATGGTCGTAGCCACAGCTCCCCCTTAACATGCTCCGCCCTCTTAGGCGGGGGCTGGACGGCTGCAATAGCGGCTTTGAACTCCGCCCGGAGCCCCGACAGGCCCGTTTCGAGGAGAGCCGCAAATCCCCTCATCAGGTCGGGCTCGAGGCCACCAACCTTCCCCTCCTCTTTTCCAGGTGCAGCAGCTGGGATTGGGACTTTCACCACGGAACATTCAGGCGGGCAAGACGGTAAGTCGAAAGCTTCGACTGCGTCCTTCCTCCTTTTCCTCCCCGCCTCTTCACCAGACAACGGCGAGCCGGGCCTCGCCGACCTTTTGGATGGGCCGGGGCCTTCAGGCGCCGGCACCTCTGTGGCAGCGACCCTGCACGTAATGTCTGCCAGGCTGTTTTGCAGGATGTTGATTTGGGCCTCCTGGGCAGCCACTTGTTCCTCCCGCAGCTTCAGCTGTTCGCGAAGCTCCTTCACCTCTATCGGCCCTGACAGGTGCAGCCCTGATTCCCGCTTCCGTGTGGATGGCCTTAAGGTAGCGGGAGACCATCCTCAGCTTGCGAACAAATGTCCCTTTCAGCCCCTTGGCGACGCCCGCGACCTTGTCGATGTCGCGACAGAACTCCAAGGACTGCGCAATAAGGTCGCGCGCTGGGACTTGACTTCCTCCGCCAGGTCCTCAGGGTCCGGGAGGGACCTGCTACCCCGACTCGGTTCTATAGGGTCCTCGTTAGGATCGAGCACCCTCCTCTCCTCCAGCAGGTCAAGTTCCCGGCGCTGGACATCCAGGACTCTCTGCTTAGCCGCCGCGAGCCACACGTACTGGCCCGTGGTCGGCGGGTGACCCCTCTTGCTCGTGCGCCGTGCCTCCAGAGATACTGCCGAGGAGAGTGACTCGTCCGAGTCCAAGTCCACCTCACTCTCTCTGGATGCGGGAGCATCAGAGGCCGCCGGGGAAACTCCGGCCCCTCCTCGTACCGGTCTCAGGGGAGGCCACTCCACATCCGCCCTAGTTAATCGGACGGATAGGCGGCGCGCATGCGTTACCCTGCTAGTGCTGGGCTGCGCCATATTCTCCGCGCCCGTTTCCCGTCTCGCATCCTGTTGAACAGCCGCAGTCGTCGTCGGTACGTCCCGTCCAGTGTTTGTTGTTGTTGTTGGCGTTTTTAGTTTCAAGTCATCTATAGTGTTCCCACGAGTGGGTCGGTCTGTGGGTCCACCCGGGCAGAGCCGCCTTACCCGGGTAAGGCTAGTACACCCGGGGGGTCGCCAGATACCCCGGGGTGGGCCGCTAGAGACTGATGCACCCATCAGCCACCTCTGGCGCTGACTCCAGGGGCGCCCTCATCACCGCGTACCGCAGCTTGGGGCTAGAGATTTTTTATAGCGGTTGTCATCCTCGCGGGCCGACCAATGAAGGCAAGCCCCCCGTTCCAGCGAAACGTGACCACTGGGTTACGGTGTAATTGCTTGGGCACTCCGGGTTCGCTACCCGCACGCAACCTGGCCCCTGGAGACCTGAACGACGCTGCAGCCATCCTTTCGCCTCTCCGACCCAGGCCTTACCGGCAAGGGAGGCCCTGCCAGGATCCGTAGATCCCACCGGCATCGCCCCGGGTCATCTGCGAGGCTACTTCGACAGCAGCAAACGCCCCCTTTCAGTCGCCTTGTACGACAGGCAGAGGTTGCCGTGTCTGTATTCTATCCCCCAGTCACAGGGGAGGTTTTGATGGGTTTTCCTTCCCTTGGTGTTTGGTCCGCGGGAGCTATTTTATTTCACTCCTACCCTCCATGCACTCCGAAAAGTGCATGGCGAGCATTCCCCTATCCGCCACCTGGGGACGCGCCACGTCGGGGTATCACCTCCCCGCCCAGCCAGTACACTTGGCCAGGTCCGTGGGTCCCCCTGAAACCTTTTTTTATTTTTTTTTTTGGTTCAGTTGGAAGAGGAAATGCGTTTGCGCACGCGCGGGTTGGTTCCCCTTTTCGTCTATTCGGCTAGAAGGGACCCGGGCAGTGTGGGACTCATGTCCGCCCTGAAGGGGCAGCCTGGCGCCCGTGAGGTGAGGGCAAACCCAAAGACGCAACGCCAGAAGGAGGCAACCTGGCAACCCAACCCTTAATGGTTGAGTTTAGCCCAAGAGTAGGCCACAGCCCTGAAGGGGCGACCTAGACGGGCAGCCCAGAGTGGGCACTCCCGAGGCTGGACATACTACCCACTAAAACCTCTCCCCTAACGTGGACCGCCGGCACCTTTTCACTCGTTAGAATTCATAAAGGAATACCAGCGTATAGCCACAACGACGCTTCGGCACTTCAACGCATTTCGCGTTATTGCGGCCGCCCGCAAAAACGCCATGCGCTAGGCACATGGGGTATCTGCGGATCCACGCCGTTGCACCTCCGATCCAGCGGTAGGACATTTTCAACCTGTACGGTAAGGCACAGGATTTTTCTTCGGCCACGACCAGGAACCGAAGTAAGCCCATTCCGGGTGGTCGCCTCATGTGTTCACCTGCCAGGGCAGGAGCTTGCTCTTCGACACGGCCAGGAACCGGGACATCGTATCTCCACGGCTGACCGTGTCCATCTTCGTCCACCATGGTTGGTTGATAATGATGATGTGGCTTATCCTAGATATCGTCACGCCTACCTGACCTTCCACGAGGACAGGCCATTTTTCTTCAGCAACGATCGGCACCGGGGGGACATCCTCCAGGATCGACACCGGGGGGACATCTTCCCGGCGTGACCACGCCACCTCTTCGCCTGCCTAGCACTATTGCCAGGACAGGGGTTCCTCTTCGGCCACGACCAAGAACCGGAGCTCCTGCTCAACGGGTGATCGCGCCATGTGTTCACCTGTTTTAACAGGGCTTGCTGTTCAACACGGCCAGGAACTGGGACATCGTATCTCCACATTTGGCCGTGTCCATCTTCGTGTACCATGGTTGGTTGATAATGATGATGTGGCTTATCCTTGCAGTCATCACGCCCACCTGACCTTTCACGAGGACAGGCCATTTTTCTTCGGCCACGACCAGGAACCGGAGCTCCTGCTCAACGGTTGTTCGCGCCATGTGTTCACCTGTTTTAACAGGGCTTGCTCCTCAGCACAGCCAGGGCCCGGGGCGAGTCCTTTCCCCGGTTGACTGTGCCACATCTTGGTAGGCTGCAATCCTCGATGACCTGTCCCATACATACTTTACACACACACACACGCTCATGACCAGCATTGCGCTTCGAGTAGCGCTTCGAATGCCCCAAATATGCAACGATAAATAGTGAATAAATAATGAGTAAAGAATAAATGAATAAATAAATGAATAAATGAATGAGTGAATGAATAAATAAATAATGAATAATGAATAGGAATTAATAAGCACATGAAGCCCATGAATAGAATAGAGGAGCCCATACATTCAATAACAGCTGTCATAATAAGCATACTAAACATACTAAACATACTAAAACTGGTTAAATCAAATCACAAATACAACGGGAAATAAATATATATATGCATCTAATGCATCTAATGCAATAGAGCAGTTAGTGACTAGTTAACAGTAAAAGAAACAGTAAGCAATATGAGAACGTGAGAAACTGTGAAGTAAACATAAGTAGTATTGCACGCAAGCAGGCAAGCGAGCATATGTGAACTGGACATAAGCAAACGACCAACAAAACCTCCAAAACCTAAAACGTCAAACATACATACATACAGCCGAGCAGCCAAATAGCAGAAGAGGAATATTTAACATTCAACACTAGCGCACAATATAATCACATAAAATTAAACTCAAGATAAACCATAAATTTGAGATGAAATAAACCAAGGATGTGAACCGTAAAGTAAAATAAAGTCGCCAGACAGATAGCAAATAGCAAGCCAGCCATGAGAGAAGAGAAACAAACATAACATAACATAGAATGCTTCTATTTATTATCAGAGGTAAAGGTAAATAAGGTACAGTATAAAATATAGAATATAGGGTATAACCAGAAAGTAAGCTGGGAAGAAAATAAATAGGTGAGCGTAATGTAATACTAATAATTGAAACCATTCATTGAAACTATTAAGTTACTTAAATTTACTTGCAGGAACATTTACGCGACCACAACCTCAACGTGGTTGGCAAGCGAACTTGATGGAGTACAATCAATGATCAAATGAAGGCAATAAAAAACAATTAGAAATTATTGCGAGCAAATCATCAATAAAGATAAGTAGCAATATATACCTCATAATGAGAATAATAGGAAGAAACAGAACTGTTAACATCAGAAATTAACCATAGTATTAAATGTAAAATGTAACATAATCCTAGTCTATTTGCAGGAAGCCCTAAAGCCAGCCAATGGAAGTGGAGGTAGAGTGTAATTAACGGATAACAGGAGAAGAGAATACCCATCTGATATAATATGGGGAGCACATGAGACCTAAATCGGCATAAACCATAAGGCAGATCAAACAATTCAAATAGTTATAAATTGAGTAGATTAGATTGTTACTGGATTATAATACCGCTCCGATAAGTATGGTATTAATATTAATACTGATACAGGTAAGTCGATGCAATACAGCGCGTGGTGAAAACTAATCAATAATAAACAATCAATAATAAACCCCACATACAACCATATTACTACTAAATCATAATATAAAGGTACAAGAAAACTAAACTACACTACAATAGATCAAAATTACTATGAACATATGTGTATATATAATATGTAACGAAAACACTCCAAATATAATCAATTTAATAAGTATACCGATGTAGATAATTAATTAAACTCCTCATACCATAGTCAGTTTAAATGATGCAGTTCCATTAAACCCCCTTTAATACCAATTAACAGAAAAGGCATATAGGTGCTAAACCAAGCCAGACACTCTTATAAGAAAGTCATATGAGATCCACGGTCAAGAAATTCAAAGAATTTAAGGAACCATAACGCATATATGTATGTATAGAAAACCATAAAGACATTGTATCATGCAGGACGGACTACCGCAGCGTATGCCTCCCTGAGCACCAGCCGTATTAACCAATACTGAACTAACACTTTCCAAATCAGAATCAAAATCAGAATCAGAATTGTAATTAAGAAAGGGTAATTAATGTACAAAAGATTGCATAAAGTACCGTAAGTATTCAAAATACACAGATTCACAACTGTCACAGCTGCACTAGAATTGAATTAAACATAGTATGCAAAACATTATCCTGAGGGGAGGTACGAAGAGCTACAAAAGAGCAGTGAATAATATTATAGGAACATGGAACGTAAAACGTAACACTCAATTGAAGAAGAAGTCACCGAAATATGTCAAGTGACCAAGAATAAAAATAAGAAAAGAATAAGAATAGTGAATAGTGAACGGCGAACAATAAACCAATAAACCAATAAACCAATGTCGTTACACGTCATTCATATCTAAATTGCTAAAGGATATATGATACATCTTACTGTCTACAATTAATTGACAATGCCTGGGAGCCCAAACAACCCCCGAAAGCTTAGAAACAATGCATGATACTACAAGAGGAACTAAGGAGCTAAGAACTAAGAAACAAGAAACCAGAATCAGAATCAAACCCACCCTTAAAATATGCAAAGGGATTATAAACGCAATATACGCATATGATATAAACTCATTAATCCATCCAATCCAGATAGACTCTCCTAAATTCCATAATACAAGACCCATTAAACTAAGTCAAATAAATATAACCGCAAATATAATCGCATATATAATCATCACAGATATAACCACAGCTATAATCACAGCAGGTAAAATAAAGCAGACACATATTAATAATCTGTATCAAGTAATTTAATTCAATGCAATTCGATATGCCATATGCCATTGTTAATGACTCTGTACATTTACTTACTCAATTATAATAATATAATGGAATAGAAAGTTAGGAAGTTATATAATAATAATGCAATACAATACAATTTAATACAGAATACTGGTTAAGTATAGCCTAACATAGCTAACTAATATAGCTGAATAACTGGACACAATCCAAGGTCTAAAATAATAATATTATAATATAACATATAATATATTCAATGCCTAAAATGGTCACAGATTGAACGCAGGCTGAACGCAATTGAACGTAGATTGAACGTAGCTTGGATGTAATAACATTAATAACATAAATAAAATAATACAATATGATCATGGTATAATACAATACAATAACAATACTATAATACAATATTATAACATAATACAATATAACATAATATAATATAACATAATATAATATAACATAATATAATATAACATAATACAGCATATAATATATAATATATAATAGTAAGTAATATAAATGCACCGAATGCATAAAATGCACAAAACGGAGCTAATGATACCACATTAACAAATACACTGCAATTACACTACAATACAATACCTCCGAGCGTAGCACATTAGTACGCGCACTGTCACAGCAATCACATCCGCACGAATAAATACAAAATTTAAATTAGAAAATTCAAAATTCAATAATTTCAATAAATTCAATTCAATTAATTAATTAATTCAGTTCAATTGACACTTATCACTTAACACTTCGTATCACATCACATCATAGATGACCGATGACCATGTCAACGTCAACTAAGATAGGAAACCGGGCGAAGTAAAATAAAGAGCGCGACCGTAAACCATAAAGAACATAGATACCTAGTGTTTGAATTCCCTAGTCCATTCCATAATGATTATCGACCATCAAATTAACCACCAAATCATCAAATTAATCAACTAATTATACAGAATATATAAACATTCAAAAGCGAAAAGCGGAAATAAAAGCGAAAATACTTCAACAACTTTCAATAAATCACCGCGATGAAAACCAGAAGTAAGGTACCTACGAAAGATAACGATAACAAAACGCATCGTAATAAGTAAAGCATGCAATACTGCCCGAAGATAAGCCGTAAAGCTATCCCTAGTCGGTAACCAACCGCAGCACCAGAGATATTACCAACCGCAAATATTCCATCCACCACATAATACTCGGCCGCTCGCTCCGTAACGGTTCCGTAACGGTTATCCACAGACCAATTATCTGCCGCGCAGCAATTACCTACCGCGCGCCAGTTACCCGGTACACACAGTTATCGACTGCAAAACCATCCATCGTGCAGCCGCGCAATCCTAGGAATCCATACTTACCATCAAACTTATCACCAAAGATAAGTCTGATATACAGTACTTTCACGAAGGTATAAAGCACACGAACATCAAATCAAGCTTCCAGACACATCAAGATGGAGGATAAATCAGTTAGTAAAATCAATACTACGGTTATTTATTATATATAAATATGAATAATACGTTTGTAATAGGGTGGAATAAAATAAATATAAATTACATATAAATTACAAATTACAAACAATAAGGAAAAATAAAATGAAATCAAATGAATCAACCCGAATAAGATCCACCGATTGCGCAGATTGCAGAACACACTGTATTACTACATATCGCGCCGCAGAAAACAGATTATACAAAACAACAGAACAACAGAACAACAGAATCAACGGAATCAGGAATCGCCACAGAACGAAGGGCCGAATAAATAAATAGAATAAAACATTTAACTTAGACAAAATCAACCAGTAAAGTCAAACAACGTCAACAACGCATGCGATCAGGAAAGTTCCGTGAGCCCAATAAAAACCACTCTGGGTCAAATAATATTAGTTAGTAAAATAAAATAATAAATCAATGAAACTAGAATAAATCATGGTAACAGGCAACTAGCAGAAATGAAATATGAAGCAGAAATGAATCAATAAATCAAGAAAAATCGAATCAGATCAATGTATAGCTTTAATCAATCAACATCAAAATGAAGGAATGAATGAATAATAAATGAATGAATGTACGTAAACTGAATGCAGGTATAACAGCTAAGGATATTCACAAATTGGGAACTACAGAAAGTGTGTAACGCGCAACATACGTAACCAACATAACCGACATAATGTAATGTAATGAAATGTAATATAATGTAAAATAATAAATACAGCAAATGAGTTATATTCCAACTAAATATAACCGTAGGCCTTATTGGCTCAATCCCCCCTACTTTATAAATTATAAATTATACGGTTATAAGTCATAGTGTTCGAAAATGCGTTGATTTCAACCGTCGCCACACGAACCGCGGCAGCACTCTTCAGCGCGACCGGCAGCCACCTTGGATGCCGGTCAGGCTGACCAATCACCGAGCTTGACGTCACCGGGAAGAAGCCAACGGCTCTTGCTACGACGAAGCCGGTGGTTCGGCCATTACGGTTTTGTATCGTTACGGTAAACACGTGCAGTACTGATTCCAAAAATCTCTAGTGCAATTAACGAATTTCGATTCTAAAGAACTCAGCATCGCAACGCGAATTCTGTACCGACGGCCAACGCGAACTCGCGGTTAATCTAGTTCGTGCAAATCCACGAAATTAGTAGAATTCCGTGGTGACCACGTGTTGAACCAACACGTGGTTTTAATACAGCGCAATCTTAATCGCAAATTCTCCGCGACGCGGGTGAATCTTCACGATCTACGTTCATCATAAATTCGTGCAACGCACAATTTATTGTAAATATTGTACATAGTGTATTTGTGCCTGTAAATATACATTGTTTGTTTTGTGCAATTTCAAGTGCATTCATTTTCAATTGCCGTCTCACTGCCGATCCTACATTCCGAACCGGTTCTCAATCGCAAGCTCAAGACCTCCTTACAATCTCGAACACTTTTGAACACATAGATTGCGAATTGTAAATTGCAAATTGTAAATTGTAAGCGATTGCGTCCATACAAATGCAAAAGGAATAAAAATTTACACCGAAAGATGTATAAGGATAAATCAAAGCACGCCTCGCAAGCATCCAAGTTTCCGCCACGCGCGCAAATCCGGCCGTAAATAAACAGGCTTGTATGCACTCACGTACAGGGACTTTCCAACAACCGGGCAACTGGGCAGCATGCATCGATTCAGAGAAAAGAAGAGAGATCCATATTGGGGCCTTGCAAGACAACACAATCGGCCAGCGTCGTCGCTACAAACGACAATAAACAGCCGTTCAAAACGAACGTCTTACCGATTAGGTAAGGAAGAAGAAACACTGTGGCCCCTTTCTTTGAGGTAACTCTGCACTATTCTAAGCTGTATTCACTATTCCCAGCTGTAAATGCCACTTCCAGCGCAGCTGTGCAGAAGAAGAAGAAGAAGAAGAAGAAATATCTCGGAATATGTGAGTGACGTCCCTTTCCTTGAGGGAAATCTGCAAATTTCTCGGAAACGGTGCCAGCTATGGCAAAATGTTAAGAGACCATTTTTGTAGGCAATTAAGTTTCCTACTATTTATATTCTATGACATTTTTTGATCAGATGCGTAGTTATCGAGATATATGGAGATATTTAAAAGTTCCGAAGCCGCACCAACATTATAAGGATGAAGAAACACTGTGGCCCCTTTCTTTGAGGAAACTCTGCACTATTCTTAGCCGTATTCACTATTCCGAGCTGTAAATGCCACTTTCAGCGCAGCTGTGCAGAAGAAGAACAAGAAGAAGAAGAAATATCTCGGAATAGGTGCGTGACGCCCCTTTTCTTGAGGTAAATCTGCAAATATCTCAGAAACGGTACGAGCTAGCGCAAAATGTTAAGCGACCTTTTTTGTAGGAAATTAGATTTCCCACTATTTATGTTCTATGACATTTTATGATCAGATGCGTAGTTTTCGAGATATATCGAGATATTTAAAAGTTCCGAAGCCGCACGAACATTATAAGGATGAAGACACACTGTGGCCCCTTTCTTTGAGGTAACTCTACACTATTCTAAGTTGTATTGACTATTGCGAGCTGTAAATGCCACTTCCAGCGCAGCTGTGCAAAAGAAGAACAAGAAGAAGAAGAAATATCTCGGAATATGTGCGTGACGGCACTTTCCTTGAGGTAAATCCGCAAATATCTCGGAAACGGTGCGAGCTATGGCAGAATGTTGAGTGACCTTTTTGTAGAAAATTAAAGTTACTACTATTTATGTTCTATGTCATTTTTTGGGCAGATGAGCAGTTTTCGAGATATATCGAGATATTTAAAAGTTCCGAAGCCGCACCAACATTATAAGGATGAAGAAACACTGTGGCCCTTTTCTTTGAGGTAACTCTGCACTATTCTAAGCTGTATTCACTACTCCGAGCTGGAAACGCCACTTCTAGCGCAGCCGTGCAGAAGAAGAACAAGAAGAAGAACATATATCTCGGGATATGTGCGTGACAGCCCTTTCCTTGCGGTAAATCTGCAAATATCTCAGAAACGGTGCGAGCTATTGCAAAATGTTAGCAGACCTTTTTTGTAGAAAATTAAATTTACTACTATTTATGTTCTACAACATTTTTTGATCAGATGCGTAGTTTTCGAGATATATCGAGATATTTAAAAGTTCCAAAGCCGTACCAACATTATAAGCAAGAAGAAACACTGTCGTCCCTTTCATTGAGGTAACTCTGCACTGTTCTAAGCTGTATTCACTATTCCCAGCTGTAAATGCCACTTCCAGCGCCACTGTGGAGAAGAAGAACAAGAAGGCGAAGAAATATCTCGGAATATGTGCGTGACGCCCCTTTCCTTGAGGTAAATCTGCAAATATCGCGGAAACCGTGCGAGCTATGGCACAATGTTAACAGACCTTTTTAGTAGCAAATTAAATTTCCTACTATTTATGTTGTACTAGCTTTTGCCCGCGGCTTTGCACGCACAGGAAACCGTTTAATGCCCTCGGAAATTGATATTGTTTCTCCATAAAATATTTTATCCCCCTGTTCACCCCTATAGAGTTTTAATTTCGTCATGTCGCCATCTTAGATTTCAAACGTTATCGTCACAAATGTTGCAGTAATAATAGAAGTTGGCCCGCCTTGTCTCGCTGTTCATATACTGTCCGGGAAGCGGCGGCGGTGCGCGCAACTGTGGTGTGTAGGAGAGGGGAGAAAAAGGTGTTTCGTCTCGGGATCGTCTGTCAGAGTTGTCAGTGGGGCTAACAAGAGACGATTCCTGCCCCAGACACCTATCTTACCGGCGATCGGAACTCATATATATCCGAACCGTATGCCGGGGTACTGCTTGCTGGAACACCTAGGCTCGTCGCCACCTAGCGGACCCCGACCCGAACTCAAGGCGTCCGGGGAGACGAAACACTCTCTCCCCCTCTACTAAACGCCTACAGTGGGAAGATAATGGCCTTATAACTTTGAAGCAACGGTTTAGTGATAACATAATAATTACGTACTTACATGTTAAAGTTGAAGTTTCTAGATACATTTACGGAAATAAGGCAACTTTAAGGAGAAATAATTGTATCAATGAGCATTAAGACTAAGTACGAAGTAAATCCGACCACGAACACAATATGTCCCATACAAAGGTTGCCACCCCTTTCATCCTTCAGGGCTTGAATTCTTAAAATGCTGAAATAGGGTGTTTAATTAATATATCAAAGAGCGTTAAGACCAAGTTTCAAGCAAATCCGAACACAAATAAAGTATTCCTCATACAAAGGTTGCAACCCCTTTTCACCCCTTCAGGCGTTGAATTCTTTAAAATGCTGAAATAGGTGTTTGATTCAATATATCGAAGAGCGCTAAGACCAAGTTTCAAGCAAATCCGACCATAAATAAAGTATTTCTCATACAAAAGTTGCAAACCCTTTTCACCCCTTCAGGGGTGGAATTTCGAAATATCCTTTCTTATTCCTTGTATACATCATAAAGGAAGCCCCTGTGCAAAATTCAGCTTTCTAGGTCCAAAGGTTTGGCTACGCGTTGTATGAGTCAGGTGAGTCGGTCTTTTCTTTATATATATATAGATCCACAATTTCTTGTTTGTAATTTCCTATCAATGTCTGAATAAATGCTGAAAAAAAGAAAAGAAATCATATTATTATATATTCATACATTGTACTCAACATTAATTTGAAATAAAGGATGTAATGAAACAAAACACGATTTAATATGTCTTTTACCTCAAACATATTCCTGATATATCCTGCGAGAATGTAATTTTCAGGGTACATTTTTCTTATTTGTCCTATTATTTTATTCCTACTGTTTAATTTCTTTAATGGATCTATTCAATTTTTCTACTGCATAATTTATTGGTTGTAATTTCCTCATCAATGTCTGAATAAATGCTGAAAAGTAAAGAAGAATAAATCATATTATTATATATTGATACATTTTACTCAACAACATTAATTTGGAATAAAGAATGTATTGAAGAAAGTAAGGGTTTAATATTTCTTTTACCTTAAACATACTTCCAGATATATCTTGTAGGAAAGTAACTGCATTCAATTTCCACATGTTTTCATTATAAACCTATACCTGTCAAACGTTGCACATAACCATTTGACCTTATCGTTAGATATATGTAATCATATACTTTAGCATGCCTACGCATTCAATAGCATAGGAATTTAAATCGACAAACAATACCACCATCTGCCGATTTCCAAAGGCAATGATTATAAAACATATGGCGTCCAAATGCACGAATCCAAATGGCTCGACGTCCAAACGGCACGGCGTCCAAGCGGCACGCGTCTAGACAGCACGACGTCCAACAGGAACGCGTCCAATCGGTTCGGCGTCCAAAAGGAACGCGTCCAATCGGGACGCGTCCAATCGGTCGACGTCCAAGTGGGCATCATTCCCATTTTTGACGGGTTCCACGGCAAGGTGATATTTCCACCCCTCGTTGCATGAGAGTGCACACAGCCAGATACGGTGCAGCTTTCGTCCCGTAAGTGACAGTGGTCAGCTGGTACTGCATTTCCTTCTGCGTGTCATCAAGTCAGAGTATCTGCTGCAAGCTCCAGTCATCTGGATGACACCTTGATTTGTCGGTACATGTTCGTTGACTTCAGTTGCAAACAGATGTTTGTATCTGCGTATCCAAATGAGCGGATCTGCGATATTCAGCATCAGATTTGGACCAGTATGTAGATGATCGTTCAGCGAGTATCCTGATGAAGTTGGACTGGAGCCATTGAAAACCACACGCAATGCGGTGGTCGTGCTGCGCAACTTCAGAACGCCATGATGCGGACGAAAGTACTGAAACGGACTAGTTATTGAGTCGTTGTTCAGTCTTACCATATGACCAAGTTGCTCATGCTCGAGCATGAACTTGGTGTACAGCTGATTGTACTGGGCGTCCTTACTGAGTCGTCTGAGAGTCCGTTGAAGGCAATTGTGCGCGGTCTGATACGAATTGCCAAGTGCTCGAGGATGAAGTTTGAGCGGCAATCGCACGATGTATCTTCCTGCGGAGTCTCTTGAATGCGTGGTCTTGAAATGATCTTCGCACTCTTGCTCGTCTGGGGTGGATTGCCGTGTTCTGCAGTGGCTCTTCCTGCGTCCAGAAGCGGCTGAGTATACTCACTAAACTGGCGATCAGTATTATTGACTGTCACCTGATGAGAAGTTCTGCGAATGGTCTGAGAGCCCTCGAGGGGCCCGGTTACGAGCCAACCGAAGATCAAAAGTTGAGCGATCAACGATGTTGAAATGTTCCGAATAATGATTGGCCTTGATGACTTGCCCGTATGCGTCGGCTCCGAGAATGATGTCCACCGGTCTGGATACGAGAAATTGAGGATCTGCGAGATTCAATTCCTCCAAATGCGATGGCAGCGTTGGCGCAGATGGTGGTTCCGATGGCAAGCAAGTAGTCACCTTTGTGAGCACGTGTGCTTGAACGGTGACTGAAAGTGGTCTGTAGTGGGAATGGAGGGTAATATTGACCACTCCATTAGTCTGCGAGGTCCTTGCTCCACCAACTCCGTGCACATCCAATGAGGAGCATTTTCGTCTGAGTCTAAGCTGATTTACTGAAGACTCTGAAATAAGAGAAACTTCAGAGCCTGAATCGACCAGAATTCTTACTTGCTGCGTTGCGAGGTCAGTGTGCACTCTTGCGAGTGCTGTTGCTAGAAGTGTGGTCTGTGGTCTGCGTGGTCTGAGTGCGTGGGCTGCGTGGTCCTTTAATGCGTGGGCTGAGCAGGCTGCGTGGGCGTCGACGACTGCTCCGACGTCTAAATGCGTTGTCGATTGAGTTTGCGTGGTCTGCGATGCCTTCACCGTGGGCTGCGATGACGCGGAGGCGATAGCGGGCTGCGAGGTCTGAGGGCATGGCACCAGTACCCGGATAAGGTTGCCACCATGAAGAGCTGTATGGTGCTGCTCACTGCACAATTTGCATCGTTGTGCAGTACGGCAGCTTCGAAGATTGTGGTGGCCCAAGCAATTTACACACAGCTGGTGGGCCTTCACAACACTGATGCGCTCCTCCACGTTCTTGTCCCTGAATGCTGGGCAGGCTGACAAAACATGATCCCTGGAGCAGAGCGCATAGGGATACAGTGCTGTAGTGCGTGGGCGAGACGTGTCGTCGTTGGCGTGGGCTGCGTTGCGGAGGCAGCGTGTACGGCGGCTCTCTGCTGCACCAGCCCGATGTCGCGGCTGGCAGGGCGTCCTGAGGTTGTCTGCGTGGTCTGAGGTGTTTTCTGCTCGGCCATCCGCTCCAGCTGTTCCAGCGTTCTGGTGCGTCCCAGCAAGAAAGTAGTGAGCTGCGTCAACGTGGGGTAGTCGGTCTGCGTGCTCAGAGAAGACTCCCAGCGCTCTCGGGTGTCAGAGTCAAGCAGCCTCACAAGGTGACTCAACAGAAAACAATAGTGCTGGTCGTTGAGCCCGAACGTGGTCAACGCTTCCGGCGTCTTGCCGATTATGTTGGTCATTTTAATTAATGAACTAGCCCTCCGGTGTTTCATTGGCTTCAACTCGGCGATTCTGTCCATGTGAGACTGGACATTTAGGCGTTTGTTCTCAAATCGGGCGTCCAAGAGTTTCCACGCCTTCTGCAAGGCCTCGTCTGGTCGTGGGCAGGTGTGCAATGAACTGCGCTGCGTTGCCTGACAATGCCCCTTTCAAGTAGTGGACGTCATTTGAGAGGTCGTCGCGTTCCATGATGACCGATGAAAATGTCGACTTGAACTCCTGCCATCGGTTGTACTCCCCTTCGAATTTGGGAAGTGCAATTTCTGGCAGTCGCGATCTGCGTGCTGCGGGTGGCTCCGTGGACGTCATGGGCTGCGTGGGCCTGCTTGGTCCGAGACGGTGCTCCAGCTAAGCTATCAGTTTACGCGCGGTCAACACAACCTTCTCCTCCTGCGAGGCCACCTTGCCCTTGTAATAGCCGTGCTCAAGCTGAGACACTGGCCTGAGACTACTAAGAGCCTGGTGCTCTTGATGGAACAAAAGATGCATTTCCATCAGCGTGGTCTTGGTAATCTCGACTTCGGGGGCGAGGATCGAGAGCGGTTCTTTTGCAGCGGAGGCCTGAAGGTCTTCTACGATGGACAGCATAGTGTCCAGACGCTCCTCCTGCACCTTCGCACGAACCTGCAATTCTGAGGAGAGGCGTGCTGGTGAGCGCGTGCGCCTGGTCTGCAATGGCTGCGTCGTCTCTTCTGGCAGTTCTGAAAGCAGGGGCGCCGTGGTGGATTCTTCTTCCGCCTTGCTGGAGCGGGCCGAGCCATCGTGCGAAGCCGGTGAGGTGTCTCGCGATTTCGGCATATTGATGGTCGAAAATCACTGCGTGGTCACTAAATGCACGAGAACATCACAGAAACTTAATAGAGTCACTGTAAATCCTTTCTCACCCCATTCGAACTAGCCCTGCGTGTTCTTCGAACGAGCGCGGCCGTTACGCGTAATGGCGGCTTCGACCGTTACACGTTTCTTCGAAACCGTTACACACGAGCGTGCCTCTATCCGGCTCGAAGGACCAAAATGTTTGCGTGTTCACGTGGGCTGAGCTGACTGAGAAAACGAGGCACAGGTGACAATAAGCACAGTTCGTTTATTGTACGTCAAATATATACAGCGGCTAATTACAAACACAAGAAACACGTGAAACGATCACACTGCGTGGGCACGAACACTTACAATGATGATGCGTGGGCGAAGCGCGGTCAATAATACAAAATAGTCACAAATAGTTACGTGGACAAGGCGCGGTCAAATACTTATTGTATTAACAATCGAAACTGAAACCTGATCTATGCGTGAGCGTGGACAAGCGAAGCACGTGCGTAAGCACTAAGCGTTCGATCAAGAAGGCGGAAATCAATGATGGCGTCGATCTTGCCGGTTCCGGCGTGGAGAGGGGACCGCGTAGACAAAGTGGGCCCGAGAGGTGCTGCCGCTATCGGTAACGACGTACCGACGAAATACTTTCGTTGCCAACTTCGTCGTTCTGCGTAGACTTGGGGAATTTCGCCAACATTTCCCCCCGGCCATCAGCGACTGGTCGATGATGTGGTCTGCGTGTCCGAGTTGTCCTGAGAGGGCTGATGAAGACGGGCCAGCTTCGCGATGGGCCTTGTCAGCGTCGTGGTGGCCATCTTGAGCTCAACGACTCTTGTCAATCCGTCGTTGCCTGGCAGGAGTTTGAGAACCCGTGCCATAGGCCATTTCCCTGGGGGCAAGCGTTCATCAGTAATAAGAACAAGAGTGCCTAGCTTGATCTCATTTGACGGGTGATGCCACTTCGAAATTGCTTGGAGTCGTTGAAGATACTGCGTGGACCAGAGTCTCCAAAATTGTTGGAGGCACTGTTGTAAAAATTGCCATCTTGACAAGCGATTGAGTACGACTTCTAGAAGCGTGGGCTCTGGCACTGCGTTGATCTGCGTTATTGATGCAATGTTATTGATTCCTCGAACGTCAATAAAGCATCTCCAATCGTCCTGTTCAGATGGAATTTGAGAGACTTGACCACTGCCTCCCATTTTCCACCCATGTGTGGAGCGGCAGGAGGGTTGAAGTGCCACTGCGTACCATCCTTGGCGAGTAGAGCTGCGATGTCTTGATTTTCGCGTGTGCTGTCCTTGAACTGCTTTTTTAACTGCGCGTCCGCTCCTTGGAAGTTGGTCCCGCAATCTGAGTAGAGAGAGGCTGCAGTTCCTCTCCTTGCTGCGAATCTGCGATAGGCTGCGATGAACGCGTCGGCTGAGTAGACGGTGACAACTTTCAAGTGTACAGCTGATGTTGCAAAGCAGACGAATACACAAATCCACCCTTTCGGCGTCTTGGCTCCTCTGCCTTTCCAAGTCTTCAGCGTGAGCGGTCCTGCGTAGTCCACACCAGTGTGTGTGAACGGGCGCGATGGAGTGATCCGACAAAGAGGTAGTTGGCCCATCAGTTGATGAGCACGGATCCCCCTCTGCCGAGCGCACTTCACGCACCGCAGGATATGCGTTTTCACTGGAACTCGTCCACCGAGAATCCAGTAGGGTTGTCCGAGAAAAGCGAGGGTGGATTGCGTAACTCCATGCATGGTCTGAAGATGTGCGTGGTCGATGAGAAGTGCAGAGAGTCGTGAATCACAAGGCAAAATGACAGGGTATTTGCCAACGTGCGAGAGTTCTGAATGTTGGAGGCGTCCGCCAACCCTAGCGATTCCTTGATGGTCGAGGTAAGCGATGAGCCTCGTGAACGAATGCTTCGATGGAAGCGTTGTTCCTTTGGCGAGTGCAGCGAGTTCGTTTTGAAAGAATGTGGACTGTGTGGCCTGAATCCAGTAGATTCTGGCCCTTTCCATATCAGCTGCTGAGATAGCGCGTGTGGGCGAAGCGTCCTGTCATTTTAGCAGCTTGTCCACGAATTTGAGGCAGAGAGATGTAATTCTGAGTAATCTGTGAAAAGAAGAATATTTGTAGATCAAATCCCATGAATATTCCTTTACGTTTGCGTTAGCCGTGTGCAGTGAAACCACAGCATGAGCTTCTGGAGCTCCTAGCTCGTCTGCGTTGAGACTGGTCTGAATGGGCCATGCGTTCTGCGTTTGCGTGATCCAGGGTGGTCCCGTCCACCAAAGCCAGTGCTGTTGAAGCTGTTCTGTCGCCATGCCTCTTGACCCGCAGTCAGCTCGATTCAATGATCCTGGTACATGCCTCCAGTGAAAGTTCAGCGTAATCTCCTGGATCTGGATTACCCTGTTGCGAACGTAATCCTTCCATTTGGAGGGGTGCGTTTTGATCCATGCAAGCGTGACTTCTGAATCCGTCCACAAAAATGTCGAGAGACGGTCATGTTCAAAGTAGCGTGAACATGCCGTATCAGTCTAGAGAGTAGCAGCGCTGCGGTGTGTTCCAACCTCGGGATGGTCAGACGTTTGAGTGGTGTTGCTCGCGTTTTCGAGCAGACAAGCGAAACTTGGGTACCCGTGGACGGTGCGTGTCGTCCCAACTGAGTTCCTGTAACCAAAGCTCTTGAATAAGAATTTTAGCTCTGATAATTACAGGTGCAAGAAAACCGAGTGGATCAAAGAGTTGAGCTACTTCGGAGGAATAAGGCGTTTTGTAAACTGCGTGCGCTGCGTGGCTGATATGGTTGAAAAGTTGGCGTGGTCCTGATGTGGAATCCATTTAATTCCGAGAATTTTGGTTGGGCAGTCGTCGAATGAGATTGCTGCGTTGATCTGCTCTGGTGCGAGGTCTTCTAACAACGATTTGCTCGTGGAGTGTCATTTTGCGAGTGGAAAACCACCCGCTTGACACAACTGCGTCAGCTGATTTGCAACGTCCTGTAGATGTTCTGCGGTATCTGCGCCACCAAAAATGTCATCGACATACCTGCCATTTTTGGGGGTGTCCCACTTGGACGTTGACCGATTGGACGCCGTGCCGATTGGACGCGTTCCTTTTGGACATCGTGCCGTTTGGACGCCGTGCCGTTCGGACGTCGTGCCGTTCGGACGTCGTGCCATTTGGATTCGTGCCATTTGGACGCCATATGTTTTATAATCATTGCCTTTGGAAATCGGCAGATGGTGGTATTGTTTGTCGATTTAAATTCCGATGCTGTTTGTATGCGTATGCATGCTAAAGTATATGATTCCATATATCTAAGGTCAAATGGTTATGTGTAACGTTTGACAGGTATAGGTTATAGTGAAAAACATGTGGAAATTGAATGCAGTTACTTTCTTACAAGATATATCTGGAAGTATGTTGAAGGTAAAAGAAATATTAAACCTTACTTTCTTCAATACATTCTTTATTTCAAATTAATGTCGTTGAGTAAAATGTATCAATATATAATAATATGATTCATTCTTCTTTATTTTCAGCATTTATTCAGGCATTCATGCGGAAATTACAAGCAAAAAATTATGGAGTAGAAAAGTTGAATAGATACATTAAACAAATTAAACATTGCGGAATGAAATACTAGGATTAATAACAGAAACGTACTTTGCAAACAGATGCAATTACTTTCTCGCTGGATATATCAGGAAATATGTTTAAGGTAAAAGAAATATTAAACCATATTTTTTTCAATACCTTCTTTATTTCAAATTAATGTTGTTGAGTACAATGTATCAATAATAATAATATGATTTCTTCTTCTTTATTTTCAGCATTTATTCATACATTGATGAGAAACTTACAACCAAAAAATTGTGGAGTAGAAGATTTTGATAGATACTGTGACCCTTTCGGGGGTTCACTCTATACAATTTTTCTTCACAATTGTTGGGCGCCAGCCACTCGCGGTGGCAATCGGAAATTTGGAAAAAGGGACTTCAATAGGGGTTGCTACAAGGGGTGGGACACGGGCACTTTCGTCCTTACAATATCGCGGGGGAGTACGCAAGGAGGATCGTCGAGGGCTGGGAGAAATCTCAGGGTAGGGAAGGTTCTCTGGAAGTTCGTACACGTTACGCGTAGGAGGATTTTTGTGGACGGGATTAATAGGGGCTGGACAAAAGGGTTCGCAAAATATAACGACGGATAACCGGCGCGATACGCGGGCACGAAATTCCGAAATCGAAGGTTGCCGTTGCCGAAACTCACACGATCGATATACAATTTTTATAATCCAAGGGACTAACCGTCACTCTCACACGCTCCTCACTCTATAAATCTCTCCTTCTCAAATCTTTCGCTAACGCTTTTCTATAAATCTCTCTCTATGTGTTTCTATTAGGTAGCCTAGGCTCAATGTGGGGTGATTTTTGGGGAGGGGATGGGGAATAGGAAGGAGGCCTTTTCTGGCAACGGAATAGATTGGTTATCGATTGTCGATCTGCCGGTGTTCGGGTTCGATGGGGCTGGCGGATCTCCGGCTGTGGCGGGTGGACTGAGGTCTTCGGGCTCGGCAACAGATGGCTCCGGGTGGACGTTTGTATCAGCTGCTGGGCCGCTTCATCTCTTTTTCCGAAGTCCCATGTTGCGTTTCCTCTCTGGAAGGGTTGCAGGTCTGTCGCCGGCCTCGAAACTCCTTTTTGCGGGTGGTCCTTGGTGCCTCCTTTCCGTCGTCTCCATCGGCCCGACACCGGCGCGCGGGGGAAAGGGGTAAGGTGTTAGAAGGGTTAAGGGTCATTTTTAGGTGGGATGTGAGGTGGGAGAAGCGCAGCGATTGTAACGGGGGGGGCACAGGTGTCACCACGTTACAATACATTGAACAAATTATCAAAAAAAGAGGATTATTAAATTAGATAAGTTTGTGTTGTAGATCATAGTGTCAGAATATTTTAAATAAATAAATTAATAGGAGAAAATGAGACTTAATTTGTAATTTCCTGTTCCAATTTCCTTATATAGAATTTTAATTTACAGTTCGCATTGTCTTCTTCTACCTGTAAATAAATACTTTTGTCGAGTAAAAATACATAAATAAAACAAGAAGTTGTAATATTGTTGTATTACTTGACTCTTCACTTTCATCTATTTGTGTCACTTGTATTGTATTTACAAATCCCAAATTCATTTTATCCGACTACAACAGTCCCAACTGAAATATTCCAATACTCAATCCAATCAGAAAAGGTATTAAAACATTTAGAAACGATCTTGTTCAAAGAGACTTATGGAGAAAAGGTAGAAAAGGAAATTCAATTATTATGAATTAGTTTTATTTCATGAGATGTCACATTACAAAATGCTGGTTGTGCTTTTTGTAGTTTGACACATGTTTAGGTTTATGTATATTAATTACGAATTTTCCAATCGAATATTATCAAAGTGTTATAAAATAATTGTTTAAACAAAAAATACAACCGACTTCGAAAATGCACTAAAAAGTATGAAATAATTTCTACCTTCATTATACAAATACCCAACAGCTATTAATAAAACCTATTTACTCGTTAAATAGAATACTAAATACATTTCAACCTTTTCGGATGCGGCGCAAAATTAAAAACTTTTCTTCTACTAGGAAGATTCGGGCGTCGACAACCATCAAAATCATTATTGGCAGCATCGTATATTCGGGTATTTTTAATATTGCGCCGCCTGCGAAAAGGTTGAAATGTATTTAGTATACTACTTAACGAGTAAATAGGTTTTATTAATAGCTGTTGGGTATTTGTATAAATGAAGTTGAAATTATTTCATACCTTTGTTACGTCCGGATTATTTTAATAATCCGACCGTGGCTAGGATCTATTTTGTTATTTTATTGTTATTTATTTTCAATAGTTTACCAGCTAATGTACCTAATTTGTGTGCCTCGTCGGTGCGACGCACTTGGAAGTACCCCAGGCAAGGAACACAAAGAAGGCTATATTTGGCTCTTTCAAATAATACAAATTAATCTTCCTTGGGACAATTGCCGTTGGAACTACGTTTAGAAATGTACAGAAATTTGAACCGTTAAGGTGAAGGAGAGGTATCATAAACATCCTTCGCCGCGCGGTTAAGCAGTACGACGTACATGGAGGAATCCCAGCTTAACTGCGCCGAATAAAGAAAATGCGATTTTCGCCCTTATTTTACAAGCGGATACCTCTCATACCTGTAAAGCATGCATCAGTCGGTCCTTCCACGGGAGAATGAGTGCAATAAAGTATGAAAGTGATTTGTCTGAATAATATGAAACGATCTGAATAGGAATGAAAAGCGAGGTTTGCGTGACAACCACTGAGAGTTTGAAAACGTCGACGAACGTTTAGGAACGATCGAGACAACGGTCGACGGGGATCGTAAACGCGTATTGTCACGAATAGGCAACAAAAACTGCCAAGCATCTACAAGCAATGTTCTGGAATAAATTCCAAGAATATGTTAACGTATATATATATATATATTATTCAATGCGTGAACTTGCGTTAAAAATGCGAATAGAATGCTCCCGAATTTAATTAAAAGTAAAACATCAATTTCCTTGTCACAGAAGCCGGAAAATGCGTATAATGAAACGAACATCGATTATAAAATACGTCGAACAAATTAAAAAGCCCTAATACTATTATCTACGCGAATATTATAACAATTAACATAAATAAGACGTTAATCGACACCAGAGTTCGTTCCTAAAAGTTTCGTTAGCTAATTAAGAAGTGAATAAGATCAAATAGAAGTATTTCGAAGATTTTAGAAGGCATAGAAATTGCGACGCACGAAATTCATGAAGCGCTGTAGGGGTAAAAGAGAAAGATGGTCAACCATTAGACAGAGTCAGAAGAAGGTCAAGAAGGGATGAGAACTCGGGAAACGCGCCTAGACAAAACCAATACGCGCGGGCCTTCCCCTTCGACACGTACCCTGATTTGCCAAATGATGTCCCCACTTTGGGCTCATGATCGCGGGTCGAACCCTGAGATGCGATCGCTTGACTGAGGCAAATCACTCTTCGTCCAAAAATCGTAAGGTACGTGACGGGGAGCCCGTGTTCGCGTAGAGACAGAGTTGTCTACGGGATCGTGTATTTAGATTGCTCGGCAAAGTTCCTCCGTGTAACGAGGCAGAGTGTCGAGAGTGTTTCGATTCGCGATTTTCGTGGCAAGGAATCAAACGAATACGTTAAATTTCACACTTTTCAATTATCTATCCTTTTCTCTTTCATTTTAGATCGTTCGCTAATAATTAATATTCTTTTTCCGCGTCGCGTCGTATTTCGTATATTAGTAATCGTATTTCGTGTCTGTCACACCGTAACAAGGCTCAAACGTGAACGCGTAGTGCGTGTGCAATTAGTTCTCATCCTCTCTTCGATTTTTCCAGATTTCTAGACCATCACCACGGCATTCGTATACAAAATTCATTGCAATTATTATACGTTCATATTACATCGAATTGGTGAGTTGCATTCTATATCTTTGTTAACACAACGAATCTGGTGTCGAGTGAGGGCAAAACGGCGATCTAAGAGACTGCTAGTCGTGGAAGTATCCAACTAGATCGTTCAGTTCTAATCGCAAAAATTCGAGGTAACCAAGAATCTATATATTAAAATAATTGTCCGTCTATACGCGCATGAAGACGGCCCACGAGACTGTTAGTCCTGGAAGTATCCTACTGGGACCGTCTTCTTTCGGATCGTAAAAATATAATAAAATAAAACACCCAAGTTCGAATCACGATTTAGAGGCAACATTGTTTTTCTTGTTAGTTTTTTGTTAAAAGTTCATTCCATTCAATCACATTGATTTAATATCCGTACTAACATATTATTTTCTAACATTTTATTCATATATTCCATACAGCTCGCACATTTTGTTAACCGAACCGTTTTGTTGTAATTATTTTTCTCAGAATTATACACATCTTACCTATATTCTATTTCTAATCATTTGCATTCAAATACCCTTTTCATTTCCTTTATTAACACGCTTGCCTTTTTGCACGAATTCACACGAGGGGCCCGTATGGGACCAGAGCGTTGACGAACTCAATTAATAAATTCCGAATCATATTTTAAATTTTCGATACTTTTTTTAAATTGTTCCAATCGTTATCGACCCAACATCGTCGAGCGCGACTGGGACTGGTGGCAGCGATAATACCGTTCTCATCCGCGTATCAATCATTAATTTTAATTTTTTTTTATTTTTGTACGTCGCGCGCCGTGTCCCGCTCGCGACGTAACACTTTTTAATGCATTTCGAAGTCGGTTGTATTTTTTGTTAAAAATTATTTTATTTCACACTTTTTAGTGGAACGAGCAGTATTTGTAGGATGCCGTAAGGTGGTTTACCGTTCTTATTGGTTAATTGCAATAACGATAGTTTTTAACGATAACAAGTTCCATACAAGTTATTAGAATAGTTATTAACAATAACAAATTACATAAATTTTTGCAAGTGAAATATCGCGGAAACATCTCCTATTAGATGTGAAAGGTTTCATCGCAATCGGTACATGCCTTGCAGAGTACCCATGTATATAAGAAACAGTAGAGAATCGGCGACTGCATGCTGACTCATACACCAATAGAGACACGTAGGCATATATAGAATTCAATGTAGTAGTAACAATAGTTTTTCACGAATATCTCGGAAACTAAAACTTTCCGTTAATTATGCATAATGAAAAAGTTGTTCAGAATCATGTCCCCGACAACATATTAAAAGGTCATTGAAATCGTCCAATCTTGACATTGAAAACTTCTTGTATTTTGCAATAACAATGAAAAACTGAAAAATGCTTTTTGAATGGGACCAACCGGAAGACATACCCTACAAGATGTAAAAGGTTTCGTTCCGATTGGTGCATCCATCTCGGAGTAATCGGTGAACACACACACACAAAAAATACATACAGATCGAATTGAGTAACCTTCTTTTCGAAGTCGGTTAAAAAGAAGCAGTGGATTCCAAAGCATGAAATTAGTGTGTTTGGAATTTACGTGTTAAATACTGTTGATGAGATCGGGTCGCGGAATAAATATATATGGATGTGCATTTAGATTAATAGATTTAATATCATAATAGCATAAACAATGGCATACAATCGATATTTTTGAATTCTACACACCAAATACTACTGAAGTATTAAAAAAGGTTAAGAATTTAATGTTTCTCAAAATGAAATTCAACCAATGCTCGTAAGAAGGTGCCTGATTTGTTACGTCTACAATGTCAATAATGTTATTACAATAATAATAGTGTGTCCAATATAAAAAAGGAACATTCTTTAAAATGCGTGTTTTTTTTCAGTTTTTATTATTCCATTATGTCATCTGTGTAGCAACTTATCTACCATGATAATCATCTTTCCTCGTTCAATAAATGAAAAGTACTCCAGATTATCAATAAAATAAAATGTTGTTAACGTACTATATTGTTGGACTACCATTAATTAATATTATCTAGTATAATTGCTCAAGATAATTTCGTGAATGACATTGTAGAAGATCTCAGATTATATTTACCAATGACGATATGACTGACTAGAGAGGAAAAGAGTTTCCAACGTTCTGTCCATAAGTCTTCTTTGACAAGATTCTTTCCAAACGTTTTAATATCATTGCAGATTCGACTGAGCAATGGAATATTTCAATTCAACTGTTCTACTCGTTTGAGACAAATTCAAGATTTGTAAACAACACAAGCGCTATAAAAAAGATACAAGTGAATTGTGAAACAGAAACTCTGTTTCAAATTATTTTTTTTATAAATTATTACTTGGTAAAACTATTTATTTGAAAGTAGAAGAAAACACTGTGAATTGTAACTTAAATTCTATATTAAGGAAATTAGAATAGGAAGTTAAAGTTTAAGGGGTTCATGTACTTTTATTAAACTATTTTTTTGAAATATGCTGGTATTACATTGTATTTAACCCTTTGCGGTCGGCGGCTTTTTCGGCCGAACGAGGTGCCAGGTCGGAGCGATTTTCGCGATGGTGTCGGGCGCCTTACAGGTACAAATAAAATGATCTTATACATAAATTATCTTATAAAAACGTTGTATTTTAAGAGTTTATATATATATTTACACCTTAACAATGTAATTTCCCAAACTTAATTTCTGTATTTTTCTTTGGTATGGTAATTTGAAAAACATTGACCAAGATGCATTCTTGGTTTTCCTGGACATGTATCACAGTAGTAAGTGGTCTCGTGTCTTCCACCTGGTTTGTTTCGGATGGAACAAACTTTACAATCACTTTTTGTACCAGAAAGCATTATGTGAAATTTTCCGTTGAGCCGAATCTCATCCGAGTGGTATCGGATGATCCTGGGTGGTGTTTCTGTAGACTCGTCACAAAGTGTCCATTCCGATTGATCGAAGGTGTGTGAGGCATCACTGTCATCTTCAGATTCGCTGTCTACTACCCTTATTTTTCGTGTCCTTACACCCATGACCACATCATCATCTTCATCACTGCTTTCATGTTTTTCATCATTAAGCTCTCGATCAATGCAATCGATTTCGTCCCGGAGTATTTCGAAACAAAATTCATCTTCGCTAGAACTGATTTCGCTCCTAATATCCATTTTTGTCGGGGTTCGAATAAAATCACTTTATACAAATTTTCCTGATGCTTCTGCCACGATCGTCGAGTCTCAACTGACTTCGGAGACATTTTCAAAGTCACAGTTTTAGAAGAACCTTTTACCAATTTTATCTTATCTCCGTTAAGATGAGTCATTTGACACTTCATACAAAAGAGTATAAACAGTTAAGGAACCTTTCTAAGAACCAATGCTGCGTTCCTATCACGTGGAGCTAACGTAATCTAACATAAACACCGATTGGCGCCTCTCACTCGCCATCCGACCTGTCGCGCGAAACGCCGTGGCGACTGAGAGTCGCCTTCCAACCGCAAAGGGTTAAAGTCTGTAACGTGCAAGACAAACTTATCTAATTTAATACTGCTCTTGCTTGAATAATTGCTCTACTGTATCTATTTAACACTTCTACTCCATAATATCTCTGTTGCAATTTTTACCTCCGTGTCTGATCAAACACTGAAAATAAAGAAGAAGAAATCATATTATTATATATTGCTACATTACACTCAACAACATTAATTTGGAATAAAAAATGTATTGAAGAAAATAAGGTTTAATATTTCTTTTACCTCAAACATATTTCCTGATATATCCTGCGAGAATGTAATTGCATCTGTTTTCAGGGTACATTTTTCTTATTTGCCCTATTATTTTACTCCATACTGTTTAATTTCTTTAATGGATCTATTCAATTTTTCTACTGCATAATTTATTGGTTGTAATTTTCTCATCAATGTCTGAATAAATGCTGAAAATAAAGAAAAAGAAATCATATTATTATAAATTGATATATTGTACTCAAAAACATTAATTTGAAATAAAGAATGTATTGAAGAAAATAAAGTTTAATATATCGTCACCATAAACTTACTTCCAGATATATCATGCAAGAAAGTAATTGCATCTATTTGCAGAGTACGTTTTTGTTATTTGTCCTAGTATTTCATTTGTACACAACATTAATTTGGAATAAGGAATGTATTGAAAAAAATATGGTTTAATATTTCTTTTACCTCAAACATATTTCCAGATATATCCTGTGAGAAAGTAATTGCATCTGTTTTCAGAGTACAATTTTGTTTTTTGTCCTAGTGTTTCATTCCACACTGTTTAATTTCTTTGATGGATCTATTCAAATTTTCCACTCCATAATCTTTTGGTCGTAATTCCCTCATCAATGTCTGAATGAATGCTGAAAATATAGAAAAAGAAATCATATTATTATATATTTATACATTGTACTCATCAACATTAATTTGAAATAAATGATGTACTGAAGAAAATATGGTTTAATATTTCTTTTACCTCAAACACATTTCCAGATATATCCAGTGAGAAAGTAATTGCATCTGTTTTCGGAGTCTGTTTCTGTTATTAATCCAAGTATTTCATTCCACAAAGTTTAATTTGTTTAATGGATCAATTCAATTCTCTACTCCAAAATGCACGTAGGTGCTGTGCACGCAGATCAATGTACATTTAATAACAATATCATTATTACTATATCTGCATTGAATATGTAATATACATTTAATAACAATATGATTATTACTATATCTGCGTTAGATATGTAAGATACATTTAATCACAATCTAATTCTTAGTATATCTACATTAGATATAATGTAATATACTGATTCGTTACTACAGACCAATGTACATTCAATAACAATATCATTATTACTATATCCACATTAGATATAATGTAATATACTGATACCTTCCTACAGATCAATGTACATTTAGTAATAATATCATTATTACTATATCTGCATTAGATATGTAATATACATTTAATAACAATACCATTATTACTATATCTGAATTAGATATGTGATATACATTTAATAACAATATCATTATTACTATATCTACGTTAGAAGTAATTATTGTTATATGCTGATTCCTTTATACAGATCAATGTACAATTAGTAACAATATCATTATTACTATATGTGCATTAGATATGTAATATACATTTAATAACAATATCATTATTGCTATATCTACCTTAAAAATAATGTAATATACTGATTCCTTCGTACAGATGAATGTACATTTAATAACAATATCATTATTACTATATGTGCATTAGATATGTAATATACATTCAATAACAATATCATTATTCCTATATCCACATTAGATACAATGCAATATCTTGATATCTCCCTACAGATCATTGTACATTTAATAACAATATTATTATTACTATATCTGCGTTAGATATGTAACATACGTTTAATAACAATATAATCATTACTATATCTACGTTAGAAACAATGTAATATACTTATTCCTTCGTACAGATTAATGTACATCTAATAACAATATCATTATTACTATATATACATTAGATATAATGTAATATATTGATACCTTCCTACAGATCAATGTACATTTAATAATAATATCAGTATTGCTATATCTATATTAGATATAATGTAATATATTGATGCCTTTGTAACGTCCCGAAATTATTCGCGAGCACGTTACTGCACCGACGCGTAGGGAGAGCGGTTCCCTATGAGAAGGCGACTCGTATTTTATGATATATATATATTATGTATTAATTATAAGAAGGGATTATAGGGTCGGGTGGAACGCGGTAAAGGAGTAAAATCCAACGCTAGATTCCTTTCTCAAAATGATAATATGTGAGTGTTTATTCAAGAAATTAAATGTGGTGTCTTGTGTATAATATAAAAATAAAAAAAGAAAGTAGGTAAGTAATATAAAAGAATATTGAACGTAATTAAATAATGTGATTAAATATTGAATTTAAATAATGAATTGAAGTAATTAAATATTGAATTGAATTAATGCAGTTAATTAACAAATGTTGCGCCCTGTGTTTGAAATACAAAAGAAAATAATGGGATTAGTAATGTACAATGAGTACGCCCTGGATTGAAAAATACAAAGAAACTAACAATCGTGTTTGTGCCTAAATTGGAATACAATAAAAGAAAATTAGATTATTACAAAAATAATTCAACCTAAAATAAAAATACAGAGTAAATAAATTGATTAGTGAACGCGGTTCTAGATACGATTATAAAACTTGAATTTATAATTTAATATAATTTAATATAATTTAATATAATTTAATATAATATAAATGATTTGAATGAATTGTCGGGAAATTGGCCAAGATCCGTTCCGACGCTGTAGGAGTTGGCTCGTTCGGCCGCAGTTCGGTTTCTGGGCAACTTAGCCGTCAATGAACAGGCCGCATCCAAGGAGCTTCTGCTTTCGCTCGCTCGTTAAGCTTGGTAGCGAACTCTGCAAAACGGTATCGTCGCTCTAGAACCAGTGTACTGATAGGCCGCATCCAAGGAGCTTCGGCTTTCGCTCGCTCGTTAAGCTTGGGTGCGAACCTGACACGTAGGAGAACCGCTGCGAACCGATAGTTGAGCGCCCCGGGTCTGACGCGGAACCTTTGCCGCTTTGCCGACAAAAGAGTCTAAGATTACTGAATTCTATATAAATCGTATCATAGACCCGTCTCGGACTACGATCAGAATCGAAGTGACAATTCTTTGCGCGGCACGCTCGTATTTATACCGGAGAACTGCTGACGTAGCAGTTTTTTTCTACCTGTGTTTTCGATACCGGAAGTGTTCGGACTTTGACCGGTGCGTACGTGACTCCGTGCGTATCGCTATCTCTGTCTACGCGCTATTGCCGTCTCTTTCTACTCTGCGCTTGTTCCTATCTCTCTCTATTTATTTCGCGCGCTGTGTCGATCTTTTATCGACGCGGTAGAATTATCGACGCGGTAGAATTATCGACGTATATTCTGAAGTATATAAAATTTTTGTTAAACGTAAATATTAATAAATATAAGATTGTGTTTAGTTGTTAATTACAAATATAATTATTTAAATCAATGTAGTACAAAATGAACTGTTACATGTTTGTAATTATAAAAAAAAAACGAAAAAATGAATAAATATTTTAATAAATATTAATTATTGAACTTCTTCTTATTTACTCCTCTTCCTGCTGGATGTTACAGCCTCCCCCCTGTGTTGGTCTCTTGTCCTCATGAGACTCTTTGGTTGTCGATCGTTTTTCGGGGCAGAATTTGCATAAACACCTTTCTTCGTCGTTTCTGGGGGATGCTGCCAGTCTTCCGAAATATTTGAGGATCCTTGCATGTTTTCGTCTTGGATCCTTCTTATCTGCTTTTTTATAGATTTTCCAATTTATTTCTGGTATCTCGATGAGGGTTAACCTCCATGGTGTGTCTGCTTCCTGTTTTTGTTGTGTTGGAGTCTCGTTTAGTTCCTTCAATGCTTTTCTTAAGCGTTTCAACTGTTGTCTTTTACCAGCTCGTCGTGTCATTTTTGTAGTTAGAAATTTTTTAAATCAAATATGGCGTTCGCGTAGGTGGCGCTTTACGCCTTCTTTCTTTCTTTAACCTTCTTTCTTTCTCTGTCTTTTCTCTTGTGGGAAGGACCATAATGGCGATTGTGGGTTCGATAAATAAAACACTTTTATTAAAATGAAAATTAGAAAATGAAAAAAAAAAATTTTTTTTTTTTTTTATTTAATAATTATAATTTATGTACATGTATTATTATTTTTTTTTTTATTCAAACATAGCTTTTAAGTAGAATATATTTGGCTCGTTTGTTGGGAGGATTATCTCCGTGTTAAAAGCTTCCTGTTGCTCTTCATCCATTTCCTCAATGGCTCTTAGGCAAGAAGTGCAGGCTATTGCGGGTCGTATTTCTGCAAAACTTTGTCTGCATGCTATGCAGGTGGAATTTTTTATGGCCAATTCTTGTTTCACAAAGTGATGCTTGCCAATGTGCATCCATTGCTCATGGACTTCAGGGTGTGCTCTTAATGCGCACTGGAGGCACATCCTACCCATTGTCGGATTAAAAATGTACACGAATGCTGGGATTGTGTCCCTGATGCACATTGCGTTAACCGCTGGTGTTTCTAGACGCATTGCTTTTCTTTAAGTATAAATAGTAGTTATTAGTATTGATAATTTCTTTTAATTTTAATTATTTTATGCTTACTTGTTCTCGTAATTCTTCTTTTTCTTAAAATTTTTAATAAACCACACTTGTTTCTGGTATTTTTTCCTTTTTACACTTCTAATAACTCTTTGCTCCGTTCTGTTCGGTAGCTGCTGTACAGTGGCGTTCTTTTTAGAGTGCTTCCACTTGCTTCCAACGGTTTTTTAGATTTTCGTTAGTGCGCATGCGTGTGTTCATGAACCTAGTTGATTTTTGCATCGATTTTCACGTTTGATCTATGTTGCTGATTGGTAGATAGGCCCTCTTTAGCCTATCTTTATGAACGATGCGCTTTTTATTGGGTCCTATTGCCAATTCTATGTTATTTGGTTCTATGTTTCTAAGTATAGTGTATGGTCCAGTGTATTCTTTTTCAAATTTGTTTCTTCTAGGCGGGTTTAATAGCATAACTTTTTCACCTGTTTCGTAATTTATTGGTCGAATTTTCCTGTCGTAGTAGTGTTTTTGTCTGTGTTTTTCTTTTTCCAAATTCGATTTTGCTATTTCGCGTAAATTGTACAGTGTTTGAATTAGTTTTTCAATATATTCGGGGTATGTTTTTAAACTATCAATCGGTTTGACACTTGATGGTTGTCGAGCTTTCTTTCCGAAAATTAATTCATGTGGTGTAAATTTCGTTCCTTCGTGGATGCTGGTGTTATAGGAGAACATTGCTTGTGGTAACCATTCATCCCAATGTTTTTCCTTTGAAATATAATGTTTTAAATATTCTATTAAAACGTGATGATTTCTTTCTAGTGACCCATTTGATTGAGGATGGAATGAAGATGTTCTGTATGTTTTGATCTGGAATGTTTTGGCTAATTTCTTCATTAATGAACCAGTAAAACATGTACCTTGGTCTGTAAGTATGGCTTTTGGACTACCAAATTTGCATATAAAGTTTTCTGTAAAAGCTTTTGCTACTTCTTCAGATGTGGTTGATATTAAAGGTATTGCAGCTGAATATTTAGTTAAATTATCCTGGATGGTGAGTATATAACTATTTCCTGATGTAGTAATTGGTAGTGGTCCTAATATGTCTAAAGATACTTTGTCAAATGCATCAATAGGGGTGTCAGTGATGACCATAGGTTCTTTGTTTTTCATCCTTACTAATTTTACTTTTTGACAACTGATGCAGGTTCTAATATAATCAGTGATTTCTTTTTTCATGTTCTTCCAATAATAATTATTTCTTATTCTATGGTAAGTCTTTTTTATTCCTTTATGTCCTCCTACTGGGCTTTCATGGTTTTCTTTAATGATCTGTATTCTTTCTTCTTTAGGTGGTGTGATAATGGTTCCTTTACATAATGTGATGGAAATGTTTGATTCTGCAAAAATTACTTGTAGGAGTTTATGTAATCCTTTTAATTCAGGTATAGAGCATTCTTGAATTTGTCTTTTATGGAATTCTTGATAAAGTATTTTTAGTGTTTTAGGTAGGTCTTCTCTTGATTGTGTTACTAGGCCAAATATTTCTTTATTCTTCTTTTTCAAATGTATGATAATTTCTTCCTGTTGAGGTATGTGTATTTTTATTTTTTCTTTTTGTAAAAATTCTCTTGATTGATTGTCTATTGGTTTTCCCTCTTCATTTAGGAATACAATTACAATCCCTTTCTTCATCCAGAGGTGGTCAGTTGTCTCTACTATTTTTGATGTGACTGGTAGGTTGCTGATCACTTTTGGTGGTGTTATTTTATGTGTGGTAAGTTGGTCTTCTTCTTTAATAATTTTAATGGGAGTTATAGGTGCTGTAGATGTACTTCCTAAATCAGTTTTTTCTTCCTTTTTCAGCTCTGAAAATTCTTCTTTGGTTCCTAAAGATGCTCTTTTTGTTCCTGAAGATGCTTTTTTTATTTCTGAAGATGCTCTCTTTGTTCCTGAAGATGAATCTATTTTGGGTGGCTCTCTATATATATGTTTGGGTAGAGTTATTCCCTCTTCAAAATTTTCAATTTCATCACCAATTATTATTGGTTCATGTCTCCTTTTAAGTGGTTTAGGAGGTTCAGAAATTAGTTGTTTTTTAGGTAATTGGTGAATTTCTACTGTGATTTTTTTCTCGTTCGGTCTTCTCTTTTTATATTGTTTGTTTGCAGAGCTTGATGTTTCCTTTTTCCTCTTCCTGTGTTGTTGATCTTGGAATTCATCAGTATCGCAATATTCTGATTCACTGGAAGTAGTATCTTCTTTTGGACGTTTTTGATGTTGACTGCTGCTTGTTTTATGTGGTCTTTTGTGGTGTTGTGTAATTTTTCCCTTTTTTATTTCTCTCTCAGAATCAGATGAAGTATCTCGCTGGCGAGTAGAATATTGGTGTGTTGTTTTCTTTCTTACAATACTTCTTTCGGATTCGGAGGAAGTATCTCTTTGTCGTGTGACATGTTGATACGATTGTTTTTTCTTTTTTGTCTGTCTGTTTTGTTCTGAAGATGTGTCTCGGCGTCTTGTTGGATATTGATGCGTTTCTTTTTTCTTTTTGACTTCTCTGGAGCTTGATGATGTTGTTGGTCTCGGTCTTGTAGGGTGTTGATGCGTTTCCTTTTTTTTCTTGTGTTCCCTAGAATCGGATGTCGTCGATGGTCTAGGACGTGTAGGGTATTGGTGGGTTTCCTTTTTCTTTTTGTACTCCCTAGAATCGGATGTCGTCGATGGTCTAGGACGTGTTGGGTATTGGTGGGTTTCCTTTTTCTTTTTGTACTCCCTAGAATCGGATGTCGTCGATGGTCTAGGACGTGTTGGGTATTGATGCCATTGTTTTTTCTTCTTAATTTCTCTTGATTCGGTAGTTGAAGTAGTTGCTCTAGGTCTCGTAGCATACTGGTGCCATTGTTTCTTCTTTTTTACTTCTTTTGAATCTGTAGTAGAGTGTTTCCGTTTTGCTTGAATTGGTAGTGTTACAATAGGATTTCGGGATAATGCGTCGGCGTTTATGTTTTGTTTTCCTGGTTTATATTTAATTTCGTAATCGTATTCGCTTAGTTTTAGTTTCCAACGCATTAATCTTGATGCGGGATCTGTTAGATTATGCAGCCACGTTAATGGTTTGTGGTCTGTTATTAGATAAAATTTTCTTCCATAAATATAGGGCCTAAAATGAGTTACGGCATATATGACTGCTAGTAATTCACGTTCTGTAGCAGAGTATTGGGTTTCTGCCTTGTTTAAAACTCTTGAAGTATATGATACTGGTTGATCTTTTCCGATTTCGCCTTGGCTTAGTACTGCTCCAACGGCGATTCCAGATGCGTCCGTAGTGATGTTGAATGGTTTTGTGAAATCTGGATACTGAAGAATTGGTTCCTCGCATAATTTATCTCTGAGGATGATGAAGGCTTGTTGTTGCTGTTGCGTCCATTCGAATTTTTGTTCTTTCTTTGTTAAATCGGATAAAGGTTTAGCTATTTTTGAAAAATTCTTGATAAATCTTCTGTAATATCCGCATAAACCAAGGAATTGCCTAATATTTTTAACTGTTTTTGGAACTGGAAACTCTTTGACCGCTTCTATTTTCTTCGGGTCAGGCTTCACTCCATTTTCTGTGATAATGTGTCCCAAATAGGCTACTTCCTTCTTTAGTAGCTCGCATTTTTTCCGGCTGGAGATATAGATTTGCTTCTCTCAGTCTTGCCATAAGTCTATTAAATTTTGTTTCGTGTTCTTCTATTGAACTAGCATATATTACTATGTCGTCAATATACACGAATGCTTCAACCCCTTGTAGTCCATCCAGAACGTTGTTCATAAGCCTTTGGAATGAACCTGCAGCATTCTTTAAACCAAATGGCATTCTCTTAAATTGGAAGTGTCCAAATGGTGTCGAAAATGCTGTTTTGTGTTTATCGTCTGGATGCATGGGTATTTGATGGAAGCTAGACTTTAAGTCGAATATTGAGAAATATTTTGCGCTTCCCAATTGATCTAAAATATCGACTATATTTGGCAATGGATATGCGTCGCTAATGGTTTTTTCGCTTAATTTTCTGAAATCGATAACTAATCTCCATGATTTATTTCCTTGTGTATCTTCTTTTTTTGGTACTATCCAAATTGGAGAATTGTAAGATGATGATGAATGTTCGATGATATCTTTCTCTAATAATTCATTGACTTGTTTATTTACTTCTTCTTTTAGTGCTTGCGGGTATCTATATTGCTTTATATTAACTGGAGCTTCGTCGGTTGTAATTATTCGATGAAAAATTTTGTTTGTAGCTCCAAGTTCATCTTCGTTTAAATAGAATCGATCAGCGTTGTTTGAAATTAAATTTTTTATGCTTGATTTTTCTTCTTTATTTAGATGTTCCAGGCGAAGTGATGTAAATAGTGTGGTTATGCGTTTAGTAGAGTCTGATAGTGTTTCTTCCGGCCGGTCCCGTTGCCTCTGCCTCCCGACTGCTCCGGTTGTCGCCCTTTCCGAATAGCTCCCGCCGTCGAGCGCCCCCGCCGGGCGTTGGACATCGGAGCTGCCCCAGAAGGCCCTGCAGGAACGTCGTCGGCTGTGGCTGGTGGCACCGCGCCCTGCTCTGCCGTCGTAGTCGCCTTCTTTTTCTGCACCCGCTTGGCCGCTGGTTGCGGCGTCGTCGGTTGTGCCGCAGGTCGTCTCCCTCCAACGGTTATCTTGGACATCCTCAACACCTTACGAAACCTCGTAGCACAGTCACCCTTCCGTGTTTTCGATGCACACTCGACACCTCTGCGTATCCTTTACTCACAATCACCCTGGCGTGTTCTCGACGCACACTTGACACCTCTGCGTATCCTTTACTCACAATCACCCTTGCCTGCGTGGCCTTTAACTAATAACTTATCCCACTTTTCCGGTATGTTAGTTCCCGGGTTTCGGCACCAAAAATATTGTACTGTAACGATAGATTAGTTATTCCTTCGTGACGTGTGACATGCAATGCAATGTGCTTTTTGGAGGGCCTCCTGGTTTTCTAGCGCGGACCCCCAAGAGTGCCGATCGGAAAATATACAGGCACCAATCAGAGCCACTCTCGCGTCTAATTGGCGCGGCTCCAGCCGCGATTTCGTGCTGCGTACCGATCTCTAGTACCGAACCGTCGCTATTCTTTTTTTCTCTTCTAACGGATCCCCAACGCGCTGAGTATTTCCAAACCCTGTGGCATGCCCACAAATCTCCTTCGATTGCTACTGATCTCGCAGACAGCCTTCCGGCCACAGTACGAGCTAGCTCATCTGTGTCCGGTTCTTACCTTTCCCGAGCAGCTTGGGCTCTCGGTGCTATGGTAAGGGTCACCACTCCCGGGCAGTTTTGTACTCCCGGTATTACGGTGATGTTTGCCACTCCCGAGCAGTTTTATACTGTCGGTGCTACGGCAAAACGCACGGCCACAGGTCTCCCTGTGCGTGAAAAGGCTTCTAGGCATGGGCGAACCCATGCACTACTGCATTGGATCCAGTGCTCTCGAAGGGCCGTGTACCACCCTGAAATTGTCTACTAGGCTTGGGTGATTAAATATGCTTCTCTGTGGCTTTTGTAAATAAACATTTATTTCAACACGGATTTTGTCCGCAACAGTAAGGTTTAATATTTCTTTTACCTTAAACATACTTCCAGATATATCTTGTAAGAAAGTAACTGCATTCAATTTCCACATGTTTTTCATTATAACCTATACCTGTCAAACGTTGCACATAACCATTTGACCTTATCGTTAGATATATGTAATCATATACTTTAGCATGCATACGCATTCAAATAGCATAGGAATTTAAATCGACAAACAATACCAACATCTGCCGATTTCGAAAGGCGATGATTATAAAGCATATGGCGTCCAAATGGCACGAATCCAAATGGCACGACGTTCAAACGGCACGGCGTCCAAACGGCACGGCGTCCAAAAGGAACGCGTCCAATCGGGACCGTCCAATCGGGGGGCGTCCAATCGATCGGCGTCCAAGTGGGCATCACTCCCATTTTTGATGGGTTCCACGGGAAGAGGATATTTCGACCCCTCGTCGTCAGCGAGTTGCAAGAGAGTGCGCACAGCCAGATACGGTGCAGCTTTCGTCCCGTAAGTGACCGTGGTCAGCTGGTACTGCGTTTCCTTCTGTGTGTCATCAAGCCAGAGTATCTGCTGCAAGCTCCAGTCATCTGGATGCACCTTGATTTGTCGGTACATCTTCGTGACTTCAGTTGCAAACAGATGTTTGTATCTGCGTATCCAACTGAACAGATCTGCGATATTCAGCATCAGATTTGGACCAGTATGTACATGATCGTTCTGCGAGTATCCTGATGAAGTTGAACTGGAGCCATTGAAAACCACACGCAATGCGGTGGTCGTGCTGCCCAACTTCAGAACGCCATGATGCGGAAGAAGGTACTGAAACGGACTAGTTATTGAGTCGTTGTTCAGTGTTACCATATGACCAAGTTGCTCATGCTCGAACATGAACTTGGTGTACGGCTGATTGTACTGGGCGTCCTTACTGAGTCGTCTGAGAGTCCGTTAAAGGCAATTTTGCGCGGTCTGATACGAATTGCCAAGTGCTCGAGGATGAAGTTTGAGCGGCAATCGCACGATGTATCTTCCTGCGGAGTCTCTTGATTGCGTGGTCTTGAAATGATCTTCGCACTCTTGCTCGTCTGGGGTGAGCAAGGGTGCCGTGTTCTGCGGTGGCTCTTCCTGCGTCCAGAAGTGGCTGAGTAACTCACTCAACTGGCGATCAGTATTATTGACTGTCACCTGATGAGAAGTTCTGCGAATGGTCTGAGAGCCCTCGAGGGGCCCGATTACGAGCCAACCGAAGATCAAAAGTAGAGCGATCAACGGTGTTGAAATGTTCCGAATAATGTTTGGTTTGATGACTTGCCCGTATGCGTCGGCTCCGAGAATGATGTCCACCGGTCTGGATACGAGAAATTGAGGATCTGCGAGATTCAATTCCTCCAAATGCGATGGCAGTGTTACGTCCCACCTGACGGGTGGTTCTTACTCTGTTACTCTGATCTTTGGGTTCTGCCGATTTAAACGCTAAAGCGTACCTTGACCTTCCTTGCGGATAATAAAGGATGCAGGATAGGGCGTTTAGTAATTGTCGATACGTGTATGGGTTTTCAATATATATATATATTCTCGTTTGTCGTTACATACCCTTCGGTGACTTCAGATGTTGTACGTCACTCGTTCGTTCTTGTATTCACTCACAGTTCATTCACTCGAGAGGTCTCGTTTTACGCTATGTTCGCGGTTCGGACGTTACACTAGACTCGCGGCGCGTGGCTACGACTCGACCTTGGAGATACAAGCGGTTGGTGGTGGTCCTGCACAGCACACGGGTGCACTCCTGGACTTGGTCCAATTATGAATCTGCTATCTCAGATTGCGGCGATACACTCGTGTTGAACCGTCGGCCGAGCACGTCGTTGATGATCTTCCTGGTTTCGAGTAGCCTTGAACGCGGATCTACTGCGGGTCGCGAACGGACAGAACTTCGGTCCTTGCTTTACGCTATCACGGAACTGGCGTACTTGCGTTGCACCGATAACTTATACTCCCAAAAGGGGAGTAGGTCACGCTCTTTGCTTGCGAAAACCTGCAAGCAAAGGGTTTTCGCCATCGCATTCCGCAAGTTCCCTGATTTCGTATCGCGGTCGTCGCTAAGCGAGAAAACGCTGATGGTTTGCGGATTCCAGAGCAAGACCTCTTTGGAATGGCGAAAGACGAAAATGGGTTATAGCTAGGGACGTAACAGCAGCGTTGGCTGAGATGGTGGTTCCGATGGCAAGCAAGTAGTCACATTTGTGAGCACGTGTGCTTGAACGGTGCCTGACAGTGGTCTGTAGTTGGAATGGAGGGTAATATTGACCACTCCATCAGTCTGCGAGGTCCTTGCTCCACCAACTCCGTGGACATCCAATGAGGAGCGTTTTCGTTTAAGTCTAAGCTGACTTACTGAAGACTCTGAAATAAGAGAAACTTCAGAGCCTAAATCTTCCAGAATTCTTACTTGCTGCGTTGCGAGGTCAGTGTGCACTCTTGCGAGTGCTGTTGCTAGAAGTGTGGTCCGTCGTATAATGGCTGCGACGTCTCTTCCGGCACTTCTAAAAGCGGGGTCGCCGTGGTCGATTCTTCTTCCGCCTTGCTGGAGCGGGCCGAGCTATCGTGCGAAGTCGGTGAGGTGTCATAGAACATAAATGTTATACAACATAAATAGTAGCAAATTTAATTTCCTACAAAAAAGGTCTCTTAACATTTTGCCATAACTCGCCCCGCTTCCGAGATATTTGCAGATTTACCTCAAAGAAAGGGGCGTGACGCACATATTCCGAGATATTTCTTCTTCTTCTTGTTCTTCTTCTGCACAGCTGCGCTGGAAGTGGCATTTACAGCTGGGAATAGTGAAGAGAGCTTAGAATAGAGCAGACTTACTTCAAAGAAAGGGGCCACGGTGTTTCTGCATCTTTATAACGTGTGTACGTGTACGAATTTCGCCCATCAAACTCGTACGAATATCTCGGTCGGTAACAGGGGTCAATAATCCCGTCTTCACCAAATAAGTAAAAGTAATCGCTGCTGCGCTGTCTAACCACCGATCCGAGCGCTCGCCAATATTAAAACTCCTAAATTCGAACCGTTATGGCATTAATGCGAAAGCAATTCAGAGAGCGAATATCAAGCGACAACAACGACCAAGAGCTTTATCTTTACTCGAGTTTAGAGCATTCTTAAATTCAATTCAGTGCCTTGCACCGCGAAGTCTGTGTATCGTGGAATCCCAAATTCTAACACAAGTGTGATTTTTGTAGTGCTTAATTCACGACTCATTGTGTAAAAATTATAAGTTATATACAATTAGTGACCGCTAAGCTGTGTCGTTCATCTTCTCCTCGACGCCCACGTCTTTGAAAAGACGGAATCCACGCCTTTTCAAAAAACTCTAATTCTCACCGAGAACACATTATTTCTAATGTGGATATAGTAATAATGATATTGTTATTAAATGTACAGTGATCTGTAGGAAGGTATCAGTATATTACATTATATCTAATGTAGATATACTAATAATGATATTGTTATTAAATGTACATTGATCTGTAGTAACGAATCAGTATATTACATTATGTCGAATGTAGATATACTAATAATGATATTGTTATTAAATGTATAGTACATATCTAATGCAGATATAGTAATAATGATATTGTTACTAAATGTACATTGGCGTTTCCGGTGACTGTGTGCATGGTCAGTGTGAAAGGTGTGTAGAGGTTTTCAGTGTTGAGTAGCGGAATTATAGAAGTGAAAAGGTAGTAAAGGAGAGTGGTGGATACAATTTGCAAGGTGCTGTTTGAGTGTGTAGAAAGAGTAGTGAAGGGAGTAAGCAGGTGAGGAAGAAAATTAAGTGGGAGTAAAGTAGGGTTAGGGTTAGCAGCGGGCACGTGGGTAGGATGGATACGTGGCGGGTGAGTGGCGCCGAGCGACATTGGCGGCGTGTAGTGTAGAGCGCGGGAAATACGTACGGCGTGCGAAAGTTTAAAGTAGTTTGCGGTAGGCTAGGCAGTAAGGAATTCTGGAGAAGGAGATGGAAGGAGATTCAATTGCGACAGGGAGGGCAGGGAATGATGAGATGGAGGGGAACAAAGTGGTGGAAGGGAGAAAAAGGGGGAGACCGACAAAGGTGGAGTCGTTGAGTAAGGGGAGGAAGGGGAGTTTCGGGAATACAGAAGATTTGTTAAGTAAAGGGAAAAGAAAAGAGAGGGGTATGGAGGAGGAGAAAGATAGTGGGGCGGAAGAGGAGATTTTTAAAAGAAGTAGAAAAGTGGAGAGAACTCCAGAAAAGGTGGGAATAGAGAAGTCAGAGTTAGAGAGAATGTTAAAAGAGATGAGGGAGGGGATGAGAAAAGATATTGGGAGGATATAAAGAAATTAGGGAAGGAAATGGACGAAGGGAGAGAGGAACTGGCAAAACAGCTAAGTGAGATGAGGGAGAGTTGGGAAAGAGAACGGGTGGAATTATTGGGGAAGATAGAGGTGTTAGAAAAGAAAGTAGAAAGGCTGAAACGAAAGGAGAAAGAGAGTCAAGGATTGGGGGGAAACGAGGAGGGAAAGATAGAGTTGGAGAGGAAAATGAGGGAACTAGTAATAAGAGTAGACAAAAAGCAGAGGGTAGTGAGAAGAAGAAATATTATAGTAAAAGGAGTGAAGGTGGATAGAAAGGAGGATAAAAAAGTCATAAAAGAGATATGGGAGAAAATAGGGGTGAAAGAAAGAATAGAAGAAGTAAAAAGGGTGGGCAGGGTGAATAGGGAAGGAAGAAGTATGATGCTAGTGAAGATGGAGGGAATGGAGGGGAAGAGGAAAGTAATGATGGCAACGAGGGAATTAAAAGGGAGACACGAAAGAATAGAAGATGATCTGACTACGGAGGAGAGAAGGGCGAGATGGAAGATAGAGCGGGAAGCTGAAAGGGAGAGGAGGAAGGGAAAGAGAGTACAAATCGGGTATATGAGGATGTGGGTAAACAATAGAGTGAGAAGATGGGATGAAATAGAGGAGAAATGGATAGAGGATCAGGGAAACGTGTAAAGAGGGGTACAAAACAGAGAGGAGAGGAAGAGGAGTGCGTGAAAGGAAGAGCAAAAGGGAGGATAGGAGAGGATAGGAGAGGATAGGAGCATGTACAAGGTGGCTTTTTGGAATGTGGCTGGTTTGAAGAATAAAGACAGGGGGTTTTGGGAGGGAATCAGAGAATGGGATGTAGTGATTATGTGTGAAACGTGGATGGGCAGAAGGGAATGGGAGATAGTAAAAGGAACGGCGACGAAAGGGTATGTTTGGGAAGTACAATATGCAGAGAGGAGAGGAAAGAAGGGAAGAGCGATGGGAGGGATGATCATTGGAGTGAAGGAAGGAATTAGAATGGAGAAGGATGAAAAGGAGGGGGAGGAAGAAGGAATAGTAGCACGAAAAGTATGGCTAGGGAAGCATGTATGGAAAATAATAGGAGTGTATGTGAATAAAGATCTGGAGAGGAAGATAGGAAGACTGAGGGAATGGATGGAGGAAAAGGAGAGGGGGGTAAAGGTCATAGTAGGTGGAGAATTTAATGCTAGGACAGGTGGACAAGGAGGTAGAATACAAGAAGAGGGGAAAGAGAAGAAGAGTTGAGAAGATCGAAGGATAAGAAAGTGAATGGAGAGGGAAAGAGATTGTGTGAGTTTTTGGGAGAGTTGGGGGTGGCAGATAATGAATGGGGACATAAAAGGCGATGAAGAAGGAGAATTTACATACACAGGAAACGGTGAGTCGGTGATAGATTATGTAATAGGTAATGGGTAGACGAGGGAAAAAGTAGATAGATTGGTAGTAGAGGGGAAAGTGGATTCGGATCACCAACCAATGGTGGTATGGATAGAAGGAGGAAAAAGGGAGGAAAGAATGAATAAGGGGAAGGGAAGAGGGGGGAGAAGGAGAAAAGGGTGGTGGACGGAAGAAAGAAGGGAAGAATTTGCGAAGAAGTATGGGGATGGGGAGGGTGAGGGAAAGGAAATAGTTGAAGAATGGGGAGATATAAAGAGAAAAATAATAGGGATGTTAGAAAGGATGGAGAAGAAGAAGGAGAAAAAGGAAGGGAAAGGGTGGTGGGATGAGGAGTGTAGGGAGATGAAGAAAAAGGTTGAAGAGGAATTGAAAACATGGAAAAGAGAAGGAGGAAGTGGGGAAAAATTTAGGAGGGCGAGAAATAAACTAGGCGCGTTGTGCAAAGAGAAGAAGAGAAGGGAAAGAGAGAGATGGGAGAAAGAGATAGAAGGGGTAAGAACAGAGGGAGAGGTGTGGAAGATTGTCAATAGAGGAAGAAAGCGAAGGAAGAGAGTGAATGAGGAGATAGAGATAGAGGTGTGGGACACCTACTTTAGAGGTGTATTAGGGGGAGTTAATTGGAGGGTTAGAGGTGAGGAGCGAAGAGGGGGAGAGAAGGATGAAGAGGAGGAATTGAGTAGAGAGGAAGTATGGGCAGTAATAAAAAGGTTGAAAGAGGGGGAAGCAACAGGAGGGGACAGGATTCCGAATTAAGTATGGAAGTATGGAGGGGAAATAGTAAGAGAGAGAATATGGAAAATTTGTAATAGGGTATGGAGAGGAAAGGGTTGGCCAGAAGACTGGTCGGAGGGGGTGGTAGTGCCCATAGTTAAAAAAGGAGAAGGAGCAAAGGTAGAGGATTATAGAGGGGTGACGTTGACGCAGACGGCGTATAAAATATATGCAGCAGTGTTAGCAGAAAGGCTAAGAAAAGAGATAGAGGAGAAAGGGGCACTTCCCCCAAACCAGACAGGATTTAGGAAGGGAATGGGGACAATAGATAACATCTATGTACTGAATTATTTGATAAACAGACAGTTAGCTAAAAAGGGAGGGAAGATGTTGGTGCTATTTGTGGATATGAAGGCAGCGTTCGATTCAGTAGATAGAGAGGTGTTAGCAAGGTCAATGAGGAAGGCAGGGGTAAGAGAAGGGCTAGTGAAGAGATGCGTGGAGGTTTTGAGGGAAACGAAGAGTAAAGTGAGGGCGGGGGAGAAGGAAGGGGAGAGCTTCTGGACGAGTAAAGGGGTAAGGCAGGGTTGTCCTTTGAGCCCAATTTTGTTTACAATGTTGCTACCAGACATGGAGGAGGAAATGAAGAAAAGGAGATGGGGGGTGTGAGGTTGGGAGGAGAAAAGATTTACACGATGGCGTATGCGGATGACGTAGCGGTGATGGTGGAAGACGAAGATGGGATGAAAGGGTTAATGGCGAGACTGGAAAGGTATATAGAGGAGAAAAAGCTAAAGGTGAATGTGAGAAAAACAAAGATGATGAGATGTATAAAGGGAGGCGGGAGGAGAGGGAAGATGACATGGAGGTGGAAGGGCGACAAGATAGAGGAAGTGAAGAAGTTTAAATATTTAGGGTACATGGTGATGGCGAACGGGAAGCAAGAAGAGCAGGTAGAGGAGAGAATGAGGAAAGGTGCGGTGGCTATGAGACGAGTGTGGGGGATAGGAAAAAGGAAATTTGCGTAAGACTGGGGCAGAAGAATATGGTTATTTGATAAATTAGTGTGGGCAGTAATGAGTTATGGGGTGGAAATTTGGGGATAGAAAGACAGGGAGAAAATGGAGAGGATACAAGAGAGGTATTTAAGATGGGTGTTGGGAGTAGAAAGATCTGTGCCAGGGTATATGGTAAGAGAGGAACTACAGAGGGAGTTATTAGCAGGAAGGGCTGGAATGAGGGCATGGGGATATGAGAGGAAGTTGAGTGAAGGTAAAGGGGGGTACCTAGCGAGGAAATGCTGGATGGAGGTAAGAGAAACAGCAAAAAAAGGTAGGGCGTTAGAGGGGTGGGAGGAGGAGAGGAGAAAGTTTTATGAGAGAAAAGGGTGAAGTATAGAGGAAGTAGAGATGAGAGAAGAAGGGCGGTTGAGGGGGGAAGAGCTGATAAGAAAGGAGAAGAGTATCCAAGAAGAGGAAAGGTGGGAAAGGATTAGGGAATCGAGGTACAATAGGTGGTATAAGATAGTAAATGGGAAAGGTGTGCCAGGGTACCTGAGTAAAAACTGGGAGGAAAGGAGGTGGAAATTGATAGCGGGTTTTAGGTTAGGTAGTAAAATGGAGGAGGGAAGGTATTGGGAGCAGGAGGAAAAAACGAGATGTAGGATATATGGGAGAGGGGTAGAGTCGTGGCAGCATATATGAAAGGAACGCACAGAATGGGGAAAAGATAAAGAGTGGCAGGAAATGGTGGAGGAGGTGTTAGGGGAGGAAGGAGAAGGGGAGGTATGGATGAGAAGAGTAGAAGAGATGAGTGAAAGGGCGAGCAGCGGAAACGGGGGTCCAGAAATGAATGGGTGAGGTGTGAATGGAGTGGGTGCTCTCTATCTCTCTCAACAGAGATTTAGATTTAAGCTAGGTAAGGAATAGCGAAACTTGAAAGCGGAGCGGAGGTCCACATTTGTACCCCGCAATGGGAATAAAATAAATATTATATTATATTATATTATAACTAAATGGACATTGATCTGTAGGAAGGTATCTGTATATTACATTATATCTAAGGCAGATATACCAATAATGATATTGTCATTAAATGTACATTATTCTGTAGCAACCAATCAATATATTAGATTATTTCTAACGTAGATATAGTAATAATGATATTGTTATTAAATGTATGTTACATATCTAATGCAGATACAGTAATAATGATATTGTTATTAAATGTATATTACATACCTAATACAGATATAGTAATAAAGATATTATTACTAAATGTACATTGATCTGTAGGAAGGTATCATTATGTTACATTATATCTAATGTGGCTGTAGAAATAATGATGTTGTTATTGAATGTACATATATCTGTAGTAACGAATGATATTGTTATTAAATGTATATTACATATCTAATGCAGATATAGTAATAATGATATTTTTTTTAAATGTACATTGATCTGTATTAGGGAATCAGTATATTTCATTATATCTAATGAAGATATACTAATAATGATATTGTTATTAAATGTATGTTACATATCTAATGCAGACATAGTAATAATTATATTGTTATTAAATGTACATTGATCTGTATGAAGGAATCAGTATGTTACATTATTTCTAATGTAGATATAGTAGTAATGATATTCTTATTAAATGTATATTACATATCTAATGCAGATATAGTAATAATTGTATTGTTATTAAACGTACATTGATCTGTAGGAAGGTATCAGTATATTACATTATATCTGATGAAGATATAGTAATAATGATATTGTTATTAAATGTACATTGATCTGTAGGAAGGTATCAGTATATTACATTATATCTAATGAAGATATAGTAATAATGATATTGTTACTAATTGTACACTGATCTGTAGGAAGGTTTCAGTATATAACATTATATCTAGTGTAGATATAGTAATAATGATATTGTTATTGAATGTGCATTGGTCTCTAGTAAGGAATCAGTATAGTCCATTACATCTATTGTAGATATACTAATAATAATATTGTTATTAAATGTATGTTATATGTCTAATGCAGATATAGTAATAATGATACTGTTACTAAATGTACATTGATCTGTAGGAAGGTATCAAGATATTACATTACATTTAATGTAGATATAGTCATAATGATGTTGTTATTTAATGTATATTACATATCTAATGCACATATAGTAATAATGATATTGTTATTTAATGTATATTACAAACCTAATGCTGATATAGTAATAATGATATTGTTATTAAATGTATATCACATATCTATTGCTGATATAGCAACAATGATATTGTTATTAAATGTATATAACTTATCTATTGCACATATAGTAATAATGATATTGTTATTAAATGCACATTGATCTGTACGAAGGAATCAGTATATTACATTATTTCTAAGGTAGATATAGTAATAATGATATTGTTATTAAATGTATTTTACATATCTAATGGGATTTCCGTTGTGGTAACGGTCGTGAATGGATGTGTGTTGAGAGAAGCAGAGAGACTGAAGAGTGAAAGAGATAGAAAAGTGGAGAAGGAAGGTGTAAGAGTTATCGAAAGGGTGGGTAGATAGGGAAGGGAAAGAGAGGCAGAACAGGTGACTCGCAAAACAGTGTAAATAAAAAGAAAACCGACGTTAAGTCGACACACGAGTGTGAGGTTAGGAGCGGACACGGTCAGGAAAAGCGCGAAGAGAGGAGACGAGAGTGACATCTGGGAGAAAGGGAGGAAGGGATTACGAAGAAGAAGCCCCCCAGTAGGTAAGGAAGAGCAAGACGCACGAGAAGAAGAGGGGGGCAGGGAGGACAGGATGGATGAGGGAAAGGTGAAGAAAACAGCAGGGGAAGGAAAAGAGGACCCGGGAAAAGGAGACAAAGGGGGTAAAAGAGGAAGGCCGTCTAATGTGGAGGCATTGAAAAAAGAAAGGAGCCAGAGTATGGGAAACATGACGAGTATAGAAGAAATATGGAAAAGGAAGAGAGAAACGGCGGCGGAAGAAGATGAAGAGAAGGGAAGGGGGGAGGACTTCAGCGCGCAGGCAGAGAAATGGATGTTTAGAGGAAGTAACCTAGTGGAGAGGTCTCCGGAAAAGAAAAAAGAGAGAACGGAAGATGGAGGAGGACTTGGAGAACTAAAGAGAATGATTAGAGAGCTGGGGGAAGACTTATGCATGAAAATAGACGCAAGCGCAAAGAGTCAGGGGAAGGAGATAAGGGAAGAGATAACGGGAATAAGAAAGGAAATAGAAAAGGAAATAGGGAATCTGAAAGAAGAGATTAAAAAAAGGGAGGACAAATGGATGGTGTAGAAGAGAGAACTAGAGGAGAAAATGGAGTTACTAAAGAAAAAGGTAGAGGAGTTAGAAAGAGGGGAAAAAGAAAAAGACAAATGGAGCAAATTAGAAGAGAAAATGCAAAGAATGGAGCAGGGGCAAGAGAGAAAAGAAAGATGGAGAATGAAGAAGAAGCAATAAAAGAAAAACTGAGAGATCTAGAGAGCAGATGGGAACGAAAGGAAAAGGAAGAAAAGAGGAGGAACATCATAATCAGAGGACTGAGGACGAAAAGAGAAGAGACGAAGGTGAAAGCAGAAGAGATAATGGAGGCGATAGGGGTGCGGGACGCGATAGAGGAGCTGAAAGTGATAGGGCGGGCGGAAGGGGGAAAAGAAGTGAACATGGTGCAACTAAAACTCAAGTTCATGGAAATTAAGAGAGACGTGATGGTGAAGAAGAAGGCGCTGAGGGGGAAAGAAGAAACAGAGGAGGACCTGACATGGAAGGAGAGGAGGATTCAGTGGAAGCTAAGGAGGATAGCGAAAGAAGAGAGAGAAAAAGGGAAAAACGTATGGGTGGAATACGGGAGAATCAGAATAGAAGGAAAATGGTGGAGGTGGGATGAGGAGAAAGAGACTTTGAAGGATTGGGGAAGGAAAGAGTGAAGTGGAAAACAGAGGGAGATGTGTGCCACGGGGGAAGAGAAGTGAGGGATGAAGAGGAAGGGAGGGAAGGTCAAGCGGAAGGGGAAGTAAAGGATAAGGGGGGGAGAAGAAGGAGGGAGGGGAAGGACGAAGAGGGAAAACAGAAGAAGAAGAAAAAGAAGAGGAGAGGAGAGCGGAGCGATGAGGAGAAAGAAGTGTGCGAAACAAAAAAACATACGGGGAACGAGGGAGAAAAGGAGGGGTGGGAAATAGGATTTTGGAACTGCGCGGGGATAAGAAACAAAGATGAGGAAGACGATCACACAATGGGACGTAATAGTTCTAATGGAGACGTGGCTGGAGCAGAAAGGGTGGGAAAAGGTACAAGGAGGGCTACCAAAGGGTTACAGGTGGGAGGTCCAGTTGGTGGAAAGGAAGAACAAAAGGGGAATGGCAATGGGGGGAATGCTGATAGGGGTGAAGGAGGCCCTGATGGGAAAGGAAGGAAGGATAATTAAAGAAGAGGAAAAGGGAGGAATAATGACGGCGGAATTTACAAGGGGGAGGGAGAAATGTAGGATTGTGGGGGTGTATGTGAACGCGGATATAAGGGAAAAAATGAAGGAGATTAGGCCAAGGATGGAAGACATAGGAGACGAAAGAATAACGTTTATAGGAGGAGATTTCAACGCAAGAACAGGAGAGGAAGGAGGGGGGGGGGGGGGGTGAAACAAAGCGAGGGGGAAGAAGAAGAGGGAGGAAGAAAATCGAAAGAAAGGGAGGAGAATGGAGATAGAAGAAGAAGGGGGAAGAAAAAAACCAGCGGCAAGAGGGGACTGGTCAGAACAGGGAAGGGAAAGGTTTAAGAAGGGAATTAGCTGGAGGGAGGTGAGGGGTAGCCAGCTAGAAGAGGATATGAAGAGGATGGCCGAGGAGATTAGAAAAGGCCTTGAAAGAGGAAGAGAGGAACCTAAAATGCGCAAGAAGAATGGGTGGTGGGATGAAGAGTGCAGGAAGAGGAAGAAAGAAGTGAGAAAGGTACTAAGAGAGTGGAGGAAGGGATGGGTAGGGGGGAGAGATACAGGGAAGAGAAAAGGGAGTATAACAGATTATGCAAAGAAAAGAAGGTAAAAGTGAACGAGAGCTTCAAAAGAGAGGTGGAAGAGGCAAGGACAGAAAGTGACGTATGGAAAATAATAAATAAGGAGAGAAAGAGAAGAGGGAGGTTGACAACGAGTATAAAAGAAGAGGAGTGGAGGAACCACTTCGTGAAACTACTGGGGGGATCAGAGGGAAATGTAGTGCTGGGGGGAGGAAGAGACAGAGAAGGAGACGAAGAAGAGGATATAAGCAAGGAAGAAATAAGGAAAGCGGTGGCGAAGCTGAAGGATCGGAAAGCAGCAGGAAGAGATGAGATCCCGAACGAGGTGTGGAAATATGGAGGAGAAGAGGTGCTGGGCAAGGGAGGTGTGCAATAGAATATGGAGGGGAGAGGGATGGCCGGAGGAATGGAAGGAAGGAATAATAGCACCTATAAAGAAAAAAGGAGATGGGAAAATGGCAACGGTCTACAGGGGGGTGACGCTAATGCCCACACTTTACAAGATATATGCAATGGTTTTGGCTGAGAGAGGAAGTGGAGGAAAAGGGAATGATACCGGGTAATCAGACAGGATTCAGATGAGGGATGGGAACAATAGACAACACATATGTTCTAAATCACCTGATGAATAGGCAGATAAAGAGGGTAAAGGGAAAAGTGGTGGCATTCTTCATTGATCTGAGGGCAGCGTCCGACTCAGTGGATAGAGAAGTGCTGCTAGAGGCGCTAAAGCAAAGAGGGGTAAGAGAAGGATTAAATAAAAGGGTAAAAGAGATACTAAGGGAGACCAGAAGCAGGATAAGAACAGGGGAGGGGTTAACAGAGCCATTCTGGACGGCGAGAGGGGTAAGACAAGGATGCCCACTAAGCCCGCTGCTGTACAACTTATTGACAGCAGATATGGAGGAGAAGATGAGCAAGGGGGGAGGAGGTGGGATAAAGATTGGAGGGAAGAAAATTTATACATTAGCCTATGCAGATGATGTGGTGGTACTAGCCGAAGAGGAAGAGGATATGAGGGTGTTGCTGGGAAGATTAGAAAGATACCTGGATGAGAAAAGGCCAGAACTGAACCAGGAAAAATCAAAAATAATGAGATTTAGAAAAGGGGCAGGAAGATGGAAAAAGACGAATTGGTGGTGGAAAGGAAAGAAAATAGAAGAGGTAGATCAGTTTAAATATCTAGGATATATCTTCAGAAGAAACGGAGGAAGCGAGCGCCAGGTAAAGGATAGGTGCATCAAAGCTGGAATAGTGATGAGACAGGTATGGGGGATAGGGAAAAGAAGATTTGGGAAAAACTGGAAAAGAAGAATGTGGTTATGGGGTAAGTTAGTATGGATAGTCATATCGTACGGGGCAGAGGTGTGGGGGTGGAGGGAATGGAAGGAGATAGAGGGACTACTAAGATGGACTGGTGCACGCCAGGATACCTGCTCAGAGAAGAGACACAAAGATGGAAAATGAGAACAAGAACGGGAAAGCTGGCATGGGGATATGAAAGAAAACTGTGGGAAGGAAGAGAAGGGGAGTTGGCACAGAGATGCTGGGAACAGATAATCAGAAACGAAGTGAGGAAGGGAGAGAATAGCAAATGGGAAGAGGAAAGAGAAAAGTTCTTCGTGGAAAGGGGATGGGGATTAGAAAGATGGTAAAGAAGTGGTATAAAATAATAAAAGAGCCAGGAATCCCGGAATATTTAGAAAAGGGGTGGAAGGAGGAAAGGTGGAAAAGAGTGGTCAGGTTCAGGATGGGAAATGAAGTAAGGGAATCAAGATATTGGGAAGAAGAAGAGAAAAGAAAGTGCAGGGTGTGTGGATAAGGAGAAGAGAGCTGGGAGCACATATGGGAAAGGTGCACGACAGGAGAAGGAAGAAAAGAGGGATTGCAAGAGAAGATACAACAGTTATTAGGGGGAAAAGGCGAAGGAGAAGAATGGATGAAAGAAATAGAGAAATACAGGCGGGAGGAGGAGGGCAGGGGATAGACGGGAGGGAACAGCAACAAGGAGAGTTCAGGGACAAGGGGAAACAAGAACAGAAAAGTGGAGGGAAAGAAAAGAAAACAAGAGAAAGCAAGACGCAAAGAGGAAGAAAAAGAAAGGCAGAAGAAACGGGGGGGGAGAGGAAACACACAGAGTCCGGGGTGAGGAAGGGGCCGCAAGAAAGAGAGCAGGAGCGAGTGCAGGAACGAGAAGAGGAGAGAGAGCAGCGGCAGCAGGTGGCGCCACAGAACAGGAACGATACGAATCAGGTTAGGCAAGCACGTGCACGTAAAAAAGGCCTCACCAGTATAAGTATAAGTTACAAGTAAAAAGGAAAGGAAGGTGAAAGAGAACGAAGTGCGTAGAGGAGACGCGGAATCATAAGTAGAAAGACTAAAGAAGAAAGAGAGGAGATGGAGAGCGAAATGGAGCTAGGAAGAGAAATAAGAAAGCTGAGGGAAGAAATAACAAAATTGAGAGAAGAGATGAGAGACTGGAGGTTAGGGGAAGGAAGACCAAAGGAAGAGGAGAACAGTGAGAGAGAGAAAGTGAAGGACAAGGGAAAAGGAACAGAGGAGAACGCAGAGGTGAAGAACATGGGAAAAGAAGAGAGAGGAAACGAAGAAAAAGGAAATGAAGAAGAAAGGAAAATAAAGAATGCGATAGTAGAAAGTCAGGGAGGAGCGGAGGCAGGAGAAGAAAGAGCAGGAGAAGTAGAAACAGATAATATGAAGAAGGAGGAAGAGGAAAAAGGAGAACGATGGATGGACGAAGAGGAAAGAAGGAAGATTATGAGAAGAAGGAAAAGTTTGGTGAGGAAAGGGGTGGAAGGGAAGAGTCAAGAAGAAAGACTGAAACACATCAGGGTAATACTATAGAAAGAGCTAGGAGAAAAGGTGGGAATAAAAGGAGCAATAGAAAGGGTAGGGGAGTGGGGAAGAGTGATAGTAATTATAGAACTAGAGGAGGAAGATAGCAAGAAAGAAATGGTATGGATGAGAAACGGGATATGGGAAAAGTGGAGGGTGAAAATAGATGAGGATCTGAGCAAGGAAGAGAGAAGAGTAAAGTGGCTGATAAAAGAAAAAGCACAAAAAGTGAAAGAAGAAGGTAGAAGTGTTCTGTTTAACAGCAGAAGAATATGGGTGGAGGGAATAGAAATGAAGTGGAGGGGACATGATATTAAATCTATTAATCTAAATGCACATCCATATATATTTATTCCGCGACCCGATCTCATCAACAGTATTAAACTGTTGAAGTGGTGGGGATATCTAATGCGTGACGCATATTTCCTTGAGGTAAATCCGCAAATATCTTGAAAAGGGTGCGAACTACGGCAAAATGTTCAGAGACCTTTCTTGTAGGAAATTAAATTGCCTACTATTTATGTTCTATGACATTTTTTGATGAGATTGCGTAGTTTTCGAGATATATCGCGATATTTAAAAGTTCCGAAGCCGCACCATCATTATAAAGGGAAATATCTCGGAAACGGTGCGAGCTATGGCACAATGTTAAGAGACCTTTTTGGTAGCAAATTAAATTTCCTACTATTTCTGTTGTGCTAGCTTTCGTCCGCGGCTTCGCTCACACAGGAAACCGTTTAATGCCCTCGGATATTGATATTGTTTCTCTATAAAATATTTTATCCCCTGTTCACCTCTATAGAGTTTTAATTTCGTCATGTTGCCATCTTAGATTTCAAACGTTATCGTCACAAATGTTGCAGTAATAATAGAAGTCGGCCCGGCTTGTCTCGCTGTTCATATACTGTCCGGGAAGCGGCGGCGGTGCGCGCAACTGTGGTGTGTAGGAGAGAGGAGAAAAAGGTGTTTCGTCTCGGGATCGTCTGTCAGATTTATCAGTGGGGCTAACAACAGACGATTCCTGCCCCAGACACCTATCTTACCGGCGTTCGGAACTCATATATATCCGAACGGTATGCCGGAGTACCGCTTGCAGGAGCACCTAGGCTCGTCGCCACCTAGCGGACCCCGACCCGAACTCAAGGCGTCCGGGGAGACGAAACACTCTCTCACCCTCCGCTAAACGCCTACAGTGGGAAGATTATGGCCTTATAACTTTGAAGCAACGGTTTAGTGATAACATAATAATTACGTACTTACATGTTAAAGTTGAAGTTTCTAGATACATTTACGGAAATAAAGCAACTTTAAGGAGAAATAATTGTATCAATGAGCATTAAGACTAAGTATGAAGTAAATCCGACCACGAACACAGTATGTCCCATACAAAGGTTGCAACCGCTTTTCACCCCTTCAGGGCTTGAATTCTTTAAAATGCTGAAATAGGTGTTTAACTAAATATATCAAAGAGGGTTAAGATCAAGTTTCAAGCAAATCCGACCACAAATAAAGTATTCCTCATACAAAGGTTGCAACCCCTTTTCACCCCTTCAGGGGTTGAATTCTTTAAAATGCTGAAATAGGTGTTTAATTAAATGTATCATAGAGCGTTAGTACCAAGTTTCAAGCAAATCCGACCACAAATAAAGTATTCCTTATACAAAGGTTGCAACCCCTTTTCACCACATCAGGGGTGGAATTTCGAAATATCCTTTCTTATTCCTTGTATACATCATAACTGAAACCTCTGTGCAAAATGAACCGTTCAGAATGAAAAAATATAGAATGTTTTTTTAACGGGACCAATGGGGAGACATACTTTAGAAGATGCAAAATGTTTCGTTCCAATTGGTCCATCCGTCTCGGAATACTCGGCGAACAAAGGCAGAAAAAATAACAATAGTTTTTCACGAATATCTCGAAAACTAAAGGTTTCCGTTAATTATGCATAATGAAAAAGTTGTTCAGAATCATGCCCCCGACAATATATTAAAGTATCATTGAAGTCATTCTATGTTGAGATTAGAAACTTCCCGTTTTTTTGCAATAAAAACCGTTCGGAATAAAACAATTCGAAATGTTTTTATAACGGGACCAATCGGAAGACATATCCTACAAGATGCAAAAGATTTCATTCCGATTGGTCCATCCATCTCGGAGTACTCGGTGAACAAAGCCAGAAAAAAAGTATATATATATATATACTGATCGAATTTAGTATCCTCCTCTTTTCGAAGTCGGATAAAAATGAAATTCAACCAATGCTCGTAAAAAGGTGCCTGATTTGTTATGTCTATAATGTCAATAATGTTATTACAATAATAATAGTGTGTCCAATATAAAAAAGGAACATTCTTGAAAATGCGGGTTTTTTTTCAGTTTTTATTATTCCATTATGTCATCTGTGTAGCAACTTATCTACCATGATAATCACCTTTCCTCGTTCAATAAATGAAAAGTACTCCAGATTATCAATAAGATAAAATGTTGTTAACGTACTACATTGTTGGACTACCATTAATTAATATTATCTAGTATAATTGTTCAAGATAATTTCGTGAATGACATTGTAGAAGATCTCAGATTATATTTACCAATAACGATATAACTGACTAGAGAGGAAAAGAGTTTCCAACGTTCTGTCCATAAGTCTTCTTTGACAAGATTCTTTCCAAACGTTTTAATATCATTTCAGATTCGACTTAGCAATGGAATATTTCAATACAACTGTTCTACTCGTTTGAGACGAATTCATGATTTGTAAACAATACAAGCGCTATAAAAAAGATACAAGTGAATAGTGAAATAGAAACTCTGTTTCAAATTATTTTTTTTATAAATGATTACTTGGTAAAACAATTTATTTGAAAGTAGAAGAAAACACTGTGAATTGTAACTTAAATTCTATATTAAGGAAACTAGAATAGGAAGTTAAAGTTTAAGGGATTCATCTACTTTTATTAAACTATTTTGTTGAAATATGCTGGTATTACATTGTATTTAAAGTCTGTAACGTGAAAGACAAACTTATCTAATTTAATACTGCTCTTGCTTGAATAATTTCTGCACTGTATCTATTTAATACTTCTACTCCATAATATCTCTGTTACAATTTTCCCCTCCGTGTCTGATCAAACACTGAAAATAAAGAAGAAGAAATCATATTATTATATATTGCTACATTATACTCAACAACATTAATTTGGAATAAAAAATGTATTGAAGAAAATAAGGTTTAATATTTCATTTACCTCAAACATATTTCCTGATATATCCTGCGAGAATGTAATTGCATCTGTTTTCAGGGTACATCTTTCTTATTTGTCCTATTATTTTATTCCATACTGTTTAATTTCTTTAATCGATCTATTCAATTTTTCTACTGCGTAATTTATTGGTTGTAGTTTCCTCATCAATGTCTGAATAAATGCTGAAAATAAAGAAAAAGAAATCATATTATTATAAATTGATATATTGTACTCAAACACATTAATTTGAAATAAAGAATGTATTGAAGAAAATAAGGTTTAATATATCTTCAACTTAAACTTACTTCCAGATATATCATGCAAGAAAGTAATTGCATTTGCTTGCAGAGTACGTTTTTGTTATTTGTGCTAGTATTTCATTCCTCGCTGGAAAATATCTTTAATGTATCTATTCAACTTTTGTACTTCATAATTTTTTGCTTGTAAGTTCCTCACCAATGTTTGAATAAATGCTGAAAATAAAGAAACACAAATCATATTACAATATATTGATACATTGTACTCAAAATCATTAATTTGAAATAAAGAATGTGTTGAAGAAAATATGGTTTAATATTTCTTTTACCTCAGACATTGTTTGAGAATCCGCTCAGCCATGATGGCGCTCACGGTCGATCGATTTATCGATCGGGAGTCGACCATCCAGGTAACGCGTGAGCAGGGGTCTTCTCGCCGGCTCGCGCGCAACGACGCCATTATTGATCATCGATCACCACGGCTCAGTCAAGTGCTCAGCAGTTTTTGTTCACCCGATCAAAGTTCGAAAGTGCAAATCACCAACGTTCAGTTCACCAGTTCAACTACCGCTCTGAATCCTCAGCGATCGTGCAAGCTACAGGATTCCCAGGTAATGTTCATTTACAAGATAATTCATTGTACACGCGAGCCGCCAACCACGTGTCGATCACGCACACGATCACGGGCACCATCACAGCAGCGGGCTGAATTAATATAATTAACGGCGCTGAGAAGCTCGCTGTTTGCATTTTATAAACGCATTGCTCAGTTAAGAACGATCAAGGTGACAGATCAATTCTATATTTTGTATGTATCAAATTCACACCGACTCATTGTAATTGTAAAATCATATCAGACAGTTCATTTTCTTGTGTATCATAATTCAAGGCGGATCATTGTACGATCAAAATCATTGTCAAATCATCGTGTTCACCACAATTTTTATCATTGACTCAAATAAATCAATTTGTGAAACCGACCCAGCAAGTGTAAAATTCTTTCCCAGCGCAATCCATCCAGGATTTCCATCATTCCTGAACATTTGGTCCTTCGAGCCGGATAGCGCCCTTGCTGGACTCGGTTTTCACAAAATTGCTCATTGATCATTGTTCGTCTCAAGTCTTTGTCTCGTGTTCGTAACGGTTTTCGGTGGTCGGCCATTTTCTCTTCTCTCCTCCATTCAAATTCACTGACACTCTCGCCACTCACCAGGTGGCGACCAGAACACCGACCCGACGGTCGATAAAGAAGATCCGCTCACCAGTTCAACAAGACAGATCACGCTAATCAGCCATGGCTCACGCAGCCAAATCATCCGATAAATGGAGCGAGATGGACAGCTCAAAGGAGTCGCTGGAGGTGCCGGAAAAGAGCGCATCAGGCCGCTCATCGCCCGCTCTGGTTGCAACGGAACCAGCTCGCCGCACACCGTCGCCGCACTCACATGCAACGCGCTCAACGGCCACAGATCAATTGCCGATCGAGCTGCAGCTCAAAGTGCGGACCCAAAAGGGACGGCTCCGCAATGCTCAAGACATTCTCAATTCCCTCAAGGAAGAAGCAGAACGTCTCTCCAAGGAGGAGCTGGACGACGCCAAGGCTCAGCTCGACGAGGCCATCAAAGTGTTCAACAAAGAACACGCACACTTTGAGGTGGTGTGGCCGAAGTCCCAGGCAGATCATCCGTATTTCTCAGAGGACTGCCACTATCGGATGCAGCAGATCGGCACTCAGGCCAAAAAGATCATCGCTAAAAGATCAGCGGAGCTGCCAGCTCAAACGACCGCTCAACCAGGAAAGGTGACTTATTCTAAGTCAAAGCTGCCCGACATCGCGTTGCCACGGTTCACGGGCAACTATACGGAGTGGCCGTCTTTCCTGGAGCTGTTCACGTCTGTGGTGTGCGGAAAGCCCGATCTCGACCAAGTTGAGAAGTTCTATTACCTGAAGGGTTGCCTGCGAGGAGAACCAGCTCAAATCGTGGCCAGCCTACCGCTCATCGGCTCATCACTCTCCGCAGCTCTCGAAATGCTCAAGCAGCGCTATGAAAATAAGCGGCGTCTCGTCCAGGCTCACCTTGATCAATTGGTCTCACTGCCGATGGATCAAGATCACGCGAAAGCGCTAAGCCAGCTCATGTCAACCGCCATGGAAACTCGGCACGCAGTGCAGAACCTGATCGAGCCAGGTAAGCTCGGTGACTGCCTGCTCGTCCATCAGGTGTGCAGGAAGATGGATCACGCCACAAAGGAGCGATGGGAGACCACCCTTGGGGTCACCACAGAGTACCCATCGTTCCAGGAGGCCATGGAATTCATCACCTCTCGCATCAGGACGCTGGAGCAGTTGGCCGATGATAAGGCGAGAGCGTCGGCCAGCAAGACCGCTCAAAGTAAGCCCGCTCAAACGAAGGCTCAGCAGATCACCACAAGCAGGCCAGCTCACGCAGCAGTCGCAGCAAGGCCTGCAGCTCAAGCTCGCCCGTCAGCTCCTCGCACCACCGAAAGGCCCCACCTAGAACGGCCATCGCCCTTCGAGTGTTGCGACTGTTGCGGAGGGCAACATTACATCGTGGCATGCGCGCTCTTCAGGAGTATGACGCCGAAAGTGCGAGCTCAAACTATTGAGGACAAACGCCTGTGCTACAATTGCTTGGGCAGGCACAGCGTGCGAGCGTGCAAGTCAGCTCAAAAGTGTAAGCATTGCGGGGAGAAACACCACACCATGATACACGAAGGCGAGCCCAAACCGGCTCCAGTTCAAGCTGGCTCATCCAGATCAGCCTCCTCATCCGCTCAAACCACCGAGTAGGAACTCGGTGCAGCCGTCAAAGCATCAGATCACAAAACTCTCCTCGCAACCGCTCAAGCTATGCTCACCACCTCAACAACAGCTCACCAAATCCGCATCTTAATCGATCCAGGTTCCGAAATCTCGTTCATCTCCGAAGAACTCACCCGTCTGCTCAACCTTCGGAGACACAGATCATCCATCACAATCATTGGTGTTGGTGGAACAAAATCAACTGAAACAAAGGGCGTGGTCACTGTCACACTCCAATCGATGCATTCACGACAGACTGTCTGCATCCAGGCTCACGTGCTCACAGCCGTATCGACAATCCTGCCATCGTTCTCAATGAGAACTCCGGATTGGCCTCACATTAGAAAATTGAGGTTGGCGGACAATGATTTCTTGACACCACGACCAGTCGATTTAATCATTGGAGCGGATTTCTACGGAAGGATCATCAAGCCAAATATCATCAAGGGCTCACCAACAACACCAATTGCTCAACTTTCCATTTTTGGATGGCTCGTCATTGGCCCAGTCAACGAATCACATTCAAACACTCATTATTCACATTTTGCAGTTGCTCAAGACGACCAGAGCAATCTGCAAGAGCTGCTCACCAAATTCTGGGTTCAAGAGGAATCACCAATGGATATTCCAAGCACGCTCACTCCGGAGGAAGAAGAATGCGAATCACATTTCTGTGCGACTCACACTCGTGATCACACTGGAAGGTACATCGTTCGCATTCCACTCAAGGCACCAGCATTGCTCTTAGGCAATTCACACAAGACTGCTCAAAGATGTCTACAAAGCACGTTACGACGACTCTCCAAGGATTCAACATACAACCAGCTCTATGTCGAGTTCATGAAAGAGTACGAAGAATTGGGACACATGGTAAAGGCTCCAGATCACCAACGAATTTCATCAAGAGAGGCTGAGAACGTTGGGCCTGATGGGGAGATGACCTTGGCACATGATGCTTCGGCATCAGGAGGGTTGAGGGTCTCTTCTGACGGTTCAACACCTCAGACCTCTGCTCATCTTCAACCATATTATTTGCCTCACCATGGAGTTCTACGTCTCGACAGTTCAACAACGAAGCTCAGGGTTGTATTCAACGGATCAAAAGCTACGACATCAGGCAAATCAGTCAACGATTTAATGCATACTGGTGCTAATTTGCTCTTGAATGTTACAGATGTTCTAATTTGGCTTCGCCATTATCACCACATTTTTGCCACAGACATCACAAAAATGTATCGCCAGGTAGCAGTTCACAAGGATGATTGGGATCTCCAGCGAATCCTTTGGATCGATGAAGACCGCAATGTCATCCCTTACCAGCTCACAACTGTCACGTACGGTACAAAGGCGGCTCCCTTCCTGGCGACACGAGCACTCATGCAACTTGTTCACGATGAGGGTCATCGATTCCCTCTGGCAACGCCCTCGCTCACACATGGCAGATATGTGGACGATATCTTTGGAGGAGCAGACTCAATTTCGGAACTTGTGGAGGTCGCTCAACAGCTGATTGCATTGTGCAACGCGGGCGGATTTCCACTCGCAAAATGGCATGCGACTCACCCAGATCTTCTACGGGCTGTTTCGTCATCCACACAATCGTCAGCTCCCATATCATTTGACGACTGCACTACCAAATTACTCGGTATTCAATGGATGCCTCAAACTGACGCATTCGGCTTCTCATCAACTTTGACTGATCAACCAAGTAAGTGTTCAAAACGCCTCGTATTGTCCGAAGTGGCTCGGATATTTGATCCATTAGGTTTCGTCTCACCGGTAATAGTACGAGCAAAAATGCTATTACAAGAACTCTGGCTACACAAAATCAATTGGGACGACCAGTTACCGTCTCAAATTGTATCACGATGGTTCATCATCAGAGAAGATCTCAACAGCTTGGCCAAGCTATCGAATTCCAAGATGGTTCAACACATGGAGCAATTCAATTGTAGAAATTCATGGATTCTCTGATGCTTCTCAACTTGCCATGGCAGCAGTGATTTACATCACTGTCAGCTCTCCGTCCAACGACTCAATGACGTCACTTGTCTGCTCTAAGACAAAGGTTGCACCACTGAAGAGGCTCACAATACCAAGATTGGAGTTGTCTGCAGCACTTCTATTGGCAAAACTCACAAAATATGTTCAATCAACGCTCAAGGTAAAGATCAATGCAACGCACCTGTGGACGGATTCTCAAGTTTCGCTCATATGGATCAAATCGCAAGCATCACGTTGGAAGGATTATGTTCGGAACAGAGTCATTCAGATCCAAGAACTCACTCCAAATGCGCATTGGAGGCATGTTCCAGGTACTTCTAATCCAGCCGACTGTGCTTCCCGAGGCATTTCGACAGATCAACTTCAACGATTCGAGCTTTGGTGGAAAGGTCCTCCATGGATGGCTCGAAATCAAGATCATTGGCCAGAGCAAAAGGAATTCTCAACTTTAAACAGCGAGCTCGAAGTGAGACCCAATGTCTCACTCTTTGCTTCAGCTCAAAAGCTAAGTTATCATTGGAATCTCATTTACAAATATTCATCTCTTATTAAGCTGTATAGACTGACTGCACTTTGTTTCAGGTTTGCCTTACGGCTTAAGAGAAAGCTCGAAACTCCTCCTGTGATCATCATACCATCCTGCGACATGGAGAAGGCGCAGCTCTTTTGGATTCACGCGACTCAACACTTGTATTTCACCAGCGAAACCAAGACGCTCAACTCAGGCTCAACCCTGCCTGCAACTCACCCCTTCAGTCGCCTCACCGCCTTCATCGATTCGCAGGGAACAATACGAGTAGGAGGAAGACTCACAAACACAGCGCTCAGCAGGGATGAAAAACATCCAGCGATCCTCCCACGGGACGCTCACCTGTCGAAGATCATCATTGAAGATGCTCACAAGCGAACATTTCACGGAGGAACGCAGCTCACGCTCGCATACATTCGACAACGGTACTGGATCATCGGTGGCAGAGCTCCTGTAAAATCTCACATTTTGAGATGTGTCGTGTGTGCTCGTCAGAGGGGGATTCGTGCTCGTCAGATGATGGGTCAACTACCTCTCTGTCGAGTCACACCATCACGACCATTCGCTCACACCGGTGTCGATTATGCAGGACCAATCACAATGAAAAATTCAAAGGGAAGAGGCTCGAAAACAATCAAGGGATGGATCTGCGTGTTCGTATGTTTCTCCTCATCAGCTGTTCACCTCGAGGTTGTCAGCGATTACTCAACCGAGGGATTTCTGGCAGCCTACAGAAGATTCTCATCACGAAGAGGGATCGCTCACAAGTTGTACTCTGACTGTGGTACAAATTTCATTGGAGCACAGGCAGAGCTCAAACGCCTGTTCACGTCAAGTTCACAGGAGCACCGACAGATCGCATCGATTCTGTCAGCTGACAGCACTCAATGGATGTTCAACCCACCAGCTGCTCCTCACATGGGAGGAAAATGGGAAGCTGTGGTGAAATCAATCAAGTACCATCTCAGGAGAACAATTGGTGAGCTCTTACTAACATTCGAAGAGTTTTCCACTCTCCTCACACAGATCGAAGCGGTGCTCAACTCAAGACCATTGGAGCCGCTCAGTGACGATCCCGACGACATCTCTGCGCTCACCCCAGGACACTTCCTCATCGGTTCAGCGCTCAACACGATACCAGAACCATCACTGCTCGACGTCTCACCAGGCAGATTGTCGAAATGGCAACTGATCCAGCAGAGGGTTCAACACTTCTGGTCTCAGTGGTCTCGACACTACCTGCAAAGACTGCAATCGATCTCAAAGTGGCATCATCCATCGAACGACATCAAGACAGGCTCGTTGGTGCTGCTCACGAACGAGCATCTTCCACCGAGCAAGTGGCCACTCGCAAGAGTGACCGAAGTTCACCCCGGCAAGGATGCCCTCACCAGGGTTGCAACCGTGAAGACTGCAACCACGACTCTCGTCAGACCGATCACCAAGCTTGTCATCCTGCCTGTTCACCATCAAGCTGAGCTCACCTCTGCAGAAACATCATCAACGAGTTGCTGATGGCGGGCGGAAATGTTTGAGAATCCGCTCAGCCATGATGGCGCTCACGGTCGATCGATTTATCGATCGGGAGTCGACCATCTAGGTAACGCGTGAGCAGGGGTCTTCTCGCCGGCTCGCGCGCAACGACGCCATTATTGATCATCGATCACCACGGCTCAGTCAAGTGCTCAGCAGTTTTTGTTCACCCGATCAAAGTTCGAAAGTGCAAATCACCAACGTTCAGTTCACCAGTTCAACTACCGCTCTGAATCCTCAGCGATCGTGCAAGCTACAGGATTCCCAGGTAATGTTCATTTACAAGATAATTCATTGTACACGCGAGCCGCCAACCACGTGTCGATCACGCACACGATCACGGGCACCATCACAGCAGCGGGCTGAATTAATATAATTAACGGCGCTGAGAAGCTCGCTGTTTGCATTTTATAAACGCATTGCTCAGTTAAGAACGATCAAGGTGACAGATCAATTCTATATTTTGTATGTATCAAATTCACACCGACTCATTGTAATTGTAAAATCATATCAGACAGTTCATTTTCTTGTGTATCATAATTCAAGGCGGATCATTGTACGATCAAAATCATTGTCAAATCATCGTGTTCACCACAATTTTTATCATTGACTCAAATAAATCAATTTGTGAAACCGACCCAGCAAGTGAAAAATTCTTTCCCAGCGCAATCCATCCAGGATTTCCATCATTCCTGAACAGACATAATTCCAGATATATCCTGTGAGAAAGTAATTGCATCTGTTTCCAAAGTACAATTTTGTTTTTTGTCCTAGTATTTCATTCCACAGTGTTTAATTTCTTTGATGGATCTATTCAAATTCTCTACTCCATAATGTTTTGGTTGTAATTTCCTCATCAATGTCTGCATATGTGCTGAAAATAAAGAAAAAGAAATCATATTATTATATATTGATACATTGTACACAACATTAATTCGGAACAAATGATGTATTGAAGAAAATATGGTTTAATATTTCTTTTACCTCAAACATATTTCCAGATATATCCTGTGAGAAAGTAATTGCATCTGTTTTCGGAGTCCGTTTCTGTTATTTATCCTAGTATTTCATTCCACAAAGTTTAATTTGTTTAATGGATGAAGTCATATTCTCTAGTCCATAATGCACGTAGGTGCTGAGCACTCAGATCAATGTACATTTAATAACAATATCATTATTACTATATCTACATTAGAAATAATGTAATATACTGATTCCTTCGTACAGATCAATGTACATTTAATAACAATATCATTATTACTATATGTGCATTAGATATGTAATATACATTCAATAACGATATCATTATTACTATATCCACATTAGACATAATGCAATATCTTGATACGTTCCTACAGATCAATGTACATTTAATAACAATATTATTGTTACTACATCTGCGTTAGATATGTAATATACATTTTGATGGATGGAACAGTGGAAAAATGCAGGGAAACTTATCTGACGCGAGATATTTTTAAGAAAATAGAAAGATTATATTTAGTGGTTTTAGATTAAGAAAAGAAACAAAAGTATATTTTCGCGGCAAGGAAACGACCTACTGTTACCTAGAGCTTGGCTCAACTGACCTAGATCTAGTCGTCAGCTGTAATTCAAAATAAAGTCGTCCTTGTTGCTCACACAGGCACCAACACATAAACAGACGCACAGCATAAACACGCGGATTGAAAAGTGAACGGTCGATTTTAACACATTTAATAACAATATCATTATAACTATATCTACGTTGGAAACAATGTAATATACTTATTCCTTAGTACAGATCAATGTACATTTAATAACAATATCATTATAAATATATCTGCATTAGATATGTAATATACCTTTAATAACAATATCATTATTACTATATCTACACTAGAAATAATGTAATATACTGATACCATCGTATAGATCGATGTCAATTTAATAACAATATCATTATTACTCTATGTGCATTAAATATCTAATATACATTTAACAACAATATCATTATTATTACATCCACATTAGATATAATGTAATAACTTGATACCTTCCTACAGATCAATATACATTTAATAACAATATCATTATTACTACATCTGAGTTAGAAATATTGTAATATACTGATTGCTTCGTACAGATCTATGGACATTTAATAAAAATATCATTATTACTATATCTGCATTAGATATGTGATATACATTTAATAACAATATCATTACTACTATATCTACATTAGAAACAATGTAATATACTGATTCCTTCGTACAGATCAATGTACATTTAATAACAATATCATTATTACCATATGTGCATTAGATATGTAATATACATTTAATAACAATATCATTATTACTATATCTTCATTAGATATAATGTAATATACTGATTCCCTAATACAGATCAATGTGCATTTATTAACAATATAATTATTACTATATGTGCATTAGATATGTAGTATACATTGAATAACAATATCATTATTACTATATCTACATTAGAAATAATGTAATATACTGATGCCTTCGTACAGATCAATGTACATATAATAACAATATCATTATTACTGTATCTGCATTACAAACGTAATATACATTTAATAACAATATCATTATTACTATATGTGCATTAGATATGTAATATACATTAAATAACAATATCATTATTACTGTATCTGCATTAGATATGTAATATACATTTATTAACAATATCATTATTACTATATCTGCATTAGATTTGTAATATACATTTAATAACAATATCATTATTAGTATATCTACATTAGATGTAATGGAACATACTGATTCCTTACTACAGATCAATGTCCATTTAATAACAATATCATTTTTACTATATCTACATTTGATGTAATGTGATATACGGATACGTTCCTACAGATCAGTGTACATTCAATAACAATATCATTATTACTAAATCCACATTAGAAATAATGTGTTCTCGGCGAGAATTAGAGTTTTCGGAAAAGGCGTGGAATCCGTCTTTTCAAAGACGTGGGCGTCGAGGAGAAGATGAACGACACAGCTTAGCGGTCACTAATTGTGTATAACTTATAATTTTTACACAATGAGTCGTGAATTAAGCACTGCAAAAGTCACACTTGGGTTTTAATTTAGGATTACACGATTCACACACTTTGCGGTGCAAGGCACTGAATTGAAATTAAAAATGCTCCAAACTCGAGTAAAGATAAAGCTCTTGGTCGTTGTTGTCGCTTGATAATCGCTCTCTGAATAGCTTTCGCATTAATGCCGTAACTGTTCGAGTTTACGAGTTTTAATATTGGCGAGCGCTCGGATCGGTGGTTAGACTGCGCAGAAGCGATTACTTTTACCTATTTGTTGAAGACGGGATTATCGACCCATGTTACCGACCGAGATATTCGTACGAGCTTCAAGTGCGAAATTCGTACACGTACACACGTTATAAAGATGCAGAAACTCCGTGGCCCCTTTATTTGAGGTAACTCTGCACTGTTCTAAGCTGTATTCACTATTCCGAACTGTAAATGCCACGTCCAGCGCAGCTGTGCAGAACAAGAACAAGAAGAAGAAGAAGAAATATCTAGGAATATGTGTGACGCCCCTTTCATTGAGGTAAATCTGCAAATATCTTGGAAACGGTGCGAACTACGTCAAAATGTCATAGAACACAAATAGTAGGAAGTTTAATTTCCCACAAAAAACGTATTTTAACATTTTGCCATAGCTCGCACCGTTTCCGAAATATTTCTTCCTCTTCTTGTTCTTTTTCTGCACAGCTGCGCTGAAAGTGGCTTTAACAGCTCGGAATAGTGAATACAGCTTAGAATAGTGCAGAGTTACCTCAAAGAAAGGGGCCGCGGTGTTTCTGTATCTTTATAACGTGTGTACGTGTACGAATTTCGCACTTCAAAGTCGTACGAATATCTCGGTCGGTAACACGGGTCGATAATCCCGTCTTCACCAAATAAGTAAAAGTAATCGCTGCTGCGCTGTCTAACTACCGACCCGAGCGCTTGCCAGTACTAAAACTCCTAAATTCGAACCGTTACGGCATTAATGCGAAAGCAACTCAGAGAGCGATTATCAAGCGACAACAACGACCAAGAGCTTTATCTTTACTCGAGTTTAGAGCATTTTTAAATTCAATTCAGTGCCTTGCACCTCGAAGTCTGTGAATCGTGTAATCCCAGATTAAATCAAACGTGTGAGTTTTGTAGTGCTTAATTCACGACTCATTGTGTAAAAATTAAAAGTTATACACAATTGGTGACCGGCTAAGCTGTGTCGATCATCTTCTCCTCGACGCCCACGTCTTTGAAAAGTCGGAATCTACGCCTTTTCCGAAAACTCTAATTCTCGCCGAAAACACATTATTGCTAATGTGGATATAGTAATAATGATATTGTTACTAAACGTACACCGATCTGTAGGAAGGTGTCAGTATATTACATTATATCTAATGTAGATATACTAATAATGATATTGATATTAAATGTATCTTACATATCTAACGCAGATATAGTAATAATGATATTGTTATTAATTATCTATTACATATCTAACGCTGATATAGTAATAATGATATTGTTACTAAATGTATATACATTTTTAGGAAGGTATCAGTATATTACATCATATCTAATGAAGATATAGTAATAATCATATTGTTATTAAATGTATATTACATATCTAACGCAGATATAGTAATAATTGTATGGTTATTAAATGTACATTGATCTGCAGGAAGGCATCAAGATATTACATTATATCTGATGAAGATGTAGTAATAATGCTATTGTTATTTAATGTATATTACATTTTTTCTAATGCAGATATAGTAATAATGATATTGTTATTAAATGTATATTACATGTCTAAGGCAGATATAGTAATAATGATATTGTTATTAAACGTATATTACATATCTAATGCTGATATAGTAATAATGGTATTGTTATTAAATGTACACTGATCTGTGGTAACGAATCAGTATATTACATTATATCTAATGTAGATATACTAAGAATGATATTGTGATTAAATGTATATCACATATCTAACGCAGATATAGTAATAATGATATTATTATTAAATGTATATTACATATCTAACGCAGAAATAGGAATAATGATATTTTTATTAAATGTACATTGGTCTGTATTAGGGAATCCGTATATTACATTATTACTAATGAAGATATAGTAATAATCATATTGTTATTAACTGTATATTACATATTTAACGCAGATATAGTAATAATAATATTCTTATTAAATGTACATTGATCTGCGTGCACAGCACCTACGTACATTTTGGAGTAGAGAATATGACTTGATCCATTAAACAAATCAAACTTTGTGGAATGAAATACTAGGATTAATAACAGATACGGACTCCGAAAACAGATGCAGTTACTTTCTCACAGGATATATCTGGAAATATGTTTGAGGTAAAAGAAATATTAAACCATATTTTCTTCAACACATTCTTTATTTCAAATTAATGATTTTGAGTACAATGTATCAATATATTGTAATATGATTTGTGTTTCTTTATTTTCAGCATTTATTCAGACATTGATGAAGAACTTACAAGCAAAAAATTATGAAGTACAAAAGTTGAATAGATACATTAAAGATATTTTCCAGCGTGGAATGAAATACTAGGACAAATAACAAAAACGTACTCTGCAAGCAAATGCAATTACTTTCTTGCATGATATATCTGGAAGTAAGTTTAAGTTGAAGATATATTAAACCTTATTTTCTTCAATACATTTTTTATTCCAAATTAATGTTGTTGAGTATAATGTAGCAATATATAATAATATGATTTCTTCTTCTTTATTTTCAGTGTTTGATCAGACACGGAGGTGAAAATTGCAACAGAGATATTATGGAGTAGAAGTGTTAAATAGATACAGTGGAGAACTTATTCAAGCAAGAGCAGTATTAAATCAGATAAGCTTGTCTTGCACGTTACAGACTTTAAATACAATATAATACCAGCATATTTCAAAAAAATAGTTTAGTAAAAGTAGTTGAATCCCTTAATCTTTAACTTCCTATTTAGAATTTAAGTTACAATTCACAGTGTTTTCTTCTACTTTCAAATAAATAGTTTTACCAAGTAATCATTTATAAAAAAAATAATTTGAAACAGAGTTTCTATTTCACTATTCACTTGTACCTTTTTTATAGCGCTTGTATTGTTTACAAATCATGAATTTGTCTCAAACGAGTAGAACAGTTGTATTGAAATATTCCATTGCTAAGTCGAATCTGAAATGATATTAAAACGTGTTAAGGTTGTAAATTAAGACGACAGTTAGGTTAAGATTTAATTTTATTCATTAATTTCGCTTAGTTTAAGAATCCCGCTTGACAAATTAACTCGTCCGTTAATGACGTCACAAAATCCTCGATCCTGGCGCCACGCGTGATCGCGTTGCCTGTAGGTGATCGATGGATCACTCTTGTTCAAAACATCGAACGTCGTACACGTGTCTCGCTTAATTCTATCAACGCGTTTATCGCTTGCTCGACTCCTAAAACGCAAAACTAATATTCGTTTCGCCTTCAACGTGTCGCGAGGAAGTTACACGCTTATCGAAACTACAATCGCGGAAGCGGAGCTAATAAAGTGATTTGTGTTATCATTGAGTGACAAATTTCGATTCTTTATTAAACTACCTTGTTCACAATCTTCCTGCATATCCTTGTCAGGATAGTTCCGGCGAAATTTAAAACTAGCGTTCCGCTACGAAACATTGGTCCTTCGAGCCGGATTGCAGTGAATTGTGGAGAAAAAGAAGAAAATTCGTGATAAAATAAAGACAATTCGGTGTTAAATATCGGTTACTAAGCCGTTGAACATTCAAAGTCAAAGGACAAAAACACGTGAACGCTCATCATGGGTGACCTTAAAACGCTACTACAGCAACAAACCGAACTCGCTCGTGTTGTCGAGCGTACCCTTGACAATTTCAAAAAGATAGGCAAAAACAAGTGGACGGTTGCTGTCGTTCGAAATCGATTGGAACGGCTTAGTGAATCCTTTGCCGAGTGCAAAATTTTACACAAGGAGATTAGCGGGGCCGCAACGGATGCTGAGCGCGCCAGCCTGGATTATTTCACGAAGGAGCGTTTCATGGCCTTGCACGAGATCTATCTGGACACGTCGGACTTCATGGCGGAAATTCTTTCCAAGTTGGAGGCTGCTGGCTCTTCCGGTACTTCAACGACTCGTCTAGCAGATGAAGCTGTCCATCAATCCAACAACCATGAGGATCGGTTGCCTCCTCTTCATCTGCCGCAATTCTCCGGGTCCATCAGTGAGTGGGAGAGCTTCCGAGATCGTTTTTCAGCCATGATCATCGCACGCCAAGGTCTGTCAAACGTTTCTAGATTTCAATATTTGTTATCATGTTTACAAGGAGAAGCGGCGGATCTTGTTACGAACATTGCGATAACCAAGGCGGGATTTCAACTCGCGTGGGATCGTTTGGTCGGGCGTTATGAAAACACGCGGCTATTAGTTACAGCGCATGTAAATACTTTGTACGACCTACCACAAGTTCGTTCCGAGTCGGCCGATCAACTTCGAAACCTTCGTGACAAAGCCAATATGGCAGTTAACGCTTTAAAAAATCTCAAACGTCCCGTCGAAACGTGGGACGATCTATTAGTGTTTTTTGTAACAAAAAAATTAGATTCGGCATCGCGTAAGGCTTGGGAGCTGCAACTGGGCAACGATACTCAATGCCCTACATTTAGCGTTCTGGATACTTTTCTACAATCACGAATACGCGCTTTACAATCTATCGGATCATCCACGTCAGGGTCGACCGCTCGAAACGCCGAAATGTCAACCACGAAATCGAATCGTTCACGCGCCGCGTCATTACACGGAGCCGCTATTGCGAAAGGTGCTTGCGAATTATGTAAAGCAAATCATACGCTCGGGCAATGCTCGTCGTTTAAAACCAAATCCGCAGTACAGCGTTTCGAATTCGTAAAAAGGGCAAATCGATGCGTAAATTGTCTAAGCCCGAACCATGCTACACGGAAATGCACGAGCCTGCATGGTTGTACTATTTGTAAGAAACGTCATCATACCTTGTTGCATTTTGACGAGTCGACAGCGTCCACAAACGAAACGACTTCGTCAACAAACGGTGCGTCATCGTCGAATAATGCCGATGATCCTGCAACGACGACTTTGACATCTTGTTCTGTACCGCGAATTACTGCTACGCAACAAGTCCTTCTTGCAACTGCACGAATCGAACTGCGATCGCCATCGGGTCGTTCAGAAACGATTCGCGTACTTCTCGATCAAGGTTCAGTCGTTTCTATAATCTCAGAGAATCTGACGCAACGATTACGAATTCCGCGTTCGCGTGTCTCAGCCTGTATTACCGGCATCGGTAACACTGCCATCTCTTGTCGTTCATTGGCAACTTTCACTATCGCTTCATGTAAAACTGAGTCCGTATACTCCATGACTGCTTATGTTCTACGCTCGTTGTCGAGCTATACACCAAACCGCGTCACAGCTGACGTCAAGCTCTCTCACATTCGCGATCTTGCTTTAGCTGATGAAAATCCCTTTAGTTCGGATCCTATTGAAATGATTATTGGCGCTGATCAGTACGGCGTATTCCTATTAGATGGTTTACGAAAGGGTACGACGAACGAACCCACTGCCCAAAATACTACATTGGGATGGATTCTGTCTGGTCCCGTTCCATCGTCATCATCCATATCCTCCGCTTCCATTGCGACTTTTCACTGTAACGTTTCGTCGAACTTAGACATGGAACTTCGACGATTTTGGGAGATCGAGGAGTTACCGTCCGTCACACGTCTCTCTCCTTCCGAACAGCAATGCGAAGAGCATTTTCAGCGCTCGCATACTCGAGCTCCTAATGGGCAATATATAGTGCGACTCCCGTTTGTCGAAGGACCTCCAATTGATATAGGGCCTTCACTGTCCGTAGCGACCACTATGTTTCTACGGCAGGAAAATCGTCTCCGACGAAAAACGGAACACTTCACTGAATTTTCAAAGTTTTTGCACGAGTATGAGGCACTGGGTCATATGGTAGAGGTCACAGACTCGTCACCGGTTCCATCCGCTCAAACTGTGTACATCCCGTATCACGCGGTCATTCGTGAACACAGCACGACTACGCGTCTTCGAGTCGTTTTCAATGCGTCTGCGAAAACGACAAACGGTAAATCTTTAAACGATCACTTATTAATCGGTCCGAAACTACAAATTGACTTACCTGCCGTGATGCTTCGATGGCGTCTTTATCGATACGTCTTCATAGCAGATATAGCTAAGATGTACCGACAGATCCTCGTAAATTCCAAGGACGTTGATTATCAACGAATTCTGTGGCGATCTTCACCGTCGGATCCACTGCGCCATTTTCAGCTCTTGACCGTTACATATGGTACTGGGCCCGCGCCTTATCTCGCGTTACGCGTTCTGCAACAGCTTGCAAAAGACGAAGGAACGAAGTATCCCCTTGCGTTAGCGGTTTTTCGGGATCAAATTTACGTGGATGACTGCGCGTTCGGTGCAGATAATCCACAACTAGCGCGTCAAACTCGCGACCACGTGATAGCCTTATTACAAAGAGGCGGTTTCACTTTGCGAAAATGGGCTAGTAATTGTCCCGAATTAATTGCAGATATTGATCCTTTCGATCACGGTCACGCTACAAGTAAACCACTGCTGCCCGATGAAAATTTGAAAGTCCTCGGTATTAATTGGAATCCCGAAGCGGACGCGTTCCGTTTCGATATTACCATAAACCAATCTCTTCCGACAACGAAAAGGGAAATTCTCTCGACCATCGCGAAATTGTATGATCCGCTCGGATGGGCGGCTCCCATCGTCATTGTCGCTAAAATTTTGATGCAGCAATTATGGTTGCAGAAGTGTGAATGGGACGATCCCATTCCAACCGAGCTTCAGCACACGTGGAAAACTTATTGTACCGAGCTTCCTCTCCTTCGATTTATAAATCTCCCTCGTTGGATTGAACACGAATCGCGGATCCCGAAAATAGAGTTGCACGGTTTCGCGGATGCTTCTCAGCATGCCTATGCGGCAGTAGTTTACTCTCGAGTTGCCACTAACAATGGCGATGTCGTCGTATCGTTGCTCGCAGCAAAATCCAAAGTGGCTCCGCTCAAATCGCTAACTATTCCGCGACTTGAATTATGTGGAGCTTTGCTTCTCGCTCGACTGATGGCGTTTATACGAACATCTTTCGGCAATATCAAATGCGAATTGCATGGGTGGACGGATTCCACTATTACTCTCGCCTGGGTTCATCAACCCGCTTCCAGATGGAAAACATTTATCGCGAACCGCGTATCGGAAATTCACGAGCTTGTTCCACAATGTCAATGGCACCATGTCCAGTCAGAGGACAACCCCGCTGATTGTGCTTCTCGGGGAATGAGCGTCCCGTTGCTTATCAACCACTCATTATGGTGGTCCGGCCCGCCCTGGCTTAAATTGCAATCAGCATCGTGGCCTGGCGACATACCGCCGCTCGAAACAACAGGTCTTTTGGAGGAACGTAGCGCTGTAACTCTTCATGCAATTTCTTCGCCTGAACCATGGGATTTAGCCACGCGATTTTCTAGTTGGACCAAACTCATCCGCGTGACCGCGTACATCTTGCGTTTCATTTATCAAATTAAGTCGCTTCGCATACCTGGTCGATCATTTCTTTCATCTGAAGAAGTTTCAGAGGAGACGCGCTGTACTCCGAACGCGTTGCTCCCAAGCGAAATGCACCGAGCACGAACCTTCTGGTTAAAATATATCCAGCGAATGGTCCATCCGGGGGAGGTGCAGCTTTTGCAGAATAACCTTCCTCTCTCGCGACATAGTCAATTAATTTCACTAAACCCATATCTCGATTCGGAAGGTCTGATTCGTGTTGGCGGGCGGCTTCGTCATGCGGCAATGACAGAAGAAATGAAACATCCTATCGTCCTTGCATCTCATCCTTTGGTGTCCCTCTTGATAGACCATCTGCATAGGAAATTATTACACGCAGGCCCTCAATTAACGTTGTCGAAATTGAGGCAAGAGTTCTGGCTTATACGAGCGCGTCCTACTGTTCGCCAAGTTTTATACAAATGCGTCACATGCGCTCGACAGCGTGCGACAATCCCGTCGGAATTAATGGGAGATCTTCCGTCAGCACGCGTTATTCGCTCAGAAAGAGCCTTTATACATTGTGGCGTGGACTATGCGGGCCCAATCTCGGTTCGAGCGAACCCCGGTCGCGGATATAAATCGGTAAAAGCATACGCTGCGTTATTTATATGCATGACCACTCGCGCGGTGCATATCGAACTAGTAGGGTCCTATTCAACCGATGCATTCCTCGCTTGTTATGATCGGTTTGTATCTCGTCGCGGTTTGCCCGTCACTATGTACAGCGACAACGGAACGACGTTCCAAGGTGCCGACAAAGAGATGACCACAGCGTTCAGAGCTGCAACACGCGATCCGAACTTTCTTAATAAAATTGCGGGTGACCAAGTCGCATGGAAATTCATTCCCCCGTCCGCTCCGCATTTCGGTGGACTGTGGGAGGCCGGGATTCGAAGTATGAAACAGCACCTGAAACGTGTTATCGGCGCTCACACCCTCACTTTTGAGGAGTTGACCACGGTGTTATGTCAAATCGAAGCATGTATGAATTCACGCCCAATAGCACCGTTTTCAGACAATCTGGACGATTATACAGCGCTGACGCCTGGTCACTTTCTGATCGGCACCGCTATTACAGCAGTTCCGTCAGTAACGCTTCTCGATGTCCACGATACACGCCTAACTCGTTGGCAATTATTAAAGAAACTTTCCGAAAGTGTATGGAAGGCATGGTCGACGGATTATATTCACACGTTGCAACAACGTACGAAATGGCGCATAGCGAACAACCTTGCGAAGGTCGGTCGGATTGTTCTCCTTCGAAACCCGCTTGCCCCTCCGTGCAAGTGGGAACTCGCGCGGATTATAAAATGCCATCCGGGAGCGGACAATGTAACCCGTGTTGTCACGGTTAAAACGGCGAACTCGGAATTTAAACGGCCACTTGTAAAGCTGTGCTTTCTTCCAATAGAAATAAACGAAAGCGAAGCCTGCGATTCCGGAAATGCCAGCGAGGCACGGCCGTCGACTCGCTCTGCGACGGCGGGCGGCTGTCACTAGATTAAGTATCGTTATTTTTTTTGCGTTGATTGTGTCGTCGGATGCGCACATCCGAGGCGGGCGGTATGTTAAGGTTGTAAATTAAGACGACAGTTAGGTTAAGATTTAATTTTATTCATTAATTTCGCTTAGTTTAAGAATCCCGCTTGACAAATTAACTCGTCCGTTAATGACGTCACAAAATCCTCGATCCTGGCGCCACGCGTGATCGCGTTGCCTGTAGGTGATCGATGGATCACTCTTGTTCAAAACATCGAACGTCGTACACGTGTCTCGCTTAATTCTATCAACGCGTTTATCGCTTGCTCGACTCCTAAAACGCAAACTAATATTCGTTTCGCCTTCAACGTGTCGCGAGGAAGTTACACGCTTATCGAAACTACAATCGCGGAAGCGGAGCTAATAAAGTGATTTGTGTTATCATTGAGTGACAAATTTCGATTCTTTATTAAACTACCTTGTTCACAATCTTCCTGCATATCCTTGTCAGGATAGTTCCGGCGAAATTTAAAACTAGCGTTCCGCTACGAAACAAAACGTTTGGAAAGAATCTTGTCAAAGAAGACTTATGGACAGAACGTTGGAAACTCTTTTCCTCTCTAGTCAGTTATATCGTTATTGGTAAATATAATCTGAGATCTTCTACAATGTCATTCACGAAATTATCTTGAACAATTATACTAGATAATATTAGTTAATGGTAGTCCAACAATCTAGTACGTTAACAACATTTTATCTTATTGATAATCTGGAGTACTTTTCATTTATTGAACGAGGAAAGGTGATTATCATGGTAGATAAGTTGCTACACAGATGACATAATGGAATAATAAAAACTGAAAAAAATACGCATTTTAATGAATGTTCCTTTTTTATATTGGACACACTATTATTATTGTAATAACATTATTGACATTATAGACATAACAAATCAGGCACCTTCTTACGAGCATTGGTTGAATTTCATTTTGAGAAACATTAAATTCGCAACCTTTTTTAATACTTCAGTAGTATTTGGTGTGTAGAATTCAAAAATATCGATTGTATGCCATTGTTTATGCTATTATGATATTAAATCTATTAATCTAAATGCACATCCATATATATTTATTCCGCGACCCGATCTCATCAACAGTATTTAACACGTAAATTCCAAACACACTAATTTCATGCTTTGGAATCCACTGCTTCTTTTTAACCGACTTCGAAAAGAAGGAGGTTACTCAATTCGATCTCTATGTATTTTTTTTTTGTGTGTTCACCGATTACTCCGAGATGGATGCACCAATCGGAACGAAACCTTTTACATCTTGTAGGGTATGTCTTCCGGTTGGTCCCATTGAAAAAACATTTTTCATTTTTTCATTGTTATTGCAAAATACAGGAAGTTTTCAATGTCAGGATTAGACGATTTCAACGACATTTTAATATGTTGTCGGGGACATGATTCTGAACAACTTTTTCATTATGCATAATTAACGGAAAGTTTTAGTTTCCGAGATATTCGTGAAAAACTATTGTTACTACTACATTGAATGCTATGTATGCCTACGTGTCTCTACTGGTGTATGAGTCAGCATGCAGTCGCCGATTCTCTATTGTTTCTTATATACATGGGTACTCTGCAAGGCATGTACCGATTGCGATGAAACCTTTCACATCTAACAGGAGATATTTCCGCGATATTTCACTTGCAAAAATTTATGTAATTTGTTATTGTTAATAACTATTCTGATAACTTGTATGGAACTTGTTATCGTTAAAAACTATCGTTATTGCAATTAACCAATAAGAACGGTAAACCACCTTACGGCATCCTACAAATACTGCTCGTTGCACTAAAAAGTGTGAAATAAAATAATTTTTAATAAAAAATACAACCGACTTCGAAATGCATTAAAAAGTGTTAAGTCGCGAGCGGGATACGGCGCGCGACGTACAAAAATAAAAAAAAATAAAAATTAATGATTGATACGCGGATGAGAACGGTATTATCGCTGCCTCCAGTCCCAGTCGCGCTCGACGATGTTGGGTCCATAACGATTGGAACAATTTAAAAAACGAATCGAAAATTTAAAATAAGATTCTGAATTTATTAATTGAGTTCGTCAATGCTCTGGTCCCATACGGGCCCCTCGTGCGAATTCGTGCAAGAAGGTAGGCGTGTTAATAAAGCAAATGAAAAGGGTATTTGAATGCAAATGATTAGAAATAGAATATAGGTAAGATGTGTGTAATTCTGCGAAAAATAATTACAACAAAACGGTTCGGTTAACAAAATATGTGAGCTGTATGGAATATATGAATAAAATGTTAGAAAATAATATGTTAGTACGAATATTAAATCAATGTGATTGAATGGAATGAACTTTTAACAGAAAACTAACAAGAAAAACAATGTTGCCTCTAAATCGTGATTCGAACTTCGGTGTTTTATTTTATTATATTTTTACGATCCGAAAGAAGACGGTCCCAGTAGGATACTTCCAGGACTAACAGTCTCGTGGGCCGTCTTCATGCGCGTGTAGACGGAAAATTATTTTAATATATAGAATCTTGGTTACCTCGAATTTTTGCAATTAGAACGGAACGATCTAGTTGGATACTTCCACGACTAACAGTCTCTTAGATTGCCGTTTTGCCCTCACTCGACACCAGATTCGTTGTGTTAACAAAGATATAGAATGCAACTCACCAGTTCGATGTAATATGAACGTATAATAATTGCAATGAATTTTGTATACGGATGCCGTGGTGATGGTCTAGAAATCTGGAAAAATCGAAGAGAGGATGAGAACTAATTGCACACGCACTTCAGCCTTGTTACGGTGTGACGGACACGAAATACGATTACTAATATACGAAATACGATGCGACGCGGACAAAGAATATTAATTATTAGCGAACGATTTAAAATGAAAGAGAAAAGGATAGATAATTGAAAAGTGTGAAATTTAATGTATTCGTTTGAGTCCTTGACACGAAAATCGCGGATCGAAACACTCTTGACACACTGCCTCGTTACACGGAGGAACTTTGCCGAGCAATCTAATTACACGATCCCATAGACAACTCCGTCTCTACGCGAACACGGGCTCCCCGTCACGTACCTTACGATTTTTCGACGAAGAGTGATTTGCCTCAGTCAAGCGATCGCATCTCAGGGTTCGACCCGCGATCATGGGCCCAAAGTGGGGACATCATTTGGCAAATCAGGGTACGTGTCGAAGGTGAAGGCCCGCGCGTATTGGTTTTGTCTAGGCGCGTTTCCCGAGTTCTCATACCTTCTTGACCTTCTTCTGACTCTGTCTAATGGTTGACCATCTTTCTCTTTTACCCTTACAGCGCTTCAGGAATTTCGTGCGTCGCAATTTCTATGCCTTCTAGAATCTTCGAAATACTTCTATTTGATCTTATTCGCTTCTTAATTAGCTAACGAAGCTTTTAGGAACGAACTCTGGTGTTGATTAACGTCTTATTTATGTTAATTGTTATAATATTCGCGTAGATAATAGTATTAGGGCTTTTTAATTTGTTCGACGTATTTTATAATCGATGTTCGTTTCATTATACGCATTTTCCGGCTTCTGTGACAAGGAAATTGATGTTTTACTTTTAATTAAATTCGGGAGCATTCTATTCGCATTTTTAACGCAAGTTCACGCATTGAATAATATATATATATATATACGTTAACATATTCTTGGAATTTATTCCAGAACATTGCTTGTAGATGCTTGGCAGTTTTTGTTGCCTATTCGTGACAATACGCGTTTACGATCCCCGTCGACCGTAGTCCCGAACGTTCCTAAATGTTCGTCGACGTTTTCAAACTCTCAGTGGTTGTCACGCAAACCTTGCTTTTCATTCCTATTCAGATCGCTTCATATTATTCAGACAAATCACTTTCATACTTTATTGCACTCATTCTCCCGGCGAAGGACCGGCTGACGCATGCTTTACAGGTATGAGAGGTATCCGCTTGTAAAATAAGGGCGAAAATCGCATTTTCTTTATTCTGCGCAGTTAAGCTAGGAATCCTCCATGTGCGTCGTACTGCTTAACCGCGCGGCGAAGGATGTTTATGGTACCTCTCCTTGAGCTTAACGGTTTCAAATTTCTGTACATTTCCAAACGTAGTTCCAACGGCAATCGTACCAAGGAAGATTAACTGGAATTATTTGAAACAGCAAAATATAACCTTCTTTGTGTTCCATGCCTGGGGTATTTCCAAGTGCGTCGCAGAGACGTGGCACACAAATTAGGTACATTAGCTGGTAAACTATTGAAAATAAATAACAATAAAATAACAAAATAGATCCTAGCCACGGTCGGATTATTAAAATAATCCGGACGTAACAAAAGTATGAAATAATTTCAATTTCATTTATACAAATACCCAACAGCTATTAATAAAACCTATTTACTCGTTAAGTAGTATACTAAATACATTTCAACCTTTTCGGAGGCGGCGCAATATTAAAAATACCCGAATATACGATGCTGCCAATAATGATTTGATAGGTTATCGACGCCTGAATCTTCCTAGTAGAAGAAAAGTTTTTAATTTTGCGCCGCCTCCGAAAAGGTTGAAATGTATTTAGTATACTGTTTAACGAGTAAATAGGTTTTATTAATAGCTGTTGGGTATTTGTATAAATGAAGTAGAAATTATTTCATACTTTTTAGTGCATTTCGAAGTCGGTTGTATTTTTTGTTCAAAATTATTTTATAACATTTTGATAATATTTGATAGGAAAATTCGTAATTTATATACATATAACCTAACATGTATCAAACTACAAAAAACACAACCAGCATTTTGTAATGTGACATCTCCGTTATATTTACAGATTCCAGTTATTAGATGTTTTAAAGTTCTCGAAAGTCGACTGTTTCGAAAATTGTCGTTACTAAGTTGTCGATCACCTGGCGAGGTAGTTGACCCAATGACGTCACCTGTCTATGACTGACAGAGACGACATCATCGGGTCGTTGGCCTAGCGGACAGCTGACAGCAGCTGACAGTTTGAGAATGTAAACACTCTCGGTTTCGACAAGAGCATAACAAAACCTATTTCTGTGTTTCGCTAGAAAATTTTGAAATATTGGAGATTATCAAAAAAAAGAATTGTAACTGGCACAATATATTGTCGGATTACATGTAATTAATATTATCTAGTACAATTGTCAAGAAATTTAGTGAATTCCGTTTCGTAAGATTTTAGGTTATATTTGCCTATGGTGAAATAAAACTAATTCATAGTAATTGAATTTCCTTTTCTATCTTTTCTCCATAAGTCTTCTTTGAACAAGATCGTTTCTAAATGTTTTAGTACCTTTTCTGATTGGATTGAGTATTGGAATATTTCAGTTGGACTGTTGTAGTCGGATAAAATGAATTTGGGATTTGTAAATACAATACAAGTGATACAAAATAGATGAAAGTGAAGAGTGAAGTAATTACAACAATATTACAACTTCTTTTTTTTATTTATGTATTTTTACTCGACAAAAGTATCTATTTACAGCTAGAAGAAGGCAATGCGAACTGTAAATTAAATTCTATATTAAGGAAATTGGAACAGGAAATTACAAATTCAGTCTCATTTTCTCCTATTAATTTATTTACTTAAAATATTCTGACACTATGATCTACAACACAAACTTATCTAATTTAATAATCCTCTTTTTTTGATAATTTGTTCAATGTATCTATAAAATCTTCTACTCCATAATTTTTTGGTTGTAAGATTCTCATCAATGTATGAATAAATCCTGAAAATAAAGAAGAAGAAATCATATTATTATTATTGATACATCGTACTCATCAACATTAATTTGAAATAAAGAATGTATTGAAAAAAATATGGTTTAATATTTCTTTTACCTTAAACATATTTCCTGATATATCCAGCGAGAAAGTAATTGCATCTGTTTGCAGAGTACGTTTCTGTTATTAATCCTAGTATTTCATTCCGCAATGTTTAATTCGTTTAATGGATCTATTCAAATTATGTACTCCACAATTTTTTGGTTGTAATTTCCTCATCAATGTCTCAATAAATTCTGAAAATAAAGAAAAGATATCATATTATTATATATTGATACATTGTACACACACAAACATTAATTTGAAATAAAGAATGTATTAAAGAAAATAAGATTTAATATTTCTTTTACGTCAAACATATTTCCTGATATATCCTGCGAGAATGTAATTGCATCTGTTTTCAGGGTACATTTTTCTTATTTGTCCTCTTATTTTATTCCATACTGTTTACTTTCCTTAATGGATCTATTCAACTTTTCTACTGCATAATTTTTTGATTGTAATTTCCTCATCAATGTCTGAATTAATGCTGAAAATAAAGAAGAATAAATCATATTATTATATATCGATACATTTTACTCAACGACATTAATTTGGAATAAAGAATGTATTGAAGAAAGTAGGGTTTAATATTTCTTTTACCTTCAACATACTTCCAAATATATCTTGTAAGAAAGTAACTACATTCAATTTTCACATGTTTTTCACTATAACCTATACCTGTCAAACGTTACACATAACCATTTGACCTTAGATATATGGAATCATATACTTTAGCATGCATACGCATACAAATAGCATCGGAATTTAAATCGACAAACAATACCACCATCTGCCGATTTTCAAAGGCAATGATTATAAAACATATGGCGTCCAAATGGCACGAATCCAAATGGCACGACGTCCAAACGGCACAGCGTCCAAACGGCACGACGTCCAAAAGGAACGTACACTTGGAAGTTGTCACCGTCTACTCAGCCGACGCGTTTATCGCAGTCTATCGCAGATTCGCAGCAAGGAGAGGAACTGCAGCCTCTCTCTACTCAGATTGCGGCACCAACTTCCAAGGAGCGGACGCGCAGTTAAAAAAGCAGTTCAAGGACAGCACACGCGAAAATCAAGACATCGCAGCTCTACTCGCCAAGGATGGTACGCAGTGGCACTTCAACCCTTCTGCCGCTCCACACATGGGTGGAAAATGGGAGGCAGTGATCAAGTCTCTCAAATTCCATCTGAAGAGGACGATTGGAGATGCATTATTGACGTTCGAGGAATCAATAACATTGCTCGCGCAGATCGAAGCCATCCTCAATTTAAGACCGGTGGAACCACTCAGCGATGATACAGACGACATATCAGCCCTCTCACCAGGACATTTCCTGATCGGTTCGCAGATTAACGCAGTGCCAGAGTCCACGCTTCTAGACGTCGCAGTCAACCGGTTATCAAGATGGCAATTTCTTCAGCAGCGCCTCCAACAATTTTGGAGACTCTGGTCCACGCAGTATCTTCAACGACTTTCGAAGTGGCATCACCCGTCAAATGAGATCAAGGTAGGCACTCTTGTTCTTATTACTGATGAACGCTTGCCCCCAGGGAAATGGCCCATGGCACGGGTTCTCAAACTCCTGCCAGGCAACGACAGATTGACCAGAGTCGTTGAGCTCAAGACGGCCACCACGACGCTGACAAGGCCCATCGCGAAGCTGGCCCGTCTTCATCAGCCCTCCCAGGACAACTCAGACACGCAGACCACATCATCGACCAGTCGCTGATGGCCGGGGGGAAATGTTGGCGAAATTCCCCAAGTCTACGCAGAACGATGAAGTTGGCAACGAAAGTATTTGGTCGGTGCGTCGTTACCGATAGCGGCAGCACCTATCGGGCCCACTTTGTCTACGCGGTCCCCTCTCCACGCCGGAACCGGCAAGATCGACGCCATCATTGATTTCCGCCTTCTTGATCGAACGTTTAGAGCATACGCACGTGCTTCGCTTGTCCACGCTCACGCATAGATCAGGTTTCAGTTTCGATTGTTAATACAACAAGTATTTGACCGCGCCTTGTCCACTTAACTATTTGTGACTATTTTGCATAATTGACCGCGCTTTGCCCACGCATTATCATTATAAGTGTTCGTGCCCACGCAGTGTGATCGTTTCACGTGTCTCCTGTGTTTGTAATTAGCCGCTGTATATATTTGACGTACAATAATCGAACTGTGCTTATTGTCAGCTGTGCCTCGTTCTCTCAGTCAGCTCAGCCCACGTGAACACGCAAACATTTTGGTCCTTCGAGCCGGATAGAGCCACGCTCGTGTGTGACGGTTTCGAAGAAACGTGTAACCGTCGAAGCCGCCATTACGCGTAACAGCCGCGCCCGTTCGAATAACACGCAGGGCTAGTTCGAGTGGGGTGTGAAAGGATTTACAATGACTCTATTAAGTTTCTGTGACGTTCTCGTGCATTTAGTGACTACGCAGTGATTTTCGACCCTCAATATGCCGAAATCGCGAGACACCTCACCGGCTTGGCACGATGGCTCGGCCCGCTCCAGCAAGGCGAAAGAAGAATCGACCACGGCGCCCCCGCTTTTAGAAGTGCCGGAAGAGACGACGCAGCCATTGCAGACCACGCGCACACGCTCACCAGCACGCCTCTCCTCAGTATTGCAGGTTCGTGCGAAGGTGCAGGAGGAGCGTCTGGACACTATGCTGTCCATCGTAGAAGACCTTCAGTCCTCCGCTGCAAAAGAACCGCTCTCGATCCTCGCCTCCGAAGTCGAGATTACCAAGACCACGCTGATGGAAATGCATCTTTTGTTCCATCAAGAGCACCAGGCTCTTAGCCGTCTCTGGCCAATGTCTCAGCTTGAGCACGGCTATTACAAGGGCAAGGTGGCCTCGCAGGAGGAGAAGGTTGTGTTGACCGCGCGTAAACTGATAGCTCAGCTGGAGCACCGTCTCGGACCAAGCACGCCCATGCAGCCCATGACGTCCACGGAGCCACCCGCAGCACGCAGATCACGACTGCCAGAAATTGCACTTCCCAAATTCGAAGGGGAGTACAACCGATGGCAGGAGTTCAAGTCGGCATTTTCATCGGTCATCATGGAACGCGACGACATCTCAGAAGTCGACAAGCTCCACTACTTGAAAGGGGCATTATCAGGCAACGCAGCGCAGGTCATTGCACACCTGCCCACGACCAGACGAGGCTTTCCAGAGGGCGTGGAAACTCTTGGACGCCCGATTTGAGAACAAACGCCTAAATGTCCAGTCTCACATGGACAGAATCGCCGAATTGAAGCCAATGAAACACCGGAGGGCTAGTTCATTATTTAAAATGACCAACATAATCGGTAAGTCGCCGGAAGCGTTGACCACGTTCGGGCTCGACGACCAGCACTATTGTTTTCTGTTGAGTCACCTTGTGAGGCTGCTTGACTCTGACACCCGAGAGCGCTGGGAGTCTTCTCTGAGCACGCAGACCGACTACACCACGTTGACGCAGTTCACTACTTTCTTGCTGGGACGCGCCAGAACGCTGGAACAGCTGGAGCGGATGGCCGAACAGAAAACACCTCAGACCACGCAGACAACCTCAGGACGCCCTGCCAGCCGCGACATCGGGCTGGTGCAGCAGAGAGCCTCCGTACACGCAGCCTCCGCAACGCAGCCCACGCCAACGACGACACAAGCGTCCACGTCTCGCCCACGGACTTCAGCACAGTATCCCTGTGCGTTCTGCTCCAGGGATCATGTTTTGTCAGCCTGCCCAGCATTCAGGGACAAGAACATGGAGGAGCGCATCAGTGTTGCGAAGGCCCACCAGCTGTGTGTAAATTGCTTGGGCCAACACAATCTTCCAAGCTGCCGTACTGCACAACGATGGAAATTGTGCAGTGAGCAGCACCATACAGCTCTTCATGGTGGCAACGTTATCCGGGTACTGGTGCCATGCCCTCAGACCTCGCAGCCCGCTATCGCCTCCGCGTCATCGCATCCCACGGCGAAGGCATCCCACGCAAACTCAATCGACAACGCATTTAGACGTCGGTGCATTCGTCGACGCCCACGCAGCCTGCTCAGCCCACGCATTAAAGGACCACGCAGCCCACGCACTCAGACCACACAGACCACGGACCACACTTCTAGCAACAGCACTCGCAAGAGAGCACACTGACCTCGCAACGCAGCAAGTAAGAATTCTGGTCGATTCCGGCTCTGAAGTTTCTCTTATTTCAGAGTCTTCAGTAAATCAGCTGAGGCTCAGACGAACACGCTCCTCATTGGATGTCCACGGAGTTGGTGGAGCAAGGACCTCGCAGACTAATGGAGTGGTCAATATTACCCTCCATTCCAACTACAGACCACTTTCAGTCACCGTTCAAGCACACGTGCTCACAAAGGTGACTACTTGCTTGCCATCGGAACCACCATCTCAGCCAACGCTGCCATCGCATTTGGAGAAATTGAACCTCGCAGATCCTCAATTTCTCGTATCCAGACCGGTGGACATCATTCTCGGAGCCGACGCATACGGGCAAGTCATCAAGCCAAACATTATTCGGAACATTTCAACACCGTTGATCGCTCAACTTTTGATCTTCGGTTGGCTCGTAATCGGGCCCCTCGAGGGCTCTCAGACCATTCGCAGAACTTGTCATCAGGTGACAGTCAATAATACTGATCGCCAGTTGAGTGAGTTACTCAGCCGCTTCTGAACGCAGGAAGTGCCACCGCAGAACACGGCACCCTTGCTCACCCCAGACGAGCAAGAGTGCGAAGATCATTTCAAGACCACGCATTCAAGAGAATCCGCAGGAAGATACATCGCGCGATTGCCCCTCAAACTTCATCCTCGAGCACTTAGCAATTCGTATCAGACCGCGCACATTTGCCTTCAACGGACTCTCAGACGACTCAGTAAGGACGCCCAGTACAATCAGCTGTACACCAGGTTCATGCTCGAGCATGAGCAACTTGGTCATATGGTAAGACTGAACAACGACTCAATAACTAGTCCGTTCCAGTACTTTCGTCCGCATCATGGCGTTGTGAAGTTGGGCAGCACGACCACCGCATTGCGTGTGGTTTTCAATGGCTCCAGTCCAACTTCATCAGGATACTCACTGAACGATCATCTACATACTGGTCCAAATCTGATACTGAATATCGCAGATCTGCTCATTTGGATACGCAGATACAAACATCTGTTTGCAACTGAAGTCACGAAGATGTACCGACAAATCAAGGTGCATCCAGATGACTGGAGCTTGCAGCAGATACTCTGGCTTGGTGACACGCACAAGGAAACGCAGTACCAGCTGACCACGGTCACATACGGGACGAATGCTGCACCGTATCTGGCTGTGCGCACTCTCTTGCAACTCGCTGAGGACGTGGGGTCGAAATATCCCCTTGCCGTGGAACCCATCAAAAATGGGAGTGATGCCCACTTGGACGTCGATCGATTGGACGGTCCCGATTGGACGCCGTGCCGATTGGACGCGTTCCTTTTGGACGCCGGACCGATTGGACGCGTTCCTGTTGGACGTCGTGCCGTCTGGACGCCGTGCCGCTTGGACGCCGCGCAGTTTTGAAGTCGAGGTATTTCGATTCGTGCCATTTGGACGCCATATGTTTTATAATCATTGCCTTTGGAAATCGGCAGATGGTGGTATTGTTTTCCGATTTAATTTCCTATGCTATTGGAATGCGTATGCATGCTAAAGTATATGATTACATATATCTAACGATAAGGTCAAATGGTTATGTGCAACGTTTGAGAGGTATAAGTTATAATGAAAAACATGTGGAAATTGAATGCAGTTACTTTCTTACAAGATATATCTGGAAGTATGTGTAAAGTAAAAGAAATATTAAACCTTACTTTCTTCAATACATTCATTATTCCAAATTAATGTTGTTGAGTAAAATGTATCAATATATAATAATATGATTTATTCTTCTTTATTTTCAGCATTTATTCAGACATTGATGAGAAACTTACAACCAAAAAATTATGGAGTAGAAGATTTTGATAGATACATTGAACAAATTATCAAAAAAAGAGGATTATTAAATTAGATAAGTTTGTGTTGTAAATTATACTGACAGAATATTTTAAATAAATAAATTAATAGGAGAAAATGAGAAATTCTTACGAAACGGAATTCACTAAATTTCTTGACAATTGTACTAGATAATATTAACTACATGTAATCCGACAATATATTGTGCCAGTTACAATTCTTTTTTTTGATAATCTCCAATATTTCAAAATTTTCTAGCGAAACACAGAGATAGGTTTTGTTATGCTCCTGTCGAAACCGAGAGTGTTTACTTTCTCAAACTGTCAGCTGCTGTCAGCTATCCGCTAGGCCAACGACCCGATGATGTCGTCTCTGTCAGTCATAGACAGGCGACGTCATTGGGTCAACAACCTCGCCAGGTGATCGACAACTTAGTAACGACAATTTTCGAAACAGTCGGCTTTCGAGAACTTTAAAACATCTAATAACTGGAATCTGTAAATATTACGGAGATGTCACATTACAAAATGCTGGTTGTGTTTTTGCAGTTTGACACATGTAGTTAGGGTATATGTATATAAATTACGAATTTTCCAATCGAATATTATCAAAGTGTTATAAAATAATTTTTAACAAAAAATACAACCGACTTCGAAATGCACTAAAAAGTATGAAATAATTTCAACTTCATTTATACAAATACCCAACAGCTATTAATAAAACCTATTTACTCGTTAAATAGTATACTAAATACATTTCAACCTTTTCGGAGGCGGCGCAAAATTAAAAACTTTTCTTCCACTAGGAAGATTCAGGCGTCGACAAACTATCAAATCATTATTGGCAGCATCGTATATTCGGGTATTTTTAATATTGCGCCGCCTCCGAAAAGGTTGAAATGTATTTAGTGTACTATTTAACGAGTAAATAGGTTTTATTAATAGCTGTTGGGTATTTGTATAAATGAAGTAGAAATTATTTCATACTTTTTAGTGCATTTCGAAGTCGGTTGTATTTTTTGTTAAAAATTATTTTATTTCACACTTTTTAGTGGAACGAGCAATATTTGTAGGATGCCGTAAGTTGGTTTACCGTTCTTATTGGTTAATTGCAATAACGATAGTTTTTAACGATAACAAGTTCCATACAAGTTATCAGAATAGTTATTAACAATAATAAATTGCATAAATTTTTGCAAGTGAAATATCGCGGAAATATCTCCTATTAGATATGAAAGGTTTCATCGCAATCGGTACATGCCTTGCAGAGTACCCATGTATATAAGAAACAGTAGAGAATCGGCGACTGCATGCTGACTCATACACCAGTAGAGACACGTAGGCATACATAGCATTCAATGTAGTAGTAACAATAGTTTCTCAGGAATATCTCGGAAACTAAAACTTTCCGTTAATTATGCATAATGAAAAAGTTGTTCAGAATCATGTCCCCGACAACATATTAAAAGGTCGTTGAAATCGTCCAATCTTGACATTGAAAACTTCCTGTATTTTGCAATAACAATGAAAAAATGAAAAATGTTTTTTCAGTGGGACCAACCGGAAGACATATCCTACAAGACGCAAAAGATTTCATTCCGATTGGTCCATCCGTCTCGGAGTAATCAGCGAACGCACATTTAGAGAAAAAGTCGTTAGGAATAGAAAAATGCATTTTTTTACGGGACCAATGGGGAATTGTACTGTCGCAAGATGCAAAATGTTTCATTCCGATTGGTCGATCCCTACCAGAATAAGCGCCTGCCCCCTCTCCTTCCCTGTTTCCAACCGAGCACTCACCATAAGCTGCTACACCGAACCAACAGTCGCTAATAACCTTTGTTGTTGATGTGACTCTAAACTCGCAAAAAAAAAAACATCAATTTGGAATAAAAAATATATTGAAGAAAATAAGGTATAATATTTCTTTTACCTCAAACATATTTCCTGATATATCCTGCGAGAATGTAATTGCATCTGTTTTCGGAGTACGTTTCTGTTATTAATCCTAGTATTTCATTCCAGAAAGTTTAATTTGTTTAATGGATCAATTCAAATTCTCCACTCCAAAATGCACGTAGGTGCTGTGCACGCAGATCAATGTACATTTAATAACAATACCATTATGACTCTATGTGCATTAGATATGTAATATAACATTCAATAACAATATCATTATTACCATATCCACATTAGATATGTAATATATATTCAATAACAATATCATTATTACTATATCTACATTAGATATGTAATATACATTTAATAACAATATCATTATTACTATATCTGCATTAGATATGTAGTATGTATTCAATAACAATATCATTATTACTATATCTGCATTAGATATGTAATATACATTTAATAACAATATCATTATTACTATATCTGCATTAGATATGTAATATGTATTCAATAACAATATCATTATTACTATATCTGCGTTAGATATGTAATATACAGTTAATATCGATATCATTATTAGTATATCTACATTAGATGTAATGGAATATACTGATTCCTTACTACAGATCAATGTACATTTAATAACAATATCATTATTACTATATCTACATTAGATATAATGTAATATACTGATACCTTCCCACAGATCAGTGTACATTTAATAACAATATCATTATTACTATATGTGCAATAGATAAGTTATATACATTTAATAACAATATCATTGTTACTATATCAGCAATAGATATGTGATATACATTTAATAACAATATCATTATTACTATATCAGCATTAGGTTTGTAATATACATTAAATAACAATATCATTATTACTATATGTGCATTAGATATGTAATATACATTAAATAACAACATCATTATGACTATATCTACATTAAATGTAATGTAATATCTTGATACCTTCCTACAGATCAATGTACATTTAGTAACAGTATCATTATTACTATATCTGCATTAGACATATAACATACATTTAATAACAATATTATTATTAGTATATCTACAATAGATGTAATGGACTATACTGATTCCTTACTAGAGACCAATGCACATTCAATAACAATATCATTATTACTATATCTACACTAGATATAATGTTATATACTGAAACCTTCCTACAGATCAGTGTACAATTAGTAACAATATCATTATTACTATATCTTCATTAGATATAATGTAATATACTGATTCCCTCCTACAGATCAATGTACATTAAATAACAACATCATTGTTACTATATCTTCATCAGATATAATGTAATATCTTTATGCCTTCCTACAGATCAATGTACGTTTAATAACAATACAATTATTACTATATCTGCATTAGATATGTAATATACATTTAATAAGAATATCATTACTACTATATCTACATTAGAAATAATGTAACATACTGATTCCTTCATACAGATCAATGTACATTTAATAACAATATAATTATTACTATGTCTGCATTAGATATGTAACATACATTTAATAACAATATCATTATTAGTATATCTTCATTAGATATAACGAAATATACTGATTCCCTAATACAGATCAATGTACATTTAAAAAAAATATCATTATTACTATATCTGCTTTAGATTTGTAATATACATTTAATAACGATATCATATTTAGTATATCTACATGAGATGTAATGGAATATACTGATTCCTTACTACAGATCAATGTACATATAATAACAATATCATTATTACCATATATGCATTAGATATGTAATATATATTAAATAACAATATCATTATTACTATATCTACATTAGATGTAATGTAATATCTTGATACCTTCCTACAGATCAAAGAACAGTTAATAACAATATCATTATTACTATATCTGCACTAGATATGTAATACACATTGAATAACAATATCATTATTACTATATCTACATTAGAAATAATGTAATATTCTGATTCCTTCGTACAGATCAATGTGCATTTAATAACAATATCATTATTACTATATGTGCGTTAGATATGCAATATATATTTAATCACAGTATCATTCTTAGTATATCTACATTAGATATAATGTAATATACTGATACCTTCCTACGGATCAGTGTACATTTAGTAACAATATCATTATTACTATATCTGCATTAGATATGTAATATACATTTAATAACAACATCATTATTACTATATCTACATTAGAGCTTGCAATAGTGCAGAGTTACCTCAAAGAAAGGGGCCACGGTGTTTCTTCATCTTTATAATGTTTGTACGCCGTCGAAACTTTTAAATATCTCGATATATCTCGAGAACTACGCGTCTGATCAAAAAATATCATACAACATAAATAGTAGGAAATTTAATTTCCTACAAACAAGGTTTCTTAACATTTTGCCAAATTCGCGGTCCTACCGTCGAAGAGTATAGTCTTGTTTACGGTATCGCTCGCGAGTGCCAGATATAACGGGTAAATTTAATAGTGTAGTGCTGCTCGTGGCTACGCCACGAGTGTAAGTGTCACACGAGAGTCCCCGTGGACACACACGCACACCCATCAAAAATGCAGCGAATAAAAGATTGCCAAAGAAACGAAGCCTCTGAATACAGGGGCCCGTACTCCAGTAACACCTTCCGACAAAACCAGGCCAGTAACAATACCACTGAATCAACAAAATCATACGCGAACGCCATTAAATCAGAATCCTTCCCCACCTAAGATCAAGCGGTAATCCTCCCAGCTGTAGACGGTATCACTATTAAGGATTATGCCTGTGCAGTGGGAAGAATAATAGGCCCCAAAACAATAAAATACATATCCAGAATTTCCAACGGCAGAATTTGTTTCTACCTGGATAAAAAAGAAACAGTTTCGAGCCTCACTGACAACCACCATTCAATAACAATTAATAATACTAAAATAGACATAAGACCCATGATCAGGCCAGCGGAACGTATCATTCTATCTAATGTCTCACCAGTAATACCAAACAGGCCGATTGAAGACATTTTTAAAAGAAACGACGTACGAATGTGCTCCAAAATAACACCGTTAAAAGCAGGCATAACAGAAGCCGAGTACTCCCACATTCTGAGTTTCAGAAGGCAGGTATACGTTAATCCGGAAGACGCCAAAAAGATACCCGACTCATTTACCATTACTTTTGACGATACAGTGTACCGAATCTTCACTACCACTGACAAACTGAACTGTTTCGTATGTAAACAGGAGGGACATATAAGCAATGTCCCAGTAACCCTGAATCAAACGAAAGTAACACAACAATAAACGATACCGCTACAACCATAAACCAAACCTCACTAGCTCGCACACCTATTCGAAATTCGCATTCACCAATCAACGAAGAAACTACCTTGGAAACCGAACCAGCAGAGACAATCCTAACTCCATACACACCTACCCAAATCACGGAAGCGACAACAAGCAAAGAAATCGGAATGGAAATTGAACCAATAGAGGTAAAATCAACCACAACGGGAATCAAAAGACCAGTATCAGTGACTTCATCGGAAACCCCGCCTGAACCAGCGGACTACGAGAACACAAATTTCAAAACACCAGCACTACCTATCGCCACCAGAATAAAAAATAAAACCAGCAACAAGAAAAGACTGATACGCCCCGTATCACCCGTCCCTACACCTAAAAAATTAGAAGAAATGCTCGAACCAGCAAAAGGCGAAATTAAAGGCTACCAAAACAAATTCATCCTCAACTACCCTCAATTAAAAAGCTTCCTAGAAAACGCATTCGGAGCACCAAACCCAACGAGAATTGCCCTCGACTACACAGAAGATGTACCTGGACCAATACAAATGCTGACTACAATTTATCCCCTACTAAAAGAACGAAGTATAAAAAACAGAATCCATAGACTGTGTAAAAAACTAACCAACAAACCTACCACCGATACTCCGACAAACTGGTCATCTGATCTCGACTCCGACACTTCCTAAATTAACTCAACTCATCTATCGCTCTTTTCAACCTCCAACCAACAAATAAAACACTACTATGAATAACATCCTCCAGTGGAATACAAATGGTTTCGACGCTCGTTTAGAAAGAATACATTTATTGATTAAAAACTATGAACCTATTGCACTTTGCGTTCAAGTAGCCAATTTCAAAAATAATATTACTAGACCACTTAAGAACTACGTATGCTTTGCCAAAAATCGCGCGTTCCCCAGGCATGCTAGCGGAGCATTCATTAACTTCATTAAAAATGAAGTAATAACCACTGAAGTCCATCTCCGAACAAATATGGAAGCAGTTGCCATCCAAATGACCTGCCCAGTTAAATTATTCTTATGCAACATTTATCTTCCGAACAGCTACGATTTCCAAACCAACGAAACAGCGATCTCATATCGCAATTACCAAAACCGTTTGTACTAGTCGGTGACTTTAACAGCCACAATAACCTATGGGGCTCCACTAAGACTGACCACCGTGGATATAAAATAGGCTCGATATTAGAAAGCGAAGACCTCACCCTTCTTAACACAAAGCGACACACACACTTTAACGTTGCAAACGGTACCTTTAGCTGCATTGACTTAACAATTAGTAGCACCAGTTACGCCCACAACCTTGAATGGACCATTATAGACGACCTATGTAATAGCGACATTTCAAACAAACATAATGTATACTCGTCCAGTCCAAGATGGAATTTTAAAAAAGCTAATTGGGAGCTATACAAGGAGCAAATAACTACGTACATACAAGAGTCCAACATTTCGAACAAGATGAGCGAAATCGACACTGTAATCGAATCATTCTCCAATCTTATCATCAACGCAGCCAATCAAGCCATCGAAATAACCTCCCCACCTAAGAATCGCAATACCGTTCCTTGGTGGAATGACCAATGCAAGGAAGCCGTGCAAAACTCAAAACAAGCCTTTAATCGTTACAAAAGACACAACTCGGAAGAAAATAAAATCCAATTCAAAAGACTACGGGCAGTCGCCAGAAAAACTATTAAAGAAAGCAAAAGAAACAGCTGGACCAATTTTGTCTCAACCCTAACTACCAACACCAAGACCAAAGAAATTTGGAATAAAATAAATGCAATCAGAGGTAACCGGAAGACCTGCCACACACAATTTATTACCAACAACCGCAACAATACCACGACTAATCCACAAGAAATCGCAAATATCCTAGCATCAACGATCGCCAAAAACTCTAGCTCCGCGAATTACTCTGCAGATTTTAGACAATACAAATTAGAGCAAGAGGGAAAACAAATTAATGAAACCAACGACCTTAAGTACGCATATCTCAACGCTCCTATCTCAGCAAAAGAGCTCAATGAAGTATTAAAAAACCTCGAAAGCACCAGCTCAGGACCTGACAACATTCCTAATGACCTGATCAAAAACTTGCTTACCACCGGTACTAAAACACTCCTGGATATATTCAATACTATATGGTTAAACAATACCTTCCCTAAGAAGTGGAACGAAGCCATTGTTGTTCCAATACCCAAACCTGGTAAGGACCCCACCAAACCCGACAGCTACAGACCTATTGCCCTAACCTGCAACATGTGCGAAATTCTTGAAAAAATTATCAATGCCCGGCTAAGATGGTTTCTAGAGCATAAGAAACATATTGCGCCCAACCAATTTGGATTTCGAATAGGACACTTCACTACGTCACACCTCGTCAGTATGGAAACCATCATCCGCAAAGCCTTCGCCAACAACCAACATGCCCTGTCAGTCAGTATGGACATTGAAAAGGCCTACGATATGGTCTGGAGACACCAAATCCTAGTCAAACTACAAGAGATGGGGATCGGCGGCAACATGTGGAACTTCGTCAAAAACTTCGTTAATAATAGAAGCATTCAAGTTCGCTACAACGGCACCCTATCACAGAAGACTCCAATAGATAATGGTGTGCCACAAGGCGCGGTACTTAGCGTCACACTATTTCTGATAGTCATAAACGATACCTGCAGAATCACTGAACCCCCGGTTATCACAAGAATATTTGCGGATGATATCACCATCATATGTAAAGGGAAATGTCTCAACACCTCCCAATATTCGATACAATCGGCTCTTAACAAACTACATAACTGGTCTAAAAATAACGGTCTTAAATTCTCAGCTACCAACACGGAATGTATCTTGTTTTCCTACCACCACGTAGCCCAGATGCCTGTGTTGAAACTTGGAATGAACTTACTACGATTCGTCACAAGCACAAAACTCTTAGGAGTATTTTTTAACTCCAAGCTCACATGGAGCAACCACATCAACAACCTTGCTGATAACTGCAAGCAGAGAATCAAGACAATTAAATCCTTGGCACACAACAATTGGGGAGCAGATAAAACCGTCCTCTTGCAAGCTTACAAAGCGATCGTCCGGGCCAAAATAGATTATGCATCTGTATTATATGACTCTGCTAAACCGAACCTACTAAGAAAACTTGATGTAATCCACAATATGGGATTAAGAATAGCAACGAGATCATCTCATACAAGCCCCACCGGAAGTATAATGATAGAAGCTGGCGAAACATCGTTGCAACATAGAAGAAAACTTCTAAGTATAAAATATGCCGCAAGGGCCTCAACATCTACAAATCCGATCATTTACGGTGACATTTTCACGAGAAATCGGCACCAAGTAGAACACCAAGCTGGTAAAATCACCCCCAGCCAAAGAATTAAAAGCTATCTAAGCGAACTTGAATTCAGTCTACCAGACATGGAAAAAAACAGGTTCCACAACGCTCCCCCATGGACACTAAATACACTCGACCTCGACCTATCACTTGAAGCCAACAAAAAAGAGGAGCTTACTATAGAGGAATGGAAAAGACGGTTCAACACCCTCTGTGACAAATACCCTGACTTCATCCATATATACACCGACGGCTCCAAAAACAAATTCGGAACAGGAGCTGCAATGGTCACTCAAATTGAGACAACTAAACTCGCCTAGAATCCTTTCAACAGCATCCTCACAGCCGAAACATACGCACTCCTCCTGGCACTCAAATTCATTGACAACTCTCTATATTCCAAATTCATAATCTTCTCGGATTCACTGTCCACCATCCTAAAAACCCAAAACACGAAGCAAACCATGGAAATATATATAGTAATCCAAGAAATGTACGATAGACTGGTCAACGCTCGCAAAACAATAACTATAGCATGGACCCCCTCCCATGTAGACATCCACGGGAATGTCATGGCCCACCTCGAAGCGAAAATCGCATCCACCCTGCACATGGAGAGTCAATCCTTGCTCAACACTTCCGTGGACATTATCCAACACATTAGATCATTGTGGAAGCAGGCGTGGAACCGCGCATGGAGAAATTACAAAGCAAGTCCACTCCATAAATCAATCGACAACTTTTATGACCTAGCTACAAATCCAAACTTCAATAGGAAACAACAAGTGGCAATAACACGAATCAAAACTGGGCATTTCAAATTATCACACTCACACCTTCTTAATAATAGTCACTCCAGTCTGTGTGAAACAAGCAATACACCGTTAACTATCAACCACATCATCCTCGTGTAACGGGGTCGGTCGGTTCGGTGCGCACGGCGTTGCGCACCGCGGTCGGTTTCCCCGTGCCAGGGTTCGCGAGGGAACAGGTCGGTAAATAACGAAACAGGTTCAAGTAGAAAAATATATGTGTTTATTCAAGAGAGATCGACTACTGTAGACTACTGGGTACATCAGCGGCTAACCTCGCCGAACTGGTGGTCGGGCGGTACCCTCCTGCCTCGGGTACTACAATCAGAAGATGGTCTGGTGGTTAGACGAGTGGAGCCGCTTTTCTTAAGACTAGTGTACAGATCTTACATACTACGGTCGGAACCCGGTCCGTCACAGAAATCACGCGGAACTTATACCTAGCGCTCTTACAAGCTAAACGGACGCACGCTGGTATACGCAGAGCGCGGGCGCAAGCGGAGCGCGGACGCGAACAATTCAGCGAAAGCGACGAAGCACTATCGAGTGCCGAGGAAGCGAACGCAAAAGTCGGGAAAGGAATGACCCGATTGGGCCGACGGTCTTTATTCAAACGCGCTGCGGTGTTTTCGCGCTGCGGTGGAATTGTTGCCCGTTTGCCTCACGCGGCTCGTCTTCTCGTACGCCGAGGTAGAACCGAGCAGTAAACGAGACGACGACCAATCCTGGCCAGCCTGGGTAGCGCCGCGAAGCTGGACGGAATCGGCTGCCAAAGGCAGAATACGGTGCCGTGTAGACTAGCGTTCGGAATCCCCGCGGAAGCACCAGCAGAGATTATGAACGCGCATTAGCTTGGTCACCCCGGGTCAACCACGGGACTGACGAGGCTAGGCGCCTACGGCCGCTGGACCTATAGGAGCTGCCAGGTCGTAGCGTAGTGCAATGCTACGGCCCGTTGGCCAGAGATCTCTTCGCGAGGAAACCCATGGCGTCGAGAGCTCTGGTGCTCCGGTCCGGACCTCCTAGGAGGTCCCCTCGGGGCCAAAGCCCCGAGGCAACTCATCGATCGACGCATCGATCGGTCCTACTTATAGTCTAATCGCACTGGAGTGGGGATGCTGCCGTGGTGGGGCCCGCGATGCGCGACGCCGATCCGCGGCTGTCGTCGCACTCGAATGCTGGAAGCAAAATCAAGCAAGAAGAGAATTGAACATTATGGATAACCTAACTGAGGCAACTACTTCATCCTCGTATCTGGACACGCTGCTATCATTCTGCAAAACTATTGGGATTCTCGACAACCTATGAAAATTGCCGCACTACACCGTCTGCCCCCACAAGTGCCTGCACCCTCTCCTTCCCTGTTTGGAACCGAGCACTCACCATAAGCTGCTAAACCGAACCAACATGTAGCTAATAACCTTTGTTGTTGTTGCGATTCTAAACTCGCAAAAAAAAAAACATTTTGCCATAGCTCGCACCGTTTCCGAGATATTTGCAAATTTACCTCAAGGAAAGGGGCGTCACGCACATATTCCGAGATATTTCATCAACTTCTGCACAGCTGCGCTGGAAGTGGCATTTGCAGCTTAGAATAGTGCGGAGTCACCTCAAAGGAAGGGGCCACGGTGTTTCTTCATCTTTATAATGTTGGTACGGCGTCGGAACTTTGAAATATCTCAATATATCTCGAAAACTACGCATCTGATCAAAAAATGTCATACACCATAAATTTAATTTCCTACAAAAAAGGTCTCTTAACATTTTGTGAAAGCTCGCACCGTTTCCGAGATATTTGCAGATTTACCTCAATGAAAGGGGCGTCACGCACATTTACCGAGATATTTCTGCTTCTTCTTGTTCTTCTTCTGCACAGCTGCGCTGGAAGTGGCATTTACAGCTTAGAATAGTGAATACAGCTTAGAATAGTGCAGAGTTACCTCTAAGAACGGGGCCACGGTGTTTCTGCATCATTATAACGTGTGTACACTCAGTCCCATCGAAGTTGTCGCAGTGAAGTTGGCCGCGCATTCAGCGGCAAATTCACGCCGCATCGCCGGTGAGCCGCTGGGCCGCTGAGCGATGGGCACGTGGAGGGGGAACTGCGTATGTTAATAAATAGAATACGAGTGTATCGACATTCTCGTCGGTAAGTGACGTAGCGTTCTACCTATAAGGTCGAAATCTACTTATCGATTGTGAAATGGACTGTCGCGAAAAATGATAAAGATGCGAAAAATCAATTTTTACGTCTTCTTGCTTTCTTATACGTCGAAGTATGTTCTTTACAATGAGAACAACCAGAATTTTATATTATAAATATCAATTTTATAATACGAACTAAAATCATATATTGTTTTATTTTATGTTTTTCCCTAGTTAACCTGTTTTTACTAGAACACGTCACTTCCATATTGTCTGCTATTTTTGAGCGTTGAAGAATATTGAAATGCTGGACTTCGATATTATCAAGCAATATAAATGATAATTATGATTGTGTAAATTACAACCACAAATAACATAAATTACAACTACAAATAATATAATACAAAGTTAAATAATACAAATTTATTAAATGATTGTTTTACTATTTCTTACATTTCTTTTATTGTAGACATTTACTACAGAGTACTATTATATATAATTCTTAAGGGAGCCATCGCTTCGCTTTTGGCCTTGAAAAAGGCCGAGTTCTTTAAAGTTTCAAAGAGAGTAATTATTAAGCATAGTTTGGAGAGATGTTCCTGTTTTAAATTTTTTGTAGCCGTGAAAACAGCTATTGTTGCAGTGCCTTGAAGTTGTTTCAACTATGGAAACAAACGACTGTTTTTTTTTCTGTGCATTGCTTTTTTGCAAACTAGACGCGTTAGAATGTTGTCCGCGAAAAACGAATGATTGATTCAGCGAGGTGCTATTATTGCACTCCACAAAGCTGGAAACAGTAATGTGGAGATTGCAAGAATAGCACAGTGCTCCGTTCGTACCGTGCAGAGATATGTGCTGAGGTATTCTGTCCACGGTTCCGAAGGATTGTTGGATTGGCGTCAACGAAACAAAGGTAAGCGATACACGACCAAGGAAGAAGATCAACTGTTAGTCAGTAAGATTGAAGAGCAACCATTTCAGACTGCGGTGAACGTTGCCGCAGATTTGAATATAAAAGTGTCAAAGATGACTATTTATAGGCGTCTGCGAGCGGCCGGTCTCCACTCCCGCCGGGCGGAACGTAAGGTGCAGTTGCTGCAAAGACATCGCGAGGACCGCGTTGGATTTCCATTGCAGCATGTATCTGCATCGCAGTCTGAATGGGATTGCACAATCTTTACCGATGAAATAGTATTTTCTTCGGCCTCGGACTGTGCGCTCCGTGTTTGGAGGCCTCGTGGGGCCTCGAGATTTCTCGAAAAATATGTTTCCCAACGTAGGGATAGTGGGCGCATCACGTGCGGCTTTTGGGGGTGGGTAACTCCACATGGTCCTGGAGAGCTTGTTGAAATTTCGCCGCGCATGGACTCCGCGGAATATATTGCAATTTTGGAGAATGTTTTACTACCATCCATCCGTGAGATATATTCACGGAAGGACATGCCGGTAATTAGGCTGGTACAGGATAATAGTGGAGTGCACACCTCTGCAACCGTCCGTGCATGATTTGCAAGACATCCTGAATTTCACGTTCTACAATGGCCATCGAAATCGCCAGATTTGAATATCATTGAGAACGTATGGTCTAAAATGTGGCGAATGTGTCGATTTCATGGGATTGTAAGAACCAGGGAATGTATTGTAGACCATGCGATGCGTGCGTGGGAAGCATTAAGAGCCCAGCCTCAATTTTTCGCCAACCTGGGTAATTCGATTCCAAATCGTTTAAATCAAGTGATTGATCGAAACGGTGCTTGGACGGATTATTAGGAATACCTCAGTCTTTTTTGCGTATTTTTGTTTTTACTATAGTTTGGAAACAAGCACAATCATAAACCAGCTCTTTTCAGAGCTAATAATTGTCCAACCTAAAAACAACGGCCTTTTTCAAGGCCAAAAGCGAAGCGATGTCTCCCTTAAAAAGTATATATAATAGTACTCTGTAGTAAATGTCTACAATAAAAGAAATGTAAGAAATTGTAAAACAATCATTTAATAAATTTGTATTATTTAACTTTGTATTATATTATTTGTAGTTGAAATTTATGTTATTTGTGGTTGGAATTTACACAATCATAATTATCATTTATATTGCTTGATAATATCGAAGTCTTGCATTTCAATATTCTTCAACACTCAAAAATAGCAGACAATATGGAAGTGACGTGTTCTAGTAAAAACAGGTTAACTAAGGAAAAATATAAAATAAAGTAATATATGATTTTAGTTCGTATTATAAAATTGATATTTATAATATAAAATTCTGGTTGTTCTCATTGTAAAGAATATACTTTGACGTATAAGAAAGCAAGAAGACGTAAAAATCGATTTTTCGCATCTTTATCATTTTTCGCGACAGTCCATTTCACAATCGATAAGTAGGTTTCGACCTTATAGGTAGAACGCTACGTTACTTACCGACGACAATGTCGATACACTCGTATTCTATTTATTAACATACGCAGTTCCCCCTCCACGTGCCCATCGCTCAGCGGCCCAGCGGCTCACCGGCAATGCGGCGTGAATTTGCTGCTGAATGCGCGGCCAACTTCACTGCGACAACTTCGATGGGACTGAGTGTACGGGTACGAATTTCGCACATCAAACTCGTACTAATATCTCGGTCGGTAACACGGGTCGATAATCCCGTCTTCACCAAATAAGTAAAAGTAATCGCTGCTGCGCTGTCTAACCACCGATCCGAGCGCTCGCCAATATGAAAATTCTAAATTCGAACCGTTACGGCATTAATGCGAAAGCAATTCAGAGAGCGATTATCAAGCGACAACAACGACCAAGAGCTTTATCTTTACTCGAGATTAGAGCATTTTTAAATTCAAGTCAGTGCCTTGCACCGCGAAGTCTGTGAATCGTGGAATCCCAAATTCAAACACAAGTGTGATTTTTGTAGTGCTTAATTCACGACTCATTGTGTAAAAATTATAAGTTATGCACAATTAGTGACCGCTAAGCTGTGTCGTTCATCTTCTCCTCGACGCCCACGTCTTTGAAAAGACGGAATCCACGCCTTTTCCGAAAACTCTAATTCTCGCCGAGAACACATTATTTCTAATGCACATATAGTAATAATGATATTGTTATTAAATGTATATTACATATCTAATGCAGATATAGTAGTAATGATATTGTTACTAAATGTACATGGATCTGTACGAAGGTATCAGTATAATACATTATATCTAATGAAGATATAGTAATAATGATATTGTTATCAAATGTATGTTACATATCTAATGCAGATATAGTAACAATGATATTGTTATTAAATGTATATTACATATCTAATGCAGATATAGTAATAATGATATTGTTACTAAATGTACATTGATCTGCATGAAGGAATGAGTATATTACATTATTTCTAACGTAGGTATAGTAATAATGATATTGTTATTAAATGTACATTACATATCTAATGCAGATATAGTAATAATGATATTGTTACTAAATGTACACTGATCAGTAGGAAGGTATCAGTATATTACATTATATCTAATGTAGATATAGAAATAATGATATTGTTATTAAATGTATATTACATATCTATTGCAGATATAGTAATAATGATATTGTTATTAAATATATATTACATATCTAATGCAGATATAGTAATAATGATATTGTTATTAAATGTATATTACATATCTAATGCAAATATAGTAATAATATTATTATTATAGTTATTATTATTATCATACTATAGTAATAATATCATTATTATAGTTATTATTATTATCATACTATAGTAATAATATCATTATTACTATATTACTAAATGTACATAGATCTGTAGGAAGGCATCAGTATATTACATTATATCTAATGTGGATATAGTAATAATGATATTGTTATTAAATGTACATTGATCTGTAGGAAAGCATCAAGATATTACATTATATCTGATGAAGATATAGTAATAATGATATTGTTATTAAATGTACATTGATCTGTAGTAACGAATCAGTATATTACATTATATCTAATGAAGATAGAGTAATAATGATATTGTTATTAAATGTATATTACATATGTAACGCAGATACATTAATAATCTGTAGACGCAGTGCTTGTATCGACCGGACAGGGAGAGGACAGTTTCTAATACAAAATAGATAATTATTCTAGATTGTTCTTTACACAATGATTTATTCTCTATTGACACGACGTATACTCTTGATCGACAGATCGATAGCGACTAAATTTGAAAGAACAGTTATTGCCGGTATCCCGCGACCCGAAGGACCCCGCTCGATAACGATCGGGTAAACTCGGTCGACCCAGGGCCGTATTAAATGGGAAGACACCCCTCAACACTTCCGCCGTCTGACCGTTTAATGCGCATCCCTAAACTACTATATAGATCTAGAAAACGATTCTTTGCTAGAGGCTTGGTAAAAATGTCCGCCACTTGGGACTCCGTTGACACGAACACGACGTCAATTTCGCCGTTCTCCGATTTCTCTCGAATGAAATGGAACTTGACATCTATATGTTTTGTTCGTTTGTGGAATTCGGGATTTCGAACAAGACAAATTGTACTTTGATTGTCTACATATAGTTTAGTGGGTTCTCTACACTGATGTCCTATATTGCTCAGCAACGTGCGAAGCCACACCGCTTCTTTTGTCGCAGTCGCAGCTGCGATATACTCAGATTCGGTGGTACTGACGGACACTAGTCTTTGCCGTTGAGATGACCACGTAACTACTCCATTCGCGATGAAAAACGCATATCCGGTCGTCGATCTACGCGTTTCCACGTCGCCCGCAAAATCCGCATCAGAATATCCGGTTAGTTCCACCTTCGAGCCTTTTTCGCGATATTCGATTCCCATGTGTACTGTTTTGACAAGATAAGAAATAATTCGTCTCACCGCCCGCCAATGACTTTCGTTATGACTATTGAGGTATTTACTTACCGCGTTGACCGCGAACGCGATATCTGGACGAGTTACGATCGCGAGGAACATTAAAGATCCGACTGCTTCGCGGTAAGGTACAAAATGTTCCGTCTTTTTAGATTCCGCTGGACACAGGATCACGTGGGGATCCGCCGGTACGGACACCCCCTTTGCTTCGCTCATACCGAATCGCTCGATAACTCTTTTTGCATACGCGGCCTGATGTACGAACAACGATTTGTTTTCTCGATCTCTAACTATTTGCATACCGACAAACGTGCTGCAATCGCCTAGCGTTATTTCGAATGTCTCGCTGAGAACTTTGATTATGTTATCTATTACTTTCGCCGATTTTGACGCTACAATACCGTCGTCGACAAATACCGCGAGATACACCTTGAAATCCTCATGGATTCCGGAGAAAATACACTTGTCCGCGTCTGTCTCTTTTAAATTAAACTGTTTTAGAAAACTAGAGAACTTTTGGTTCCAGCAGCGCGGTGATTGTTTTAACCCGTATAACGACTTCAACAACTTGCACACCACGCGCGAGTGCTCGCTATCTCTTTTACTGATCTTAAGCCCCTCGGGAAGTTCCATACGGATGTCCTCGACCAGCACTCCGTGTAGAAATGCAGTTCGCACGTCGAACTGCACTGCTTGGAGGTCCTCCTGCGCGATGATGGCCAGCAGCACTCGAAGAGAGTCATATCTCACGACCGGTGAGAAGGTCTCCGAGTAATCGACACCCTGTCGCTGTAGGAACCCTCGCGCGCACAACTGGGCCTTGAACCGTGGCACGCTTCCTTCGTTGTCTCGTATGACCTTAAAGACCCACCTGAAATCTATGAGTCTGTCCCCAGGAACATATCGAACGATCTGCCACGTTCCATTCATCTGGTGGGCTTGAAGCTCGTCTTCTATCGCCTCTCTCCACTGAGACGCTTCCGGACCGGATACCGCCTCCTGATATGTTGACGGCACGCTGAACTCTACAAGATTTACCTGATAGCGTGCAGGCAAACGCAACGTTGCCCGACTTCGCAACGTGCGAGGTGAATCAATTTGCTGTTGCTGCTGATGATTTCCTACCACCTCGTCCTCACCGGGTGTTGCCTGCTCTCGTGCCGCATTGACAGTGGTCGCATCGTCGGTATCTGGGTTGCCTTCGCCAGCTTCGCTAGCGTCTACTGCTTCGTTCTCGTTCTCGTGCTCGTGCTCAGCGTCTTCATCCTTCTCGGATGATGGCAGAAACGCCTCAAATTCCGTTGCCGGCACCATTGAACTCTCGCCGGTTGCCCGCTCATTAAATACCACGTGTCTGGAAATGGATACAGATTTAGTGTGTGGATCATACAACCTGTAGTTGGAAGATTCGTTGTCGTATCCCACAAGGACCAGTTTCTTCGCTCGGGCTTCAAACTTGGTCGTTTTCTGTTTTGGCACATACGCGTAGGCGTCCGAACCAAACACCCGCATATGACTGAGATTCGGCTTCTTCCCGATCCACATTTCATATGGCGTTTTACTTCCGCCCACACGTGATCGTCCCGTCCTGTTACGTGTGTAGACGGCTGTTGCCGTTGCTTCCGCCCAAAGATGCGCAGGCAGCTTCTTCGCTTGTAGCATAGTCCTTGCACACTCCACGATGGTTCGGTTATCCCGTTCTGAGCGCCCATTCTGCTCAGGTGTGTACGGGGCCGTAGTCTGAAGAGTAATCCCTTTTTCTTTCAAGTAACCCTCCATCCTGGCATTCTTGTACTCGGTTCCGTTGTCAGTGCGAAGGGTTTTTATACTCCGCCCGAACTTATTTTTCACTAGCTGTTCGAATTCTTTGAATCGCTCAAAGACATCGGCTTTATGCCGGATGAAAAATACGAACCGAAACGCAGTTGCATCGTCCTTAAAAAGTACATAAAATCGCGCACCACCGAGTGACTGGACTGGTACCGGACCGCACACGTCACTGTGTATAAAATCGCCTGGCTGAGTCGTACCTTTCGTGCTTTCTTTATTGAATGGTAGCTTGTGTAATTTCCCAAACTGGCAGGGTTCACAGAAAAAATCTTCTGTGTTCTTTATACTGACTCCGTCTATTGATCCGCACTTAACCAAATCACACAGTGCACGTTTGTGAATGTGGCCGAGTCGCTCGTGCCACACTTTGAGATCCAACGCCGTCACGTTGATCTTTTTTTTCACACTCGGTCTTCGGAAAAACATTCTGTATAAACAGTTCGGTTGTCTGACACCTGTCGCCTCGACTCTATTTCCGCGCGATATCTCGACGCGGCCGTTTTCAAATCCAACGCAAAAACCTCTTTTTGTGCAAACGCCTACCGAGAAAAGGTTCTTCGTTGCCCTTGGAACGAGTAGCACATTTTCAATAAGTCCGCTTTCCCATTTCCCGTCCACGAGCTTTTCTATGCGCACTTTGCCTATGCCGGTCACTTCGCACTCGCCGTCGTTGCCCAGCGAAACTTTTTCTCCTTTTACCGACCGCAGATCTTCAAGCCACTCCCGACGACACGTGATATGGTCAGACGCGCCACTGTCGGTAATCCAGACGTCTTTTGTATCGGCAGCGAGCAATTCCCGAACCTGTTTTACCGACGCTGGACTTTGCTTGTCACTCGCGGTAGGCATTTTCCCGCTCTTTTTTCGCGATCCGATTACGAACGCACACCCGGCACTTGTTTGGCTACTACTGTTTTTGTTATCACCTTGGCTTTTCTTCTTCGGGCATTGGCTGGCGTAGTGTCCTTTTTCCTGACACCTGTAGCATTCGATACTCATCATAGATCTCCTCTTCTTCTTCTTGTCTTTTTCGTCCTTGGATAGCAGATTTCCTTTCGAATTGTTCTTTCTCACGACTGCCAATGCGCCCACCGAATCGCCCTCGTCGTTGAGACTTTGCTCTTCCCTTATGAGCCGCTCCAGCAGATACGAGACTGTTTGCCGATCGGGGTCAACGCTGTCCCAAGCCGTCTTGAAAACACTGTACTTCGACGTTAAGCTGGATAGGATTTTTGCGATGATTGCAGAATCAGAGATCTTCTCGCCGAGATCTATCAGCTGCCTTGCCATGTTTTGCACTGCCGTGACATGATGTATCACTGAATCCGTAGGATTCATCCTGTACGAGTAGAATCTTTGAGTCAACGTCCCTATGTTGGACGCCGATTTCTGCTCGTGTATCGTGATCAGTTTGTCCCACATTTCCTTTGAGGTACTGCAAACTAAGATGCTATTTACTTGTTCGTCCTCCATCGCCGAAGCTATGATGGCCATTGCCCTTGCGTTGTCCTTGATCCATGTTTTCATTCTTCCCGCCTTGGCTCCTTGCTCGTCGGGTGGTCTCGTTCTTGAGCCGTCTACGACGTCGAAAATTTCGTTTGCCAACAGCACGGCAGTGAGCTGGAATTTCCATACTTGGAAATTCGTGCCTTCAAAACGCTTGACCGACTTTATCAAGCCGTCATCCGGCATCTTCACCTTGTCGACAAACCCAAAAAAAAACGAAAAAAAGTATACCACAGGCCAGCGTCCGCCCTGATAGACGCGAAAACCACAAATGATTGTTTTTTTAGGTAATAATTTTCTGCACTCGATGCTCGCACTTTTCCGATTCTCTCGGAATCTGTGACTCACGCCACGTGCCTTGCTCGATATGCAAGATGGCCGCTCGAAGACCGTTAAACTGTCGTTCCGCACGCCTTTTGCCAATTACCGTTTCGCGACCGCGAATCTCCTTATCTCTCTTCCGGCTAAACAATACACCTTGTACCTGGGCCCATAACCTGTAGACGCAGTGCTTGTATCGACCGGACAGGGAGAGGACAGTTTCTAATACAAAATAGATAATTATTCTAGATTGTTCTTTACACAATGATTTATTCTCTATTGACACGACGTATACTCTTGATCGACAGATCGATAGCGACTAAATTTGAAAGAACAGTTATTGCCGGTATCCCGCGACCCGAAGGACCCCGCTCGATAACGATCGGGTAAACTCGGTCGACCCAGGGCCGTATTAAATGGGAAAACACCCCTCAACATAATCATATTGTTATTAACTGTTCTTTGTTCTGCAGGAAGGTATCAAGATATTACATTACATCTAATGTAGATATAGTCATAATGATGTTATCACTAAATGTACATTGATCTGTAGGAAGGTATCAGTATATTACATAATATCTAATGTGGATATAGTAATAATGATATTGTTATTAAATATACATTGATCTGTAGTAACGAATCAGTATATAACATTATATCTAATGTAGATACAGTAATAATGATATTGTAATTAAATGTATATTAGATATCCAATGCTGATATAGTAACAATTATATAGTTATTAAATGTATATTACATATCTAATGCAGATATAGTCAAAAAATGATATTGTTAGTAAATATACATAGATCTGTAGGATGGTATCAGTATATTACATTATATCTAATGTAGACATACTAATAATGATATTGTTATTAAATGTGTATTACATATCTAACGCAGATATAGTAATAATGATATTGTTACTAAATGTACATTGATCTGTACGAAGGAATCAGTATATTACATTATTTCTAATGTGGATATAGTAATAATGATATTGTTATTCAATGTATATTACATATCTAATGCGCATATAGTAATAATGATATTGTTATTAAATGTACATTGATCTGCCTGCACAGCACCTACGTGCATTTTGGAGTGGAGAATTTGAATTGATCCATTAAACAAATTAAACAGTGTGGAATGAAACACTAGGATTAATAACAGAAACGGACTCCGAAAACAGATGCAATTACTTTCTCACAGGATATATCTGGAAATATGTCTGAGGTAAAAGAAGTATTAATCCATATTTTCTTCAATACATTCTTTATTTCAAATTAATGATTTTGAGTACAATGTATCAATATATTGTAATATGATTTGTGTTTCTTTATTTTCAGCATTTATTCAGACATTAATGAGGAACTTACAAGCAAAGAATTATGAACTACAAAAGTTGAATAGATACATTAAAGTATTAAGTTAGATAAGTTTGTCTTGCACGTTACAGACTTTAAATACAATGTAATACCAGCATATTTCAAAAAAATAGTTTAATAAAAGTAGATGAATCCCTTAAACTTTAACTTCCTATTCTAATTTCCTTAATATAGAATTTAAGTTGCAATTCACAGTGTTTTATTCTACTTTCAAATAAATAGTTTTACCAAGTAATAATTTATAAAAAAAATTATTTGAAACAGAGTTTCTGTTTCACAATTCACTTGTATCTTTTTTATAGCGCTTGTGTTGTTTACAAATCTTGAATTTGTCTCAAACGAGTAGAACAGTTGAATTGAAATATTCCATTGCTCAGTCGAATCTGCAATGATATTAAAACGTTTGGAAAGAATCTTGTCACAGAAGACTTATGGACAGAACGTTGGAAACTCTTTTCCTCTCTGGTCAGTCATATCGTTATTGGTAAATATAATCTGCGATCTTCTACAATGTCATTCACGAAATTATCTTGAACAATTATACTAGAAAATATTAATTAATGGTAGTCCAACAATGTAGTACGTTAACAACATTTTATTTTATTGATAATCTGGAGTACTTTTCATTTATTGAACGAGGAAAGGTGATTATCATGGTAGATAAATTGCTACACAGATGACATAATGGAATAATAAAAACGGAAAAAAAACGCATTTTAATGAATGTTCCTTTTTTATATTGGACACACTATTAGTATTGTAATAACATTATTGACATTAGGGTCATAACAATTCAGGCACCTTCTTACGAGCATTGGTTGAATTTCATTTTGAGAGACATTAAATTCTTAACCTTTTTTAATAATTCAGTAGTATTTGATGTGTAGAATGCAAAAATATCGATTGTATGCCATTGTTTATGCTATTATGATATTAAATCTATTAATCTAAATGCACATCCATATATATTTATTCCGCGACCCGATCTCATCAACAGTATTTAACACATAAATTCCAAACACACTAATTTCATGCTTTGGAATCCACTGCTTCTTTTTAACCGACTTCGAAAAGAAGGAGGTTACTCAATTCGATCTGTATGTATTTTTTTTGTGTGTTCACCGATTACACCGAGATCGATGCACCAATCGGAACGAAACCTTTTACATCTTGTAGGGTATGTCTTCCGGTTGGTCCCATTGAAAAAACATTTTTCATTCTTTCATTGTTATTGCAAAATACAGGAAGTTTTCAATGTCAAGATTGGACGATTTCAACGACCTTTTAATATGTTGTCGGGGACATGATTCTGAACAACTTTTTCATTATGCATAATTAACGGAAAGTTTTAGTTTCCGAGATATTCGTGAAAAACTATTGTTACTACTACATTGAATGCTATGTATGCCTACGTGTCTCTACTGGTGTATGAGTCAGCATGCAGTCGCCGATTCTCTACTGTTTCTTATATACATGGGTACTCTGCAAGGCATGTACCGATTGCGATGAAACCTATCACATCTAATAAGAGATATTTCCGCGATATTTCACTTGCAAAAATTTATGCAATTTGTTATTGTTAATAACTATTCTGATAACTTGTATGGAACTTGTTATCGTTAAAAACTATCGTTATTGCAATTAACCAATAAGAACGGTAAACCACCTTACGGCATCCTACAAATATTGCTCGTTCCACTAAAAAGTGTGAAATAAAATAATTTTTAACAAAAAATACAACCGACTTCGAAATGCACTATAAAGTATGAAATAATTTCTACTTCATTTATACAAATACCCAACAGCTATTAATAAAACCTATTTACTCGTTAAATGGTATACTAAATACATTTCAACCTTTTCGGAGGCAGCGCAATATTAAAAATACCCGAATATACGATGCTGCCAATAATGATTTGATAGGTTGTCGACGCCTGAATCTTCCTAGTAGAAGAAAAGTTTTTAATTTTGCGCCGCCTCCGAAAAGGTTGAAATGTATTTAGTATACCATTTAACGAGTAAACAGGTTTTATTAATAGCTGTTGTGTATTTGTATAAATGACGCAGAAATTATTTCATACTTTTTAGTGCATTTCGAAGTCGGTTGTATTTTTTTTTAAAATTATTTTATAACACTTTGATAATATTCGATTGGAAAATTCGTAATTTATATACATATAACCTAACATGTGTCAAACTACAAAAAACACAACCAGCATTTTGTAATGTGACATCTCCGTAATATTTACAGATTCCAGTTATTAAATGTGTAACGACCCGATAATAAACACAATATCTTTTTCATTTAGTTTCTTTATTAAAACTAATTTTTGTATTTCATACAAAGTATTTTGTTTAATTTTTGTTGTTAATATTTAATGTATAAAATTTTTGTAATAAATATTTTAATTTTCGTCGATAACTGAGTATGTTAAATTCGTCGATAAAAGTTCAGTCGATAAGTCAGACGGTAAAACAGTTTATCGATAAATTATCGACGTCTGACCGCGCATGCGCCAGCGCAACCCTAATAAACATACGGTGGGGTGAAATTCTAGAGTGGGGATGCTGGACCACCACGTGATGGGGAAAACCCAGCTACCCTAAGAACTCTATGCGGAAAAAAAGTGCCGACTCAGCAAGATCTGAGTATAAATAGAGGCGTTCCACACAGTTTCAAGGCAGATCTTCTCTGACTACGGTCAGGAGCAGACAATACTCTGAACAGTAGAGAAAAGCTTGCGCTGAACTGTTTAGGCAGCGATAGAGCGCGAGTTGCAGCAAATTCCTACTCTTCCACTGGTGGCGTGCAGTACTACGGATCAGTGGACCTCCTATCCACGGTACGCAATGTGTTATACAGGTGTTACGCTAAGCCAACACTCAAGTGTAAAGAGCTAGCGAGGAGCCGAGCTCCTTGAGACGGCTTGCGTTTAACACAGCTTTGGTATTACCAGAAACCGATTGCGACCTATAGGAAAGGTTAACTTGATTCCAATAGTTTAGCACAAACCTCTGGAATTTAGTTTCCATAGCCATCAATGAAAATTAATCAGAGTATTGACTGTAATAGAGGACTAAGCCACGTTCGCGTCAGCGCTATTAATTACTATCGATAATTATTACAATTTATTACTAATTACTAATCATTAATTTCTATAATATTAACTACTAATTACATATTTCTTATTGTATTCCCAATCTAGGGTGTCTCGACTTTTCCTTCAAGTTATTATAAATTTAAATAAATAAAAGTTGGCTGTGCCGAGCCCGCAGTTACCTTCAAGGCGAGGCAGCTCGGCGTCGATTTGCCGAGCGTACGTCCACAGCAGGCCTGGGTCACCACCACGTCTTTTAAGGTGAATTCTAAATTGATGTAGGAATGTGAATTTGGGAGAGGAATAAGAAAGGCATAATTGGAAGGAAAGAAAAGGATTTTAATGGGCATAAAAAACCTCCACTCAGTGAGTGGAGGAAAAAGCCGTCAAGGAGGAAAATTACAAATCTACAGTCAATACAATTTAGGTTTGGTGGTACTCGAATTCGGAAGCATACATGTTGTGTTAACGGAGCGCTCTTACTAACTACTCGGGTTCCAGAACACCACCAGCTCGGTGGGAAATACTGCGCGGCTTGTAATAAGTGGGAGATGCCCCATGAAATCGTACCTGTGCAGACAACGCGACCCTGACGTCTCAGGAACGGGTACAGCCCTCGTCGCGTGTTGCTGTTTGGGCAATGAAATGCCGCCTGATTGGGTGCATCCCAGAGAGAGATTGGCAGGGCACATCTCCTCTACGAAGGCAGCCAGTGCCTCGTCCAGCTGTGTTTCTGTCAAAGCCGCGGCCGCGAGAAGAAACCCGAACTTCGCCCTCATCCTCTCAGAAACGTTCTCGTCTTCTTTTAAATCGCCGCACACATGCCACCGCTCAGCGCATCGCCACGAACTATTTTCCCCATGACGAACGCGCTCGTCCCTACATGCAGGCCTCAGTCGATTGCTACTGATATCACACGCCTCCTAAACTCCCCGCGTGTTACAAATATATATCGAACTGTCGCGAGAGCGCGAAACGCGCGAACATAGGGCGAACGAATTATAATTTATTATTGTATTCCTAATTCTAGCCGCACTTACTGTAATACTAGCGATTTTGTTTTATATTATATTTCAATTTAATATTCACTTACCTTTTATTTTTGAATAAACAAACTTCCATTAGTTTCTAGCACATTGGTGTTTGGATTTCATTCCTTAACCGCAAACCACACGAACCTATAATCCCTAACACATTGATTACGAGTCGCCTTCTAAGGGAACCGCTCTCCCTAGAAGTCGGTGCAGTGACGTACTCACTCTGGATCGTTACAGATGTTTTAAAGTTCTCGAAAGTCGACTGTTTCGAAAATTGTCGTTACTAAGTTGTCGATCACCTCGCGAGATTGTTGACCCAATGACGTCGCCTGTCTGTGACTGACAGAGACGACATCATCGGGTCGTTGGCCTAGCGGACAGCTGACAGCAGCTGACAGTTTGAGAAAGTAAACACTCTCGGTTTCGACAGGAGCACAACAAAACCTATCTCTGTGTTTCGCTAGAAAATTTTGAAATATTGGAGATTATCAAAAAAAAGAAATGTAACTGGCACAATATATTGTCGGATTACATGTAATTAATATTATCTAGTACAATTGTCAAGAAATTTAGTGAATTCCGTTTCGTAAGATTTTAGGTTATATTTGCCTATGGTGAAATAAAACTAATTCATAGTAATTGAATTTCCTTTTCTATCTTTTCTCCATAAATCTTCTTTGAACAAGATCGTTTCTAAATGTTTTAATACCTTTTCTGATTGGATTGAGTATTGGAATATTTCAGTTGGACTGTTGTAGTCGGATAAAATGAATTTGGGATTTGTAAATACAATACAAGTGGTACAAAATAGATGAAAGTGAAGAGTGAAGTAATTACAACAATATTACAACTTCTTTTTTTTATTTATGTATTTTTACTCGACAAAAGTATTCATTTACAGCTAGAAGAAGACAATGCGAACTGTAAATTAAATTCTATATTAAGGAAATTGGAACAGGAAATTACAAATTAAGTCTCATTTTCTCCTATTAATTTATTTATTTAAAATATTCTGACACTATGATCTACAACACAAACTTATCTAATTTAATAATCCTCTTTTTTTGATAATTTGTTCAATGTACCTATCAAAATCTTCTACTCCATAATTTTTTGGTTGTAAGTGTTACGTCTGGAAAATTTTGCAAATTTGTCCGCCTCACGCTTCCTTATCAAGCCTTCGGGTTATAGGAGTTTCCTCATGTAAGGGACGTGGGGAGGGCGAATTACTACTTCATCTTTTTCAATTTTCTCCTCGACTCTGTGTTTTCTCATCAAGCCTTCGGGTTATGAGAGTCTTCTTCATGTGGGAAAGGCACAGGGAAGAGTTTGAGTCTATAATTATTCTATTTTGTCTTTTCTATTCTTTATTCTCCTTACATCTCTCAATTCTTTTCTTTAGTTATTACCCCTCCTTGAGACTATCGTCGTGCTCAACTGCGTAGTAGCAGATTTCGAACTATACAAAAACTCGGGTTCGACAGAGGAGAGGTATCATAAACAGCGTTCGCTGCGCAGTTAGCCAGTGCTTCGCATTATAGGGGTCTCCTCAGGTTAACTGCGCAAAAGCGTAGAGATCAATTTATCATTCGAATTTCAACCGAATCTCTCCTCTTTTCCACACGTGGGCGCCAGTCGGCCCCTAATTCGATCGTATGCGTGAGATGAGTGCTGGAATGGAAGCGCGGATTAATCTATCTATTTGAACATTTGGTTGATAGAATGAACAAGGAATGAGAACCCTCGCAGTCAAGCGTTAGCAAGCGTTCGACGACTGTGTAGGGGCGAAGGGTCGAACGGGGCAATAAAAGTCTTTGTATCGAATTTCGAGAATTTGCCTGAAACCAAGACCCAACGGTAATTTTCAAATAGCAAGAACGTTCTAGAACTAGCTACGCTGCTAATGAAATAACTTATATTCAATTTAATAATCAAGGAATATGTTAGCTAATCGAGAATTTCATCCAAACATGGAATGTTTTACAACATGCGCGCCGGCGAAACTCGCGTTGCGATTTATGAACAAACGACTACTGATAATGTTAATTAATTACGCCGACTGCTAGTCTAAATCGTGCGATTGCCAATCGATCAAATTATTAATACATAATGGTATGATGGATATAAATTTTATTCATAATTATTCGCTTCATTGTTGAATGGTTCTGGTTTAAACATTAATTCAGATTTAAATAATTGCTGATATTCGTTATATCTGATTATCGAAAGCAAGAAATGGAATATTCCAGAAAAATCTACGGCGTAGGAACACCGAAAAGCCGTTAGACAGAGATGGAACACCAAGAGAGAGAAAGAACATAGTCTAGAGGAATTTAGCTAGCACGCGTCTTCGACCAATAGCGACGCGCGCGACGCTGTCGTCACGCGCTATGATTTGTCGGAATGTCCCCACGCAGGACATCATCCTCGCGACGGGCCCTTCCGGGCAGGATCGCGATCGATTCCGATCACTCTTCGTCGAACAATCGAGTAAGTCGTGACGGGAGCCCGTGCGTCTAGAGATAGAGTTGCCGATTTGTACTTTGTGTAAATTAGCTGCGCGGCAAGTCCTACCCGTTAGGCAGAGTGTCGTGAGGGTGAATTTCGCGAATACGCGGCAAAGACTCAGGGACGCGCACGTTAAGCTTTCATACTATTAAACCTCTATCTTTTCTCTTTCATTTTTATTCCGTTTGATCGCGTAAGCTTCGTATTAAATTCAATCGCGTTAACAGTCATCCTTCTACAAAATCGTAATCGTCTTGTGTTCGTTTTGATTAAATTTTGATACGCAATAAAGGGCAATCGGGCGCGCGACAAGTGTTAGTGCGACAGCTTCCTCATCATCTCTCTCTTGGTGTTCCAGACTAACCAGCGATTATTCAACGAGCTACCACCGATTTCCAAGCGATTTATTATCATATATTATAAACTACATTTTCACGGTAAGCCTGTCAATTACTAATTTTTCGAGCACGGCATTATCATTGAACTTTCAACAAGGCAAAACGGGCGATCTATTAAGCCTTCGGGTTATGAGAGTCCCTCCATTTTAGATCGTCTCGATTTTTACGTTCAGGTACCGTTTATAAATAATACGCTATTCTAAAATTCTGAATTTTGATTTATCGCGACTTTGTGTGTATGACGATTTCTAGACTACGATATTTTGTCAGGGGCGACCTGTAAAGCCCTTTCGGGGGTTGTGAGGGCCTTCTCCATTCAGGTCGTTCCCTCGCGGCCAAACACCGCTAATTTTCCATTCAATTAATATATTAATTGGTTGAGGAAGTCGTCTTACACCTAGATTCGATAACACGTCTAAAATCATAATTTATACGAAGTCCAACTGCGAATCAAAGGCTGTCCATATTTTTACACGATTTTCAGACAAACAATAGTCATTATTATATGAAATAGGTTAAGCATCTTTACCCTTGTCAAACCAGTATTGTTTTTGAATTGAATTTATCTAATAGTAATCATTAATATAATCAAGCATTAATAGCATTAAACTCAATAGTCATTTTCAGTTGTACTACATTCAATAGTTTTTGAATTACATTTTTATTTGTTGCACACTATCCAGTCTACTTTATTTCTTTGAGTTACAACGCCTATTTTTACATCAAATCCACGCACGCCAACACAACGTTTCAAGGAGGGACCCGTATGGGACCTAGAACACTGACGAACCCAACGGAAATAAATTCTATCTAAATTTCCGTCTTTTAAAAATTGTTCTGCTCGTAGAGGACGTTAACGCGTCATACGCGGTCAGAGCTAGTGGCAGCGAGACCTTTCTCATCGCAAAGATCAATCAAATCAAGGAAAATTAACAATCGATCTTTTCCAATTTTCTTTCCTAGTAAATTTCCATTTCACTTTACGTTGCGCGCTCGCCTCGCGCCGCGCAACGTAACATAAGTTTCTCATCAATGTATGAATAAATGCTGAAAATAAACAAGACGAAATCATATTATTATTATTGATACATTGTACACAAAAACATTAATTTGAAATAAAGAATGTATTGGAAAAAATATGGTTTAATATTTCTTTTACCTCAAACATATTTCCTGATATATCCTGCGAGAATGTAATTGCACCTGTTTGCATAGTACGTTTTTGTTATATGTCCTAGTATTTCATTCCATGCTGGAAAATATCTGTAATGTATCTATTCAACTTTTCTGCTCCGTAATTTTCTGCTTGTAATTTCCTCATCAATATCTGCATAAGTGCTGAAAATATAGAAAAAGAAATCATATTATTATATATTGATACTGTTACGTCCGGGTTAATTTTTCATAACCCGACCTTGCGTTTCCCGTCTTGTGCGCTGCACTTGGAAGAAGTTCCCCTGCGGGAGGCGCAAGGAAGGGCATTTTTCTTGATTTTTCCCATTCTCGTATCTTGTTCGCGCTCCCCCTAACTTGTGTCTCTTCAATGAGTGCGCTGCACTTGAAAATATTCCACACGAGGAGCACAAAGAAAGGGGTTTGAGATTAAAATAATAATTCTCCTTTTTCTTTTCTCTCATTAGCTTCAATAGTTCAACCGTTAGTATATCAAGTTTGTGTACCTCGCCAGTGCGTAGCATTTGGAAATAATCCCAGGCGAGGCACACAAAGGAGGCTATATTTAGCTCTTTCAAATAATACAAAGTCAACCTTTCCTTGGGATGATTGCCTACTCGAAACTGCGTAGTTCGAAAAACTTAGAAAGTCGAAACCGTTAAGGGAGAGGTATCATAAACATCCTTCGCCGCGCGGTTAAGCAGTGCGACGCACTTGGAAATTTCCCAGCTAACCGTGCCGTACAAAGCAAACTCTTGTTCTATCCTGCTAGCGAGATACCTCTCCTACCTGCGAAGCATGCGTCAGCCGACTCTTCCACGAGGAATGAATGCAATTGAAATCGAAAGCAATTAGAATGAAATGGAATGAAACTATTGTATGACTATGGAATGCGAAGGTTTGCATGACAACCACTGAGGTTTGAAATTGTCGACCGACGTTCAAGAACGTTCGAGGCGAAGGTCGACTATGGCAATAAACATCGACAACGAACGTTAAGCTAAACGTACAGCTAAACGTTAAACGTAGAACGGTTAGAAAATACGAAAATCGTTAAAACTGATGTACGCGGAACTAACAACAATTAAATGCAGTAACGAATTTGCATACATCCGTGATTTGGTAATAACTACAAATGTCGATTGCCTTTTTCTGTAAACCGTCGAGACACAAATAAGAACGGAATAATTTCACGTTATTCATCATTAGTTATTCAATATAATAAGCTAAACATCTATTAAAAAGGGCTAAATGTTCTTCGTAACCGAAATCTCGTTATCAATATCATTTATAAAAGCCTCTTTGATTAGTAAATTCGAATAAATAAAGTCGTAATAGATTTCGAATATTCCAGAAGTTTTAGAATTGCGACGCATGGAATTCGCATCGCGTTAGAGGGGTAAAAAAAGAGAAAGATAGCCTACGAAAGACAGAGTCGGAAGGAAGGTCAAGAAGGGATGAGAACTCGGGAAACGCGCCTAGACAAAACCAATACGCGCGGGCCTTCCCCTTCGACACGTACCCTGATTTGCCAAATGATGTCCTCACTTTGGGCCCATGATCGCGGGTCGAACCCTGAGATACGATCGCTTGACTGAGGCAAATCACTCTTCGTCGAAAAATCGTGAGGTACGTGACGGGGAGCCCGTGTTCGCGTCGAGCAATAGTTTACGCGTGAAAAATTGTAGTAATTAGCTGACCGGTAAAGTCCTTGTAAAAGGCAGAGTGCCGGGAGATTGCGGTTCTCGTTTCTGCGTAAAAGACTCTTGTGAATACGTAAAAATTTCTATTTTTTCAATTTTGCTTTTAAATCGTCCGATAATTAATATATTTTCTTTTTCCGCGTCGCGTCGTTTTGAAATAAATTATCGTTTTCGTTTCCGTAATAGTGACACCGTCGAAAGGCCGATCGCGAACGCGTAGTGCGTGACAAGTTCTCATCTCTTCTTCGCCTTCCAGATTTCCAGACAACACCAAGCGATCAACGAAACCATTTGTATTATCATATATCAATTTGCATCGATCTTGGTAAGTTATCTATTTCATTCTGTCCAATACGACGAATCTGGAATTCAGTGAGGCAAAACGGGCGATCTTGAAACCGCGTGTCCTGGAAGTTCCCCCAAGATCGTTTTGTTCTACATCGTATCAAGGTATCGAAGACGTTTCACAATTTTTAACAATAATTCCGTTTGCGATAACGAGAGGCGGCCCACGAAACCGTAGGTTTTGGAAATTTTCCTCCTGCTTGTCCTTCTCTCAATTTCTCTTCAAGGTCCGCCGTGTATAACGAGAATAGGGTAGGGCTTAGTGGACATCCTTGCCTTAATCCTTTCGTTGTCCAAAACTTTTCAGATACTTTCTCATTAACTCTTATCCTATTCTCTGTTTCTTTGTAAATTTCGTTAATTCTCGTTCTTAGAGTGTTACTTATTCCTTTTTCCTCCATAACCTTGCTCAGTTTTTCTCTGTTTACTTTATCGAAAGCCGCTGTTAGATCTGCGAAGAATGCATATAGCTTTCCTCCCTTTTCTTTGATTTCTCTGTTTACCACGTAGTTCAGAATAAAAATGTTGTCCATTGTGTTTCTTCCTTTTCTGAAGCCTGCTTGCGTCTCTGGTATGATTTTCTTTTCCTCTAGTTCTGTACTTAATCTGTTCTCCAGAATCATCGCGTATATCTTGTATGCTGTATTTAGTAGCGTTATCCCTGTTTTTTTTTTTTTTTTATGTATGTTCACCGATTACGCCGAGACGGATTGACCAATCGGAACGAAACCTTCTGCATCTGGTAGAGTTTTTTTTTCTGGCTTTGTTCACCGATTACTCCGAGACGAATTGACCAATCAGAACGAAACCTTTTGCTTCTGGTAGAGTATGTCTCCCGATTGGTCCCGTTAAAAAAACATTTTGCATTTTTTCATTCTTAACGACTTTTATCGCAAAATACGTAATACTTCATTTATATCTTCCGGCGTTCATGCTGCAGGGAATGTACCGATAGCGATGAAACCTTTCACATTTAGTAGGAGGTATATCCGCGATGATCCCAGTTGCAAAAATTAATGGAATTTGTTAATAACTACTGTTATAGCAAAAAATCTATTACTTCATGTTACTCTGCAAGGAATGTATCGTTCACGGTGAAACCTTTGATATTTAGTAGGATATACAGGGTGTCACGCGACTACCTCGACAGCCGAAGAGGGATGATTGCTATGGTGGTTCTAAACAACTTCTTCCTTTGCCAAAATGTTGGTTCGTTTTCGAGTTATCAACAAAAAACACCGACCAATCCGAGCGCGTACAGCGCGCGGGCTCAGGGACTGCAATGTCGGCTACGAAAACAGGGCCTGACGAACGGGTCGGCACCCCGTTGACATAGCACAATGAAAAAACTGAACTGGCAGAACATTTTTAGTCGTTTAAAATGAATACGGAACTTAATCTCTTGTCGCCTGTCATAACGTAAAAAAGAAAATTCTAAGCATTCTAAACAACAAATAAAAATGATTGAAATGGAATAATTAATAAACGTTTGAATTGTAGGCTACGTTAATGATGAAAAATTTGAAAATAATTTAAATGAAACTATCGCATTCGTTCCTAAATTAACCTGCTACGCTGAAAGCAGATAATTGTCACTGAGAAACGAGGAAACACGTTCGGTAGAACAGCTGTTTCCATGATCGGGCCAGTGAACTTCCCTCAACTATTGCACTTAGGTATGAATAACAGGTGAGGTGTTTCCTTGTCGAATGTTCAGAATCGACACAGTGACCTAGCGGGAATTATTTGCTTTCAGCAAAGCAGGTTAATTTAGATCCTCAGCAATCATCCCTCTTCGGCTGTCGACATAGTCGCGTGACACCCTGTATATGCGCGATGATCTCACTCGTAAAAATTTATGAAATTTGTTGTTTATTAACAACTTAAATTCGGTCAATTTTTTTCGGTTTATGGTTATTAGCAAAGCAACAGAAACCTAAAATCACCTTAAGCTCTCACTCACAAAATACTATGGTTCCATAGAAACAGTGTAAATAAATAATAATTTTTAACAAAAAAAAAAATCAGATTAAATCATGCACTAAAAAGTATAAAATTAATTTTTCTATGTTATCATCTTATATGTCCACAGCTATTAATCTAATATAATTAATCGTCTAAATAGGATACTAAATTAATAATTATCAACAGTTGTTCTAAGAGGCCAGCGCCAAAATTAAAAAAACTGTTTCTTCCTACTAGAAAGTCCCCTCGTTCAGGCCGTCGTCCCTCCCCCCCCCCCCCTCGACAAAGGAACCATGGATAATTTCAAGTAAAAATATTCAATGGATTATAACATAACCTTTCTCTATATACCCATCAACTACACTGCAGTTCACGAGGGACCATACCTAACTCGCGCAGGTTATTAGGTCTAGGGACATTTTTAATAACGTGTGTGATTCCCCTGTACAGCTTGCTTCTTACTTTACGATCATATAATTGTTTCTTTGAAAAAATAATAGGAATTTCATTGTATCGTGTATTTGTACCATATCATCATCGGTTATCAGTTATCGTACGTAATATATTTCTGTCCACCATTTATATGATCGCAAAGTAAAAAGCAAGCTGTGGAGGAGAATTACACACGTTATGAAAAATCTCTCTAGACCTAGTGAGCTGCGCGAGTTAAGTATGGTCTCTCGTGAACTGCAGTATAGTGCATGTTTACTGAGTCCCATCGAATATGTCGCAGTGAAGTTGGCTACAAATTCACTAACGCATTCACGCCGCGTCGGTGAGTGAATGCGTGGCCAACTTCACTGTGACAACTTCGATGGGACTTAGTGTATATCAGGAGTGCTGCCAATTTCTGATACAATCGTTACAATTACAAATGTTTTCAGCCGTATCTATAACGTTTCGAATATGTTTTCTTACGACTTATTAATTACCAAGTTTGCCATACCGCAATCAAATCGTTATTGGCAGGATCGTATAGTCGGGTACTTTTAATTTCGCGCCGCCTCCGAAAAGGTTGAAATATATTTAGTATCCTATTTAACGATTAAGTAGATTGTATTAATAGCTGTGGAATACAGATATAAATGAAATAGAAATTATTTTATACTTTTTAGTGCATTTTGAAGTCGGATTTTTTTTTTTGTTAATCTGTTGCCAGTTTCTTGACTTTGCTATCAAAATACTCCCTCTCTCTCCCTTTCTCGCCCAGAAAGCATTCTCTATTTCCACCTCCACCTGCAAATTTTCTGATATTACCTTTACTGCCGTATCGTTCGGTGTTTCGCCTCTTGGTAGATCTTCTCCTTTCAGTGTGATATTGTTTCGTTTCTCCCTTTTTTCTCTTGCCTCCTCTTTCCGCTCTATACGGTTTATTCTTTCAATTAATTCGTCCGCCTCATCTCTTTTCGTTTCTAGATTTTTAATTCTCTTCTGTATTTCTTCTTTTTTATCCGACTTCGAAAAGGGGGAGGATACACAATTCGATCAGTATATATATATATATATTTTTTTTTTCTGGCTTTGTTCACCGATTACGCCGAGACGGATGGACCAATCGGAACGAAACCTTTTGCATCTGGTAGAGTATGTCTTCCGATTGGTCCCGTTATAAAAACATTTCGAATTCTTTTATTCCGAACGGTTTTTATTGCAAAAAAACGGGAAGTTTCTATTCTCAACATACAATGACTTCAATGATCCTTTAATATATTGTCAGGGGCATGATTCCGAGCAACTTTTTCATTATGCATAATTAATGGAAACCTTTAGTTTTCGAGATATTCGTGGAAAACTATTGTTATTTTTTCTGCATTTGTTCGCCGATTATTCCGAGACGGATGGACCAATTGGAACGAAACCTTTTGCAACTTCTAAAGTATGTCCCCCGATTGGTCCCGTTAAAAAAACGTTCTATATTTTTTCATTTCGAACGGTTTTTATTGCAAAAAACGTACCATTTCATGTACGTGCGGTGTATGTTCACCGATTATTCTGATACGGATGGACCAATCGGAATGAAACTTTTTGTATCTTGTACAGTACAATTCCCCATTGGTCCCGTAAAAATAATATTTTGCATTTTTTTATTCCTAACGACTTTTTTTTCTAAATGTGCGTTCGCTGATTACTCCGAGACGGATGGACCAATCGGATGGTCCCGTTATAAAAACATTTCGCATTTTTTTATTTCGAACGGTTTTCATTATTGCAAAATACGTTCTGGTTCAAGGAATGCAGCGATTGCGATGAAAGTTTTCACATTTTGTAGATCATTCCGCGATGATCCGATTTCCCAAAATTTATGTAACTTCTTATTGTTAATAACTATTGTTATTATAATAAAAAGCCTATTCTTTAGGGTTACCCTCCAAGGAATATACCGATCGCGATTTTTCAAACTTGTCCCTGCAAGTAAACTTCGAATACTGCTCGTTCCACTAAAAAGTGTGAAATAAAATAATTTTTAACAAAAAAAAAAATCCGACTTCAAAATGCACTAAAAAGTATAAAATAATTTCCATTTTATTTATATCTGTATTCCACAGCTATTAATACGATCTACTTAATCATTAAATAGGATACTAAATATATTTCAAAGTTTTCGGAAGCGGCGCAAAATTAAAAATACCCGAACAAACGGTGCTGCCAATAACGATTTGATTGTGGTATGGCAAACTTGGTAATTAATAAGTCGTAAGAGAAAAGTTATGGATCCGGTTGAAAACATTTGTAGTTGTAACGATTGTATGAGAAACTGTCAGCACTCCTGATGGACATGCACTATACTGCAGTTTACAAGAGACCATACTTAACTCGCGCCGCTCACTAGATCTAGAGAGATTTTTAATGACGTGTGTTATTCCCCTCTCCAGCTTGCTTCTTATTATACTTTGCGATCATATAAATGGTGGGCAGAAATATATGACGTACGATAACTGAAAACCGGTGATGATATTGTAAAGTTTCACGATGCAATGAAAATTCTATTATTTTCCGAAAAAAAATGATGTGAACGCAAAGTAAGAAGCAAGCTGTAAAGGGAAATTCACTCGTGAACTGCAGTATAGTTAATTTGTAATGGGTATATTGATTCCCATTGAATATTGTTTACTTGCATTTATCAAATGGGTCATTTGTCACTGGTTGCCGACACCTGAACTAGGATCTTCCTAGTAGAGGAAAAGTTTTTAATTTTGCGCCGCCTCCGAAATCTTTGAAATATATTTAGTATCCTATTTAATGATTAAGTAGATTGTATTAATAGCTGTGGAATACAGATATAAATGAAATGGAAATTATTTTATACTTTTTAGTGCATTTTGAAGTCGGATTTTTTTTTGTTAAAAATTATTTTATTCTCTCTCCCATGCTTCTTGCTTTCTTTTCCATTCTTCTTTTAGTTCTCTTATTTCCTTATTTATGGATTCGTTTTGTTTCTTAATATCTTGTGTGTCCTTCTTCACTGTCACCACAAGCTCAGGCAATCTGTCTAACTTGTACATTTTTATGTCTTTAAGTTCGCCTTCTGTTCCTTCGCTTTCTGTTCCTTCCCCTTCCGTAGCTTCTTGCGGTGGTGATCTTCCTACTCTTCTTGCTTTTTGGAAATTTTCTATCAGTTCTTTCTCCACTCTTCTTCTTTCTTCTTCTGCTTCTTCTCTTTTTCTGTTAAAAGAGTCCAGCAATGATCCTTGGCTGCCCGAACTATACTTCCCAAGCTGTTCAGCTAAAGTCGGCCTTCCTCTTTTTCCGGAATCCTTTGGGCTCTCCGTCTCTCCTGTCTTACTCATCTATGTTTCCCTCTCTCTGTGTTCGCTTCTATGCCTATACTTCTCTACGTGGCTGCGCCAGACTTGACGCGGCCGCTCTGGTCTGCTTCTAGGTGTCGCTACCTTCGTTCTTCTATATCTTATCAGTTTATCATCCAATCGATCTACATTTATCGACGTATTATTCCACGTCGTATATTAATCTACAATATCGACTTTTTCCACGTAGCTCATTAGACAACCTAACCTCTTACCTCTTCGCCAGTTTCATTTCTTTTAAGTAACTTGTTTCCGTGTACCTTTTTGATGCTTTTATACACCTGTGTTCTTTGGCTTTTCCTCTTTCCAGCGGTATTTATTGCACCTCTATCCGTTCAGATTTTCCTTCGGAATTGATTGATTCTGTTTCACTTCTCTCCGACACGTACTGCCTCTATAGCTATCGTCACGTGACCCCCCGAAATCATGTTAGTATATATTGATACATTGTACCCAACTACATTAATTTGGAATAAGGAATGTCTTGAAGAAAATAAGGTTTAATATTCCTTTTACCTTAAACATATTTCCTTATATATCCTGCGAGAAAGAAATTGCATCTGTTTGCACAGTACGTTTTTGTTATTTGCCCTAATTTTTTCATTCTACGCTGGAAAGTATCTTCACTGAATCTATTCAACTTTTCTAGTCCATAATTTTCTGCTTGTAATTTCCGCATGAATGTCTGAATAAATGCTGAAAATAAAGAAGAATAAATCATATTATAATATATTGATACATTTTACTCAACGACATTAATTTGGAATAAAGAATGTATTGAAGAAAGTAAGGTTTAATATTTCTTTTACCTTCAACATACTTCCAGATATATCTTGTAAGAAAGTAACTGCATTCAATTTCCACATGTTTTTCATTATAACTTATACCTCTCAAACGTTGCACATAACCATTTGACCTTATCGTTAGATATATGTAATCATATACTTTAGCATGCATACGCATTCCAATAGCATAGGAAATTAAATCGGAAAACAATACCACCATCTGCCGATTTCCAAAAGCAATGATTATAAAACATATGGCGTCCAAATGGCACGAATCGAAATACCTCGACTTCAAAACTGCGCGTTCGTCCAAGCGGCACGGCGTCCAGACGGCACGACGTCCAACAGGAACGCGTCCAATCGGTCCGGCGTCCAAAAGGAACGCGTCCAATCGGCACGGCGTCCAATCGGGACCGTCCAATCGATCGACGTCCAAGTGGGCATCACTCCCATTTTTGATGGGTTCCACGGCAAGGGGATATTTCGACCCCACGTCCTCAGCGAGTTGCAAGAGAGTGCGCACAGCCAGATACGGTGCAGCATTCGTCCCGTATGTGACCGTGGTCAGCTGGTACTGCGTTTCCTTGTGCGTGTCACCAAGCCAGAGTATCTGCTGCAAGCTCCAGTCATCTGGATGCACCTTGATTTGTCGGTACATCTTCGTGACTTCAGTTGCAAACAGATGTTGTATATGCGTATCCAAATGAGCAGATCTGCGATATTCAGTATCAGATTTGGACCAGTATGTAGATGATCGTTCAGTGAGTATCCTGATGAAGTTGGACTGGAGCCATTGAAAACCACACGCAATGCGGTGGTCGTGCTGCCCAACTTCACAACGCCATGATGCGGACGAAAGTACTGGAACGGACTAGTTATTGAGTCGTTGTTCAGTCTTACCATATGACCAAGTTGCTCATGCTCGAGCATGAACCTGGTGTACAGCTGATTGTACTGGGCGTCCTTACTGAGTCGTCTGAGAGTCCGTTGAAGGCAAATGTGCGCGGTCTGATACGAATTGCTAAGTGCTCGAGGATGAAGTTTGAGGGGCAATCGCGCGATGTATCTTCCTGCGGATTCTCTTGAATGCGTGGTCTTGAAATGATCTTCGCACTCTTGCTCGTCTGGGGTGAGCAAGGGTGCCGTGTTCTGCGGTGGCTCTTCCTGCGTTCAGAAGCGGCTGAGTAACTCACTCAACTGGCGATCAGTATTATTGACTGTCACCTGATGACAAGTTCTGCGAATGGTCTGAGAGCCCTCGAGGGGCCCGATTACGAGCCAACCGAAGATCAAAAGTTGAGCGATCAACGGTGTTGAAATGTTCCGAATAATGTTTGGCTTGATGACTTGCCCGTATGCGTCGGCTCCGAGAATGATGTCCACCGGTCTGGATACGAGAAATTGAGGATCTGCGAGATTCAATTCCTCCAAATGCGATGGCAGCGTTGGCTGAGATGGTGGTTTCGATGGCAAGCAAGTAGTCACCTTTGTGAGCACGTGTGCTTGAACGGTGACTGAAAGTGGTCTGTAGTTGGAATGGAGGGTAATATTGACCACTCCATTAGTCTGCGAGGTCCTTGCTCCACCAACTCCGTGGACATCCAATGAGGAGCGTTTTCGTCTGAGGCTCAGCTGATTTACTGAAGACTCTGAAATAAGAGAAACTTCAGAGCCTGAATCGACCTGAATTCTTACTTGCTGCGTTGCGAGGTCAGTGTGCTCTCTTGCGAGTGCTGTTGCTAGAAGTGTGGTCCGTGGTCTGCGTGGTCTGAGTGCGTGGGCTGCGTGGTCCTTTAATGCGTGGGCTGAGCAGGCTACGTGGGCGTCGACGACTGCACCGACGTCTAAATGCGTTGTCGATTGAGTTTGCGTGGTCTGCGATGCCTTCGCCGTGGAATGCGATGACGCGGAGGCGATAGCGGGCTGCGAGGTCTGAGGGCATGGCACCAGTACCCGGATAAGGTTGCCACCATGAAGAGCTGTATGGTGCTGCTCACTGCACAATTTGCATCGTTGTGCAGTACGGCAGCTTGGAAGATTGTGGTGGCCCAAGCAATTTACACACAGCTGCTGGGCCTTCAGAACACTGATGCGCTCCTCCACGTTCTTGTCCCTGAATGCTGGGCAGGCTGACAAAACATGATCCCTGGAGCAGAGCGCACAGGGATACAGTGCTGAAGTGCGTGGGCGAGACGTGGACTCTTGTGTCGTCGTTGGCGTGGGCTGCGTTGCGGAGGCTGCGTGTACGGAGGCTCTCTGCTGCACCAGCCCGATGTCGCGGCTGGCAGGGCGTCCTGAGGTTGTCTGCGTGGTCTGAGGTGTTTTCTGCTCGGCCATCCGCTCCAGCTGTTCCAGCGTTCTGGCGTGTCCCAGCAAGAAAGTAGTGAGCTGCGTCAACGTGGTGTAGTCGGTCTGCGTGCTCAGAGAAGACTCCCAGCGCTCTCGGGTGTCAAAGTCAAGCAGCCTCACAAGGTGACTCAACAGAAAACAATAGTGCTGGTCGTTGAGCCCGACGTGGTCAACGCTTCCGGCGACTTGCCGATTATGCTGGTCATTTTAAATAATGAACTAGCCCTCCGGTGTTTCATTGGCTTCGACTCGGCGACTCTGTCCATGTGAGACTGGACATTTAGGCGTTTGTTCTCAAATCGGGCGTCCAAGAGTTTCCACGCCTTCTGGAAGGCCTCGTCTGGTCGTGGGCAGGTGTGCAATGACCTGCGCTGCGTTGCCTGACAATGCCCCTTTCAAGTAGTGGAGCTTGTCGACTTCTGAGAGGTCGTCGCGTTCCATGATGACCGATGAAAATGCCGACTTGAACTCCTGCCATCGGTTGTACTCCCCTTCGAATTTGGGAAGAGCAATTTCTGGCAGTCGTGATCTGTGTGCTGCGGGTGGCTCCGTGGACGTCATGGGCTGCGTGGGCGTGCTTGGTCCGAGACGGTGCTCCAGCTGAGCTATCAGTTTACGCGCGGTCAACACAACCTTCTCCTCCTGCGAGGCCACCTTGCCCTTGTAATAGCCGTGCTGAAGCTGAGACACTGGCCAGAGACGGCTAAGAGCCTGGTGCTCCTGATGGAACAAAAGATGCATTTCCATCAGCGTGGTCTTGGTAATCTCGACTTCGGAGGCGAGGATTGAGAGCGGTTCTTTTGCAGCGGAGGACTGAAGGTCTTCTACGATGGACAGCATAGTGTCCGGACACTCCTCCTGCACCTTCGCACGAACCTGCAATTCTGAGGAGAGGCGTGCTGGTGAGCGTGTGCGCGTGGTCTGCAATGGCTGCGTCGTCTCTTCCGGCACTTCTAAAAGCGGGGGCGCCGTGGTCGATTCTTCTTCCGCCTTGCTGGAGCGGGCCGAGCCATCGTGCGAAGCCGGTGAGGTGTCTTGCGATTTCGGCATATTGATGGTCGAAAATCACTGCGTGGTCACTAAATGCACGAGAACGTCACAGAAACTTAATAGAGTAACTGTAAATCCTTTCACACCCCACTCGAACTAGCCCTGCGTGTTATTCGAACGGGCGCGGCCGTTTTCAGAGTACAATTTTGTTTTTTGTCCTAGTGTTTCATTCCACACTGTTTAATTTCTTTGATGGATCTATTCAAATTTTCTACTCCATAATGTTTTGGTTGTAATTTCCTCATCAATGTCTGAATGAGCGCTGAAAATATAGAAAAAGAAATCATATTATTATATATTTATACATTGTACTCATCCACATTAATTTAAAATAAATGATGTATTGAATAAAATATGGTTTAATATTTCTGTTAACTTAAACACATTTCCAGATATATCCTGTGAGAAAGTGATTGCATCTGTTTTCGGAGTCCGTTTCTGTTATTAATCCAAGTATTTCATTCCACAAAGTTTAATTTGTTTAATGGATCAATTCAAATTTTCTACTCCAAAATGCACGTAGGTGCTGTGCACGCAGATCAATGTACATTTAATACCAATATCATTATTACTATATCTGCATTAGATATGTAATATACATTTGATAACAATATCATTTTTACTATATCTACAATCTGCATTAGATATGCAATCTGCATTTAACAATAATATCATTATTAGTATATCTACATTAGATATAATGTAATATTCTGATTCCTTACTACAAATCATTACATTTAATAACAATATCATTATTACTGTATCTACATTAGATACAATGTAATATACTGATACCTTCCTACAGATCACTGTACATTTAGTAACAATATCATTATTACTATATCTGCATTAGATATGTAATACACATTTAATAACAATATCATTATTTGTATATCTACATTAGATATAATGTAATATATTGATACCTTCCTACAGATCAGTGTACATTTTATAACAATATCATTATTGCTATATCCACATTAGAAATAATGTGTTCTCGGCGAGAATTAGAGTTTTCGGAAAAGGCGTGGATTCCGACTTTTCAAAGGCGTGGGCGTCGAGGAGAAGATGAACGACACAGCTTAGAGGTCACGAATTGTGTGTTACTTTTAATTTTTACACAATAAGTCGTGAATAAAGCACTACAAAAATCACACTAGTGTTTTAATTTGGGATTACACGATTCACAGACCTCGCGGTGCAAGGCGCTGAATTGGATTTAAAAATGTTCTAAACTCGAGTAACGATAAAGCGCTTGGTCGTTGTTGTCGCTTGTTAATCGCTCTCTGAATTGCTTTCGCATTAATGCCGTAGCGGTTCGAATTTAGGAGTTTTAATATTGGCGAGCGCTCGGATCGGTGGTTAGACAGCGCAGCAGCGATTACTTTTACTTATTTGGTGAAGACGGGATTATCGACCCGTGTTACCGACCGAGATATTCGTTCGAGTTTGAAGTGCGAAATTCGTACACGTACACACGTTATAAAGATGTAGAAACACCGCGGCGCCTTTCTTTGAGGTAACTCTGCACTATTCTGGGGCTGTATTCACTATTCCGAGCTGTAAAAGCCACTTCCAGCGCAGCTGTGCAGAAGAAGAACAAGAAGAAGAAGAAATATTTGCAGATATACCTCAAGGAAAGGGGCGTCACGCAAATATTCCAAGATATTTCTTCTTCTTCTTGTTCTTCTTCAGCACAGCTGCGCTGGAAGTGGCATTTGCAGCTTAGAATAGTGCAGAGTTACCTCAAATAAAGGGGCCACAGTGTTTCTGCATCTTTATAACGTGTGTACGTGTACGAATTTCGCACTCTAAACTCGTACGAATATCTCGGTCGGTAACATGGGCCGATAATCCCGTCTTCACCAAATAAGTAAACGTAATCGTTTCTGCGCTGTCTAACCACCGACCCGAGCGCTCGCCAGTATTAAAACTTCTAAATTCGAACCGTTACGGCATTAATGCGAAAGCTATTCAGAGAGCGATTATCAAGGGACAACAACGACCAAGAGCTTTATCTTTACTCGAGTTTGGAGCATTTTTAATTTCAATTCAGTGCCTTATACCGCGAAGTGTGTGAATCGTGTAATCCCAAATTAAAACATAAGTGTGACTTTTGTAGTGCTAAATCGACTCATTGTGTAAAAATTATAACTTATACACAATTAGTGACCGCTAAGCTGTGTCGTTCATCTTCTCCTCGACGCCCACGTCTTTGAGAAGACGGAATCCACGCCTTTTCCGAAAACTCTAATTCTCGCCGAGAATACATTATTTCTAATGTGGATACAGTAATAATGATATTGTTATTAAATGTACATTAATCTGTACGAAGCAATCAGTATATTACAATATTTCTAACGTCGATATAGTAATAATGATATTGTTATGAAATGTATATCATATATCTAATTCAGATATGGTAAAAATGGTATTGTTATTAAATGTATATTACATATCTAATGCAGATATAGTAATAATGATATTGTTATTAAATGTATATTACATATCTAATGCAGATATACTAATAATGATATTTTTATTAAATGTACATTGATCTGTATTAGGGAATCCGTACATTACATCATAGCCAATGAAGATATAGTAATAATGATATTGTTATTAAATGTATATTACATATCTAATGCAGATATAGTAGTAATGATATTGTTACTAAATGTACATAGATCTGTATGATGGAATCAGTATATTACATTATTTCTAACGCAGATATAGTAATAATGATATTGTTATTAATTGTATATTACATATCTAACGCAGATATAGTAATAATGATATGGTTATTAAATGTATATTTCATATCTAATGCAGATATAGTAATAATGATGTTGCTATTAAATGTATATTACGTATCTAATGCAGATATAGTAATAATAATATTTTGATTAAATGTACATTGATCTGTATTAGGGAATCAGTATATTACATTATATCTAATGAAGATATAGTAATAATGATATTGTTATTAAATGTATATTACACATCTAATTCAGATATATTAATAATGATATCGTTATTAAATGTATACTACATATCTAATGCAGATATATTAATAATGATATTGTGATCAAATGTATATTACGTATCTAACGCAGATGTAGTAATAATGATATTGTTATAAAATATATATTACATATTGTTAAAATAGAGGCAATGTATAATGGCCTTTTAAGATTTCGAGTTTCCCTTCTATGTTTTCTATATGCTCTATGTTCGCGCGTTTTTGCGTCGCCTTAGCGCGTTCCTTTTCGTTTTGCTTATCAGTCTACAGAAGCGCCTATTAGAGATCGGAAGCAGAGCTCCTTCCATAAGATTAAAATAAAGTGTTTAGTTATTTTTATGTCACTCCTCTGCATTGGCTTCATTTATCCTATCATCAGGTTATGGGCCCAGAAGCGTGTTGTAGATAAGGAGGAATTTAATCGCGGAATAAAGTGTGTGGAGTCGAATAGGAAAGTTTAAGGAACGCCACGTGCGTAGAATGCAACAAGCAATGGCGGACGACGAAAAATATAAAGTACCACTATTCGATGGAACTAACTACAGCAACTGGAAATTTCGCATGCAGATCCTGCTGGAGGAACACGATCTCTTCGACCTGGTTGGTACAAAACTCGATACAATAATCGCAGGATTGCCGGAGGAGAACAAGGCCGTTCGAACTATTACGTTAAACAAAAATGATAAAAAGTGCAAATCGCTTATAACTCAGCGTATCTCGGACAGTCATCTAGAATACGTTAAGGAAAAAGATACGGCATATGATATGTGGAAGGCTCTCTCCGATAGCTTTGAGCGCACAGGGGTTTCCAGTCAATTGCGCCTCAGAAAAATGCTTTTAACCATGAGGTATGTACCGGCGGAATCTATGGCGTCCCATTTCTTGAAGCTTGATAAGCTGGTTCGAGAATTGAAATCCACGGGAGCCACGCTGGAAGAAACGGACATCGTGTGTCATTTGTTATTGACGATGCCGGAAGAGTACGACATGGTCGTTACCGCCTTGGAGACGATGTCGAGTGGACAGTTGACTCTCAGTTTCGTAAAAACAAGGCTGCTGGATGAAGAGGCTAACCGCGGTGGTAATAACGGCAGTACAGTGTGCGGGAATTCATCGACGGCATTTACAGCCACGACAAATAAGCGTCGCGGTAATCGGAACGCGAGTTCTAACGGAAATCGGAACGCGAGCTTTAACGGAAATCGGAACGCAGGCTTTAGTAAAAATCGGAACGCGAACTCGGATGGAAACCGGAACATGAACAATAATCGAAACGCGAAATCAAACGGATCAAATGACGGAAACGGAACGTATCGCACTCATTTTGACTATAAATGCCATTATTGTGGTATAACCGGACATAAACGGTCGGAGTGTTGTAAATTAAAGTACGAAAGTAAAAATTCTGAAACAGCGAATGCCGCGCTTGATGAGAACAGTGCAAATGACCAAACCGCTATCATGTTCTTCGCAAACGGAAGCGGAAGTGATGCGTCAAATATAAATTGGATTTTGGATTCCGGATCCACTGAACACTTGGCAACTAAGGGGACAAAGTTAATTAATATGCGAAAATTAGAGACACCAATAAGTATACGTGTTGCTAAATCGGGCCACGTTCTGACTGCGGATGAAATAGGTGATTTACGAGTGCGCACGCAAGTGAACAATAAAGTTCATGACATTGTTATGACGGGAATTTTGTCAGTGTCTGGACTTGAGTGCAACCTTCTCTCAGTCCGTAAGCTTGAGATGAATGGTTTTTCAATAACATTTAAAGACGGTAAAGCAATCATCGCGAAAGACAATAGTGTTGCCGCAATCGCGCATCGCAGAGACAAACTTTATGAACTCTTTGTTGAAAGTTTAACGGAAGTTGTGAACATTTGCAGAGCTGCTGACACAGTGCAACTGTGGCATCATCGTCTTGGACATCCGAGCAGCTCAGGGCTAAGGAAACTGGCCAACATGGCAAATGGAATAGAGGTGAAGGAATTTGGAACTTCATCAGAACTCTGCGGAACCTGTGTGGAGGGTAAGCAGACCCGTCTGCCCCACCGAACCGTGAACGTTAAGCGCCTGGGTGGGTGAATTATACCACTCAGGTAAGCTTGATAAAGTAGACGCGTCCTATAGCAAAATTCCTTACAAGACAAAGAGTCAAGTGTTGGATCTTCCGTACCCGATAACGATGATTTGAAAAATATGAGTTTGACAATTGTTCCAATCGCCGGCACCTGGGTGGTGGTGGCTGCTGGGGAGTGGATAGTTAAGTTGCATATACCCGATCGGGTGAGGTGGCATATCCGCGCTTGTCTTCGGACGGCCGGATTCACAATAAACTGCCCCACCGAACTGAACGTATCAAAGCCAAGCGTCCTCTTGAGCTGGTTCATAGTGATCTGTGCGGTCCAATAGATGTCACATCCTTTGACAAAAAAAGATATTTGCTCACTTTTATAGATGACTTTACACATTTTACTGTAGCATACACGTTAAAGGCTAAATCGGAAGTAGTTAGATGTTTTAAAGTGTTTCAGTCCATGGCGCAGGCTCGTTTCAATCTAAAAATAAGTAGGTTTAGATGCGATAACGGAAGAGAATATATCTCCAATGAAACTCGTCAATATTTTGAAGACTGTGGAATCCAATTTGAGTTTACAATCCGCTACACACCGCAACAGAATGGAGTTGCGGAGAGGATGAATAGGACGATAATAGAGAAGGCACGCTGCATGATTCTCTACTCAAAGATGAGTAAGGTTTTCTGGTCTGAAGCTGTCTTGGCAGCTGTTTATTTAATCAATCGATGTCCAACTAATGCTTTGAAAGACAGGGTGCCAGCTGAACTCTGGTACGGAGAAAAACCTAACCTCCAAAAGCTAAGGGTTTTTGGCTGTATCGCATATCTTCACATCCCTAAGGAACTGGTAAACGGAAAATTCGAATCTCGCTCCAAACGCTGCAAAATGGTGGGCTACTGTGCAAACGGATATCGACTGTGGTGTCCAGAAGATAACAAAATAATACTGGGTCATGATGTTGTTTTTGACGAATCAAAATTTACCTTTGAAACTGAGGACTTTTATAGTAACTCGGAGCATACAGAAGAAGAAGCGCAAACTCAGGAAGTCTCCAATTCAGGCGGAGAACAAGAGGTACTAAGTGATGAAGGACTTGATTACTACGATGCTGAGGAGGAGGAAAGGGATCAAGGAAAGCCAGTGCCAGAAGATAACACTAAAAATTTAAGGAAAAGCACACGAGAAAAGAGTAAGCCCATGTATCTAAATGATTATACTGTCCTTGCTTTATGTGCAGAGTCTTTTGTCGAGGATGTTCCACAGCAGTTCAATGATATATATGGACGGGATGATGAGGAAAAATGGAAGCGAGCAGTCAGTGAAGAGATTAAATCACTTGTGGAAAACAGGACGTGGGACCTGGTACCACTGCCTCCTGGAAGAAAAGTCATTGACAACAGATGGGTGTTTAGAATTAAAAGAGATGAAAACGGAAATATTAGCAAATATAAGGCTCGTCTTGTAGTAAAGGGGTGCTCGCAAAGAAGAGGATTGGATTATGACGAGACCTACGCTCCCGTTGCCTGTCTCGCTACTGTACGGACTCTACTGTCAATTGTAAATGAACTCAGGCTGAAGACTAGGCAGCTGGACGTAAAAAATGCCTTTCTTCATGGAAGTATCACAGAAGAGATATATATGAAATTACCTCAGGGATTCACCACGGATGATGATCGTGTGTGTAAATTGAATCGTTCCCTGTACGGTCTTAAACAGGCTCCGCGAGCTTGGAATGCCAGATTCAACGAGTTTATCCTGCGCCTGGGACTAAAAAGATCGGAACGAGATCACTGTCTCTATATGGGAACGTCAAGGTATCGGCGTCTATATCTTCTACTTTACGTCGATGATATTATTATTGCAGGTGAGGATGAAATCCAGATACAACGAGTTGTGGATGCCCTCAAGAATTAATTCACAATGACAGACATTGGGGAATTGAATAGCTTCCTCGGGATAAGGATTAAGCAGACATCGAGAGGTTTGTTCTTAAGCCAAAGGGCGTATAGGGAACAGCTCTTAGCTCGTTTCCAGATGATGGACTGCAACTCCTCAAAATCACCAACGGAAGTAAACCCTGCCAAACATGAAGACGTTAATGGAGAAACAATAATTAAGTTGATACCCTACAGAGAACTTGTTGGGTGTCTCATGTTTCTAATGCTCAACACTCGTCCCGACATAAGTGTTGCGGTGAATTATTATAGTCGCTTTCAAAGCAATGCTAAGATGGCTCATTGGAAGGGCCTTAAACGAATCCTACGATATATTAAGGGCACTCTTGACTACGGATTGATATTTAGACGGGGTACGAATCCAGGAATTCCACTTCAGGTCTACGTGGATGCAAACTGGGCAACGGACGATGATCGCAAGTCCACTACTGGTTTCCTGCTCCAAGTTTTTGGTTCTACGGTGTCATGGTCAACGAGGAAACAAACTGGAATCACACTTTCGTCTACTGAAGCTGAATATGTTGCCTTGGCAACAGCATTGATGGATGCAATTTGGTTAAAAGGATTATTAGAAGACTTTAACCCCTTGGCTACGGCAGGCTTTGAGACGTACCGGCCGTACCATCCGGTAGGAATTCAGTTACGACGTACGCCGAGAACCGCGAAATTTTGAGTAGGGATGCATTTTTGTGAAAACATATTTCAATAATCAAAAATCTGAATTTCACTCCATTAAAACACTATTATTTATTTATTTCTATTCTGAACCGAATTGCTACTATAAATATTATAAATTTAATAGTAATGTAAAGCTTTTTTTCACAATATATCTAATAATCTAGTAAAGTGTGATATACATATGTTCCACACGTCGCCTAATATACTTTTGTGTTATTCCTCATCGCCTACATATTTAAATAACATGTAACGAACGGAATATGTAACAGCGAAATTAACATTCACTTTCGCCTAGCTGAGATAAGATCTATCGGAATAATTATTGATAAAATTATCAGGGCGCCTATAGGCGCCTTCCGTGTCAGGAAGCCAAACTGCGTCGAGCGCCTTTAGGCGCCTTCAGTCTTAGCTGACCACAATGGTATAAACGCCTATAGGCGCTCTTAGTGTCACAAACGCAAAATTTCTAAGCGCCTATAGGCGCCCACAGTAGTCTAGGGGTTAATGTAAATGGCATCGATCCCATCGTAGTTTACGAGGACAACCAATCAGTAATTCATCTACTGGGTCGATGGGAACATCGTAGGTTAAAACACGTAGATATTAAATACAATTTTGTCAGAAATATGTATCAAAACAAAGAAATTGATGTACGTCACATAAATACTCAAAGGCAAGTAGCAGATGCTCTGACTAAAAGTCTCACAGGAGATCAATTCGTTAAATTACGTTCGTGTATAGGCATTGAAAGGATTTAAGTTGTTTATTCTATTCTCATTTTATGACTGTGTTATATATGTATCAATTTATCCCATGTTCATGTTTCATATATATATCTATGTACTTTATGTTTGATATAATTTTATGTTGCGATTATACATTGAGGCGGAGTGTTAAAATAGAGGCAATGTATAATGGCCTTTTAAGATTTCGAGTTTCCCTTCTATGTTTCCTATATGCTCTATGTTCGCGCGTTTTTGCGTCGCCTTAGCGCGTTCCTTTTCGTTTAGCTTATCAGTCTACCGACGCGCCTATTAGAGATCGGAAGCAGAGCTCCTTCCATAAGATTAAAATAAAGTGTTTAGTTATTTTTATGTCACTCCTCTGCATTGGCTTCATTTATCCTATCATCACATATCTATTGCAGATACAGTAATAATGATATTGATATTAAATGTATATTACATATATAGTGCAGATATAGTAATAATGATATTGTTACTAAATGTACATTGATCTGTAGGAAGGTATCTGTATATTACATTATATCTAATGCAGATATACTAATAACGATATAGTTATTAAATCTACATTGGTCTGTAGTAACTAATCAGTATATTACATTATATCTAATGTAGATATGCTAATAATGATATTACGATTAAATGTATATTACATATCTAATGCAGATATAGTAATAATTGTATTGCTATTAAATGTACATTGATCTGTAGGAAGGCATAAATATATTACATTATATCTGATGAAGATATAGTAATAATGATATTGTTATTAAATGTACATTGATCTGTATGATGGAATCAGTATATTACATTATTTCTAACGCAGATATAGTAATAATGATATTGTTATTAATTGTATATTACATATCTAACGCAGATATAGTAATAATGATATGGTGATTAAATGTATATTACATATCTAATGCAGATATAGTAATAATGATATTGCTATTAAATGTATATTACGTATCTAATGCAGATATAGTGATAATAATATTTTGATTAAATGTACATTGATCTGTATTAGGGAATCAGTATATTACATTATATCTAATGAAGATATAGTAACAATGATATTGTTATTAAATGTATATTACACATCTAATTCAGATATATTAATAATGATATCGTTATTAAATGTATACTACATATATAATGCAGATATATTAATAATGATATTGTTATTAAATGTATATTACATATCTAATGCACATAGAGTAATAATGATAATCTTATTAAATGTACATTGATCTGTACGAAGGAATCAGTATATTACATTATTTCAAATGTAGATATAGTAATAATGATATTGTTATTAAATGTACATTGATCTGTAGGAAGGTATGAGTATATTACATTATATCTAATGCAAATATACTAATAATGATATTGTTATGAAATGTATATTACATATCTAATTCTGATATGGTAATAATTATATTGTTATTAAATGTACATTGCTCTGTAGGAAGGAATCAGTATATTACATTATACCTAATTTAGATAGAGTAATAATGATATTGTAATTAAATGTACATTGTTCTGTAGGAAGGAATCAGTGTATTACATTATATCTAATGCAGATATAGTGATAATGATATCGTTATTAAATGTACACATATCTGAGAAGAGTGAATCAGTATATTACATTATATCCGGTGTAGATATAGTAGTAATATTATTATTTTCAACGTACGTTACGTATCTAATGCAGGTATAGTAACAATGATATTATTATTAAATGTACATTGATCTGTAGGAAGGAATCAGTGTATCACATTATATCAAATGCAGATACAGTAGTAATGATGTTGTTAATAATTGTACATTCTTCTGTAGGAAGGAATCAGTATGTTACATTATATCTAATGTGGACATAGTAATGATGATATTGTTATTAAATGTACATTGATCTGTAGGAAGGAATCAGTATATTACATTATATCTAATATAGATATAGTAATAATCATATTGTTATTAAATCTACATTGTTCTGTAGGAAGGAGTCAGTATGTTACATTATATCTAATGTAGATATAGTAATAATGATATTGTTATTAAATGTACATTGATCTGTAGTAACGAATCGCTACATTACATTATATCTAATATAGATATACTAATAATGATATTGTTGTTAAATGTATGTTACATATCTAATGCAGATATAGTAATAATGATATTGTTATTAAATGTATACTACATATGTAACTTAGATATAGTAATAATGATATTGTTACTAAATGTACATTGATCTGTAGGAAGTTATCAGTGTATTACATTATATCTAATGTAGATATAGTGATAATGATATTGTTATTATATATATATATTACATATCTAATGCAGCTACAGTAATAATGATATTGTTATTGAATGTATATTACATGTCTAATGCAGATATTGCAATAATGATATTGTTATTAAATATATATTGATCTGTAGGAAGGTATCTAGATATTACATTATATCTAATGTAGATATAGTAATAATGATATTGTTGTTAAATGTGTTACGTTGCGCGTTGCGAGGCGAGCGCGCAACGTAAAAGTTAATAAGATTAATTTTGTTCATTTGTTAATTGTTCATTTATTTATTAGTGCGATGAGAAAGGTCTCGCTGCCACCATTCCTGATCGCGTATGACGCGTTAACGTCCTCTACGATCAGAACAATTTTAAAAGACGGAAATTAGGTACTTATTCCCGTTGGGCTAGTCAGTGTTCTAGGTCCCGCACGGGTCCCTCCTTGAAACGTTGTGTTGGTGTGCGTGGATTAGAAATGTAGAAGATATGAGAATGGTAATTGAAAGAAATGTTAATACTGTTTATTGTGCATGAAAATAATATAATTCAAAAGCTATTAAGCTAATACAAACTGAAAATGACTATTGAATTTAATACTGTTAATTTTTGATAATACTGATAATTACTATTAAATGAATTCAAATTAAATCAATACTGGTTTACAAGGGTAAAGATGCTTAATCTATTTTATAAGGTGACTCGATCAGAAAAGATGTTTTTCCTTTGATTTACAGTTGGACTTTCAAATATGATTGGATTTTTGTTGATACATTAGTGTTAGACAAGTCGCTTACCCAAATATAATAGGAAGATGGAAAAATTAACGGTATCTATCCGCGAGGTAACGACCTGAATGGAGAGGTTCTCACAACCTCGAAAGGCTTTACAGGTCGCTCCGGATAAAATAACGTAGTCGAACAATCGTCACACACACACACAGTCGCGATAATTCAAAATTCAGAATATTAATATATAATATAGCGTATTATTTATAATTCGGTACCTGAACGTGAAAATCGAGCCGAACTAAAATGGAGAGACAATGCCGTGCTCGACAAATTAGTAATTGACAGACTTACCGTGACAATGTAGAATATAAAATACGATAATGAATCGCTTTGAAATCGCTGGATGATCGTTGAAAAATTGTTGTTGATCTGGAACACCAAGAGAGATGAGAGGTTGATGTCGCACTAGCACTTGTCGCGCACCCGATTGCCCTTTTATTGCGAATGAGAAATTATACTAGACGATAGACAAGACGATTACAACTTTCGGAAAAATAATTATTAAACGGGAGTGAATTTAATACGGATACTACGCGATCAAGCGGATTAAAAGAAAGAGAAAATGATAGAATTTTAATAGTGGGAAAAGGCTTAACGTGCGCGTCACTGAGTCTTTGTAACGTATTCCGAATTTCACCCTCGCGACACTCTGCCTACGGATAGGATTTGCCCCGCAGCTAAATTACGTGAAGTACAATTACAACTCTATCTCTAGACGCACGGGCTCCCGTCACGACTTACTCCATTGTTCGACGAAGAGTGATCAAAATCGATCGCGGTCCTGGCCGGAAGGGCCCGTCGCGAGGACGATGTTCTGCGTGGGGACATTCCAACAAATCATAGCGCGTGACGGCAGCGTCGCGCGCGTCGCTATTGGTTGAAAACGCGTGCTAGCTAAATTCCTCTAGACTATGTTCTTTCTCTCTCTTTTCTGTGTTTCTACGCCGTAGAATTTTTCTGGAATATTCCGTTCTCGCTCACCGTTTCAATATCAGATTTAAACGATGCGAATATCAACAAATTATTAAATCAGAACTAATGTTTAAATCAGAATTGCTAAGCAATAAAAGTGCAAATACTTATGAACATGAATTATATCCGTCGTGCTATTATGTATATAATTAATTGATCGGTGATCACGAGATTCTTTGATTAGCAATTGGCGGTTTCGTAATTATTTGTTCGTAGGTCGCAACACGAATTTCGCTGGTACGCACGTTGTAAAGCATTCGATGTTTGTAGCGTCGAAACCTCTCCAACATGGAGAAGTTCCGTAGTTCAGGTTTAGATAAGGAATGAGGTAGGTTTATAAATAAATTTAATAATAATTGAGCCAAAAATATTAGATTTTATTGGCTCCCAAAAAACGAAGGAGAAAAGCCATACGGCATAAAAACCCCTGATTCTTAAAATGTATTTAAGAAAGAAACAAATTGAAACGAGGTGCGAGCGATCGCATGTAATATTATCTCATGTCATATTTAAAAATTCACTAGTTACATGTGAAGCCATTGCTTGCCGGCTCGTAAGAACGATCGTGTGTAATGCCATGCTTGCCGGCTCATAAATACGATTTGGTGTTAACCAATAATAACGAATCAAAGTGATTACCTAGAGTAACCACTCTACCGGGTCGTCGTCACGACCACGGGCGTCTTTTATGTAATTGTGATGTGTGTAATCAGGGTGGTTACGTGATGTAACCAACCCTACGGGTCGTCGGTGTGACCGCAATTGTCACATCCGAACGACATCCGAATATTCAAAATTCGAAAGAGCTTCGGCTCTTGCACTCGCGAACTACCATGTCACGACCGCGATCCGAACTGTCCGAAGTCTTCTAGCCGACTAAAAAGCAAGCAAAAAATATACCCGGAATTCGCCTGAAAACTCTAGCATCAGAGGGGTGGCATTTGAAAATGTCCTTTCTTTCTTTCTTCCTTTCTACCGATGACGCACGAGGAACAGCGGAACCGTTAGGTCATTTATGACTTGCACGTGATTTCGTAGAACCGAACTGGGCGAAAACCGATAGACAAAGGCCTTGCCTTGACTCGTCCTTCGAGTCAAAGGGCTATTCCCGGCGACGAACGCGCTGGGCTTCTTGGAATCATAAACCTCCCCTGATGGACAAAGGTTCTCAACCGTGTCCGAACAATGTTCGTATGAAATCTTCGATTATTTAATATATTCATCGCCTTTGATTATTTATCGTCTTTGAATATTCGTTATTACATTAGCAGCGTAGTTAGGTCGAGAACGTTCTTGCTATTTGAAAATGACCGTTGGGTCTTGGCTTCATGCAAATTCTCGGAATTCGATACAAAGACTTTTATTGCCCCGTTCGACCCTTCGCCCCTAAACAGTCTTCGAACGCATGCTAACGCTTGCTTGCGAGGGTTCTCATTCCTCATTCTATCTTTCAACCAAATATTCAAATAGATTGTTCATTCCGCGTTTCCATTTCAGCACTCATTTCATGCATACGGTGGGATTAGGGACCGACTGGCGCCCACGCGTGAAAAAGAGAAGGGTATCAGTTGAGAATCGAGAGTTAAATTAATCTTTACGCTTTTGCGCAGTTAACCTGAGGAGACCCCTACAATGGGGTCTAACCGCGCAGCGAACGCTGTTTATGATACCTCTCCTCGGTCGAACCCGAGTTTTTGTCTAGTTCGAAATCTGTTACTACGCAGTTGAGCACGCCGATAGTTTCAAGGAGGGGTAATAACTAAAGAAAAGAATTAAGGAATGTAGAGAAAATAAAGGATAGAAAAGAAAAAATAGAATAATTATAAGCTCAAACTCTTCTCTGTGCATTTCCCACATGAAGAAGTGTCTTATAACCCGAAGGCTTGATGAGAAAACACAGAGTCGAGGAGAAAATTGAAAAAGGTGAAGCAGTAATTCGCCCTCTCCACGTCCCTTACATGAGGAGACTCCTATAACCTGAAGGCTTGATAAGGGAACGTGAAGGGACAAATTTGTAAAATTTTCCCAGACGTGACAATGTATATTACATACCTAATGCACATAGAGTAATAATGATATTGTTATGAAATGTACATTGATCTATACGAAGGAATCAGTATAATACATTATTTCTAATGTAGATATAGTAATAATGATATTGCTATTCAATGTATATTACATATCTAATGCACATGTAGTAATAATGATATTGTTATTAAATGTATATTACATATCTAATGGAGATATGGTAATAATGATATTGTTGCTAAATGTACATTGATCTGTAGGAAGGTATCAATACATTACATTACATCTAATGTAGATATAGTACTAATGATATTGTTATTAGATGTACATTGATCTGTATGAAGGAATAAATATATGTTGGGGATAGAATTTGAATAACACCAACTGTCTAATAATGGTGTATAGATATATATTTACTTATATTTAGTTGTACGTTTAATTGGTATTTGATTCGCCGTACACGTGGTCGCTCTTATCGCTAGATCTAGTAGTAATGGACGGCGGAAACGATTTGCGTATGTAACGACCCAGAGTGAGTACGTCACTGCACCGACTTGTAGGGAGAGCGGTTCCCTTAGAAGGCGACTCGTATTCTGTGTTTTAGGGATTATAGGTTCGCGTGGTTGTGCGGTTAAGGAGTGAAATCCAAACACTAATGTGCTAGAAACTGATTAAAATTTGTTTATTCAAGAATAAAAGGTAAGTGAATATTAAATTATAAAACAAAATCGCTAGTATCACAATAAGTGCGGCTAGAAATAAGAATACAATAAGAAATTATAATTAGTTCACCCTAAATTGGGAATACAGTAAGAAATATGTAATTAGTAATAGAAACTAGTAATTAGTTATTAGTAATAAGTTATAGTAATTAACAATTATCGATAGCGCTGACGCGAATGTGGCTTAGTCTTCATGTACAGTCAATACTGTGTTTAATTTTCAATAATGATTATGGAAACTAAATTCCAGAGGTTTGTGCAAAACTATTGGAGTCGAGTTAACCTTTCCTATGGGTCGCAATCGGTTTCTGGTTATACCAGAGCTGTGTTAATCGCAGGCCGTTCAAGGAGCTCTGCTCCTCGCTAGCTCTTTACACTTAAATGTTGGCTTAGCGTAACACCTGTGTAACACGTTGCGTACCGTGGATAGGAGGTCCACTGATCTGTAGTATTGCACGCCACCAGTGGGAGAGTAGGAAATAGCTGTAATTCGCGCTCTATCGCTGCCTAAACAGTTCAGCGCAAGCTTTTCTCTACTGTTCAGAGTATTGTCTGCTTCAGACCGAGGCCTGAGAAGATCTGCCTCGAAACTGTGCGGAACGCCTCTATTTATACTCAGATCTTGCTGAGTAGGCACTTTTTTTCCGCATAGAGTTCTTGGGGTAGCTGGGTTTTCCCCATCACGTGGTGGTCCAGCATCCCCGCTCTAGAATTCTACCCCACTATGTGTTCACTGGGGTTGCGCTGGCGCGTGCGCGGTCAGACGTCGATAATTTATCGGTAAACTGTTTTACCGTCTGACTTATCGACTAAACTTTTATCGATGAATTTAACAGACTCGGTTATCGACGAAAATGAACATGTTTATTACTAAAATTTTATACATTAAATATTAACAATAAAAAATTAAATAAAATACTTTGTATGGAATATAATAAAGAAAAATAAAATAAAAATGTATTGTTTTTCTTATGGGGTCGTTACACGTAGGTAAACAAGGATGAGCAGGTGGCGATCTCACGATCGTCACGTGACTGCGTACGCATAACAACTCGGCATCGCGCAAATACTTAACAATTCCGTACTTTTGCGCGGTCTATGCCTATATTTCTTGTATAACGGTCGTGAGATAAAGATTTCAGCCCTTTTGTTAGAATATCCGCTGGATTTTCCTCTGTTGCGACATAATCGATCTTTATCAACCCTTCTTCGACCTTTTCCCTTACGATATGGTAGGCAATGTCTATGTGTTTGGTTTTGGCTTTTTCCACCCTGTTCTTAGAATAGTCTATGGCGGCTCGATTGTCGGAGTAGATTTCAATACCTCCTGGAATTATAAATTTTGATAATTCTAATTCGTCTAGTAGCATGCTTACCCAAATCGCCTCCTTAACACCTCGAGACAACGATATGTATTCGGCTTCCATTATAGAAGTTACTATGCATTTCTGTTTGGAAGAGTACCATTGCACAGTATTATTTCCTATCTTCATAGCCATCCCTGAGTAAGAGTGTCTGTCGTCGACATCACCTGCCCAGTCTGCGTCGCAGTATATTCTTATAGAAGGTTTCTCGTTTGCTACGTAGGCCAATCTGTAACCCTTTGTTTTGCGTAAGTAGCGTAACACATGCTTCGCTTGGTGCCAGTGTGTTTCTCCTGGGTCGCTGTTAAACTGTGATAATTTCGTTATGGCGTATATCAGATCGGGTCTTGTATGCAGTGCTAAGTACATTAACGACCCGATTAGGTTTCTGTATGGCACCCTTGACATTCTTTTTCTCGCCTCCTCTGATTTGGGACTGTCTCGTTTTGAAATTTTTGTCCCCGGGTCCAGTGGAGTCGCCGCGCCACGACACTCTGTCATATTGTACTCCTTTAGGATGTTCTCTACATACGCTCTTTGTGACAGGTATATGGCTCCTTTCTCGTGACGATCCACTTTCACCCCTAGGGCATAGTTTATTTCGCCTAGGTTCTTTGCTTCGTAGGTCTGGCAGATACGCTCGGCTAAAACCGTAATTGAGACTTGATCTCTGGAAGAAACAAAAATATCATCGACATATATTATTACGACTGTCCAAAAACCATTTACGTATACACAGCTCGAGGATTTTAGTCGTCTAAACTCTTGCTTTGTTAGGAAATCGTCTAACTCCTTGTTCCAATTCCTACCAGACTGTTTCAGCCCGTAAATCGGCTTGAGTAGTTTGGCCACTTGTCCTTCTTTACATTCGTACAGTGGCGGCAACTTCATGTATATCTCCTCTTCCAGTTGTCCGTAGAGATAGGCACATTTTATGTCTAAATGTCTTGTATACCACTGGAAATCTACTGTTATTGCTAGCATCAGTCTGATTACTGAGAAGCTGGCTACTGGAGAGAACGTTTCATCGTAGTCCATCCCTTTCTTTTGAGAGAATCCTTGCGCTACTAATCTTGCCTTATATCTGGACACTTCTCCGCTCGCGTCCTTTTTTAGTTTAAATACCCATTTACATCCGATACATTTTCGTCCTTCGGGTAATTTCGTGACTTCCCACGTGTTTCTGTCTGATAGGCTCTCTAATTCTTCTTTGATGGCATTTTCCCACTGCGTCGCTTGTGGTGATGCTAATGCCTCTTCAACACTTTGCGGTTCTATAATTTCTAAGAAATTTGCTTCTATATTGCTTCCCATTGTTGAACTGCCGTCTTCCTCATAGTCTAGGACTTGACCTTTTGGCTTTCCCTTACACCCATACGGGTTTCGCACAACCCTCTTCGGTCTACCGGAAGATCTTGGGGCCGATTGGGATTTTGGTGCCCCTACTATCTCGGAATCCGATTGATTCCTTGATCCATGTCTTGTACGCCCCTTTTGACTAAGGACCTCTTCATTACGTGGCGCACTTGTTTCAGGTTCATCTAAGGTATCGGCTTCTGATTCGTTATCATCCGACCACCCAGCATATCTACAAGTTTCATTGTTCTTTCCACGGATCCACTCATACCCTATTTTATCCTCTGCAAATTTAACGTGTTTTGTGATCATTATATCGTCTGTTTTGGGACACCACAACCGGTACCCTTTCGTTTGGGTTGCGTAGCCAACAAATACGCATTCCATTGCTCGGTCGTCTAACTTCTTTCTCCGCTGTTGTGGTAAACGAGCGTAAGCTAAACATCCATATGCCTTTAGGTGTCGAACGCTCGGTGTGCATTCAGTCCATATATCTATTGGTACTTCATCGTTGATACCGGCGTGGCAAACACGATTCTTTATGTAGGCTGCAGTCGTCACAGCTTCTGCCCAGAACCTTTGTGGCAAATGAGCTGATTTGAGCATTGCTCTTGTTAAATCTAGAAGCGTTCGATTGATTCTTTCCGCTACTCCATTCATTTGCGGTGTATCTACATTTGACCTTTCGTGTTTGATCCCTAAAGTCTTGAAGTATGTATCTAATTCCTTATTGCAGAATTCTAGACCATTGTCTGTACGGAATCTTTTTATTTTCTTACCCTTCTCGCGCTCAACTCTGGCAATGTATTCTTTGATGCAGTTCTTTGCCTCGTCCTTCGATTTAATGCACACAACTTTGGGGTATCTAGAGAAATCTTCTGTGAATGTTATGAAATATCTATTACCACCGATCGAATCATTCGGTATAGGGCCGCATACGTCGGAGTGAACTAACTCGCATATTCCTTTTGTTTGTTTAAAGTTTAGTTTCTTACCGGCAACTCTCGTTGCCTTGCTTACACTGCATGCGTCGCATGTGTATTTGTTCGTTTTAGTATTGTCTAGCCCGGTTACGCGGTTCGTTTCCATTGTTGTGCCCGGCAACGAGCATAAGGGTCATCGTACGACCATCGCCCGGCTAAAGAATGTCCGAATCAGCAGTACATACCGATAGCGAAACTCTGCAAGCTAGCAGAGCACGCGCCGGGCAGCACGACCTTTTTTGGTCATCCACGCGCAACGCGATACGATATAAAAGAACGAACAATTGTAAAAGAGCAGATTGTAAGAAGTTCGTTTTGGCAATAAACACTCGACTGTTACTCGGACACCGGTGAATACAAATTCTTCAACCGCTCCAGAACCCAAAATCCCTAAAAATCGCCTGAGGGCACAACACCATTAATTTCTTAATTATGTCATTACTCACGTGACAGAAGCGTTGATGCCATATTTGGTCCGTTTCTATGCTTGCTGCGTGCGATTCCATTGGTAAGTTTGCGTTTGTACTTACTTCCGCTCTGACTATATACAGGTCGTTCCTCCTGTATGCTACGCCAACAATATCTTTGGTTCTAGTATTTCGTATTTTTATGACGCTATCTTTTATCAGCAGCTCTTTTCCCTTTTGTTCGATTTAAGACATGAGGTTTCTTCGTACGTTAGGTACATAGTACACATTGTACAATATAACGGTCTTCCGTCTGTTGCCTACAATCATATTTACAATTATATCTCCTATACCTTGCGCTCTTAGGGTTGTACTTCCCCCCTTTTCAGGATCAGCTGCCGTGTTAACCACTTCGGTATCGATGGATCTGAACTTTACAAACCAATCGCGTCTTTTACATACGTGGTGCGTACACCCGCTGTCTAAGAGCCATGAGTCGTCTAAATCTACATTGTTCAAACTTACCAGGAATGCATCGTAATTTCTTTTGTGTCTTATTTCGGGTCCTCTTTTGCTTCTGTTTACTCTCATACGGCAATCCCTTGCCATGTGCCCGATTTTGTTGCAATTATAACACATCCTTGGTTGCCTGGCGTCGTCACTCGGTGTCTTAGGCCCTTTCCTCTCAGTTCTCTTACTTACATGCAGAGCTTCCTTGGGGTGTTCCATCGTTTTTTCCGACCTGGACATCCTCCTCTCATATTCTTCTAGTAGAACCCGTTTGACCTCTGCCGAAGTGAATTTTTCATCTGGAAGACTAGCTAAAGCCATATTTAGATTTTCGTAGCTATCTGGGAGTCCCGCTAGCATCGTGTATGCAAGGTCCTCATCTTTGACCTCTGATCCAGCCTCCCTTAGGTTTCTCGCATTTATTTTAACCCTAGATACATAAGTGAACATACCTTCATCGTCTTTCATCTTTAGATGGTAAAATTCCTTTTTTAGTTGCATGATACGGACTCTAGACTTAGGCTGATGAATTTGTTTTAACGTTTCCCATGCCTCGAACGCGTTGGCGCAATCCTCTATATGAACTTGTTGGTCTGCTTCGATATGCAGGCCGATAGCCGCGAGCGCTTTATTTTCATTAGTTTGATGGTTTGTTACCTTCGTTTCTGTAGCATTTTCGGGGGGTACCTTTTTCGTCAGCACGTGGTCGAGCAGGCCTTTTCCTCTGAGATACCAGCACATTTCTGTTTTCCAGTTCTAGTAATTTGAATATGTCAGCTTGGTAATTTGAAATTCACCCTTTAATTCGCTCATTTTTTTCGCACTTGTAGCACTCTTAGTCTAATAGGAAGTTCACGTTTTACCATGTGCGAGGCGCACACTCGCTTTCAATGATCACTTTATTTCAATTTTTCACTTTATTTTCGTAACCTGGGCCCATAACAATTGTTGGGAATAGGATTTGAATAACACCAACTGTCTAATAATGGTGTATATATATATATTTACTTATATTTAGTTGTACGTTTAATTGGTATTTGATTCGCCGAACACGTGGTCGCTCTTATCAGTAGATCTAGTAGTAATGGACGCCGGAAACGATTTGCGTATGTAACGACCCAGAGTGAGTTCGTCACTGCACCGACTTGTAGGGAGAGCGGTTCCCTTAGAAGGCGACTCGTATTCTGTGTTTTAGGGATTACGGGTTCGTGTGGTGTGCGGTTAAGGAGTGAAATCCAAACACTAATGTGCTAGAAACCGAATGAAAATATGTTTATTAAAAAATATAAGGTAAGTGAATTGAAATATAATATAAAAGAAAATCGCTGGTATCACAAATAGTGCGGCTAGAAATAGGAATACAGTAAGAAATTATAAGTTGTTCGCCCTAAATTGGGAATACAATAAGAAATATGTAATTAGTAATAAATATATGTGAGTAGAGATTAATAATAAGTAATTAATTATAATAATCGATAGCGCTAACGCGAATGCGGCGTGGTCTTCCTATGCAGTCAATACTCTGTTTGATTTTCCATAATGATTATGGAAACTAAATTCCAGAGGTTTGTGCTAGACTACTAGAATCCAGTTAACCTTTCCTATGGGTCGCAATCGGTTTCTGGTTATACCAGAGCTGTGTTAATCGCAGGCCGTTCAAGGAGCTCCGCTCCTCGCTAGCTCTTTACACTTAAATGTAGGCTTAGCGTAACACCTGTGTAACATGTTGCGAACTGCGGATAGGAGGTCCACTGATCTGCGGTACTGCACGCCACCAGTGGAAGAGTAGGAAATAGCTGTAACTCGCGCTCTATCGCTGCCTAAACAGTTCAGCGCAAGCTTTTCTCTACTGTTCAGAGTATTGTCTGCTTCAGACCGAGGCCTGAGAAGATCTGCTGCGAAACTGTGCGGAACGCCTCTATTTATACTCAGATCTTGCTGAGTCGGCACTTTTTTTCCGCATAGAGTTCTTGGGGTAGCTGGGTATTTCCCATCACGTGGTAGTCCAGCATCCCCACTCTAGAATTCTACCCCACCGTATGCTTACTGGGGTTGCGCTGGCGCGTGCGCGGTCAGATGTCGATAATTTATCGATAACTGTTTTACCGTCTGACTTATCGACCAAACTTTTACCGACGAATTTAATAGACTTGGTTATCGACGAAAATGAAAATGTTTATTACAAAAATTTATACATTAAATATTAACAATAAAAATAAAATACTCTGTATGAAATATATAAAAATTAATTACAATAAAGAAAAGAAAATGAAAAAGATATTGTTTTTTGATTATCGGGTCGTTACACGTAGGTAAACAAGGATCAGCAGGTGGCGATCTCTCGATCGTCACGTGACTGCGTACGCATAACACCATTTCCGCGGCATATACGAACTCGGCATCGCGCAAATACTTAACAGTATATTACATTGTTTCTAACGTAGATATAGTAATAATGATATTGTTATTACACGTATATTACATATCTAACGCAGATATAGTAATAATAATATTGTTACTAAATGTACATTGATCTGTAGGAAGGTATCAAGATATTGCATTATATCTAATGTGGATATGATAATAATGATATTGTTATTGAATATATATTTTATATCTAATGCACATATAGTAATAATAATATTGTTATTAAATGTACATTGATCTGTACGAAGGAATCAGTATATTACATTATTTCTAAGGTAGATATAGTAATAATGATATTGTTATTTAATGTACATTACATATCTAATGCACATATAGTAATAATGATACTGTTATCAAATGTACACTGATCTGAGGGTGGGGATCAGTATATTACATTATATCCAGTGTAGATATAGTAATAATATTATTATTTTCAATGCATATTACATATCTAATGCAGATATAGTAACAATGATATTGTTATTAAATGTACATTGATCTGTAGGAAGGAAAAAGTGTATTATATTATATCTAATACAGATATAGTAATAATGATATTGTTCATAATTGTACATGGTTCTGTAGGAAGGAATCAATATGTTACATTATATCTAATGTAGATAGAGTAATAATGATATTGTTATTAAATGTACACTGATCTGACGGAGTGGATCAGTATATTACATTATATCCAGTGCTGATATAGTAGTAATATTATTATTTTTAATGAATATTACATATCTAATGCAGCTATAGTAACAATGATATTGTTATTAAATGTACATTGATCTGTAGGAAGGAATCAGTATGTTACATTATATCTAATTGCAGATAAAGTAACAATGGTATTGTTATTTGTTCGGGATTGGTGTTGATCCCAAAAGGATTGCGCTGGGAAATGATTTAACACTTGCTGGGTCGGTTTCACAAATTGATTTATTTGAGTCTGTTTATAAATGAGATGTGAACACACTGAATTGACAATTGATTGCTGAACACAGAAATGCAATAGTTTGATTGTTGATCTGTTACCGTGAGCCTTGAATTAACAATTGATTTGATCCGCAGTCATGAACAATAAGCCCCGTTAATTTTATTAATTCGGCCCGCTATGGTGATGGTGCCCGTGAGCGTGTGCGAGGTTGACACGTGGTTGGCGGCTCACGTGCACGGTAAATTATTTGTAAATGAGCAATACCTGGTGATCCTGGTCGCTTGCACTGTTGCGAGGGATCGTGAGCGAACGATTTGTCGGGTTGAGCTGCTGGGAGTTGCACTTGAACACTTTGATCACAAGAAAGAAGGCGAACACGTGATTTTCCCTTGAATCAATGACGAATCAATGGTTTAGGAATTATGGGCCTTTGAAGTTAACATGGGCTTCTATAGAACAAATGTCACAAAACGTTTATTTTACCTGTTTTTACATGCTCAACGATTTAAAAACACGGCAGACCAGTCAAAAATCTTCAAGTTGCAATACAAATTGTTATTTTGAAACTGATGCACTACTTATTACAATCAATGTGTAGTTCAGAAAACAGGCAGTGTTTCGTACAGATACTCATGTTACAATGAGCGCACCTGACGAGAGCAATAGAATTGCAATCAGCTTTGAAGCACTTGTCGTTCACAATGCCATCGAAACAGAAGTCGTACGGCGCGATCCATGTTCCGGGTTCCTCATCCAGGTATCCTGATTAGTGGAATGCAAATCGAATCATGTTCCTGAAGCGAGGAGCGCTGAACTGGTAAATCGTGAATGCCTGCAGCTGCAAGAAGCAGTCACGATGCCAGATGTTTACGTCAGTTGAAGTGATTGCCGTGTCTGTTATGAACCGCACAAAGGCTTTGTATGGACGGAAGAAGTGCACATCCAAAGGCTGGATCATGCCTGTGCATCCACCAGGAATCAGTCGCTTAATCAGTTCAACACCTTCTGGTACAAGCTGTGACGACAGGTTGTCATCTTTGTTTGCAGACCAGGAATCCAGAAGCAGGAGAACTTTGTGCCGATCTTTAGGCATGCTAGGCCACATGACCTCCGAATAGAAGGTTTTCAGGTCTGCTTTGCTCATGTTCGCTGTTTTACCAGCGAATGCTTTGATGTTTGCCGGATCTGCTGGATTAGATGCCGGAAAGACACCATTTGGCTCTGCGACGAGAACGTACATTGGGCGCAGAATTTCGCCATCCATTAACACCGTTTCCTTCTCTCTCAAAGTGCGATATGAGTGCAGTTCCTTTTCGAATCGGCTCTGATCTGTGTTGAAGACGTCTTCTGCTCCAAGGTTGTCTGCGATCATGAGCTCCCTGATGGATATCACAAACTCGTCAGCTTGCTGCTCTAAACGTGCATCTTTCGCTTTCCAGTTCTTTGACACACGGTGAGTGATGGCTCTGCTCACAATACGATTACGCTTTTTGAACCTTTTGAACCAGCCGACTGATGCTTTAAACTCGAATGTGTTTTCCGGATCGAGTTCGCTCTTCACTTGCATTGCCCACAGACGAAGTGTCCGATCATGGATAATGGCACAATGCTCTGCCATCTCCTTAAATTTGTCCAGAACGATCGCATTGATCTTCTTCATAGAAGGCTTTGCAAGACTCTTCTCGAAGTTGTACAGGACACTTGCAGTCTTTATCTGCCGGAACTGATTCACGACCGTCGACATCGATCTCCTTTTTTCGAGGATCTTTCCACCTTCGCCTGTAGTCCAGAACTGAAAAGCACGCATCTTGTATTCCTCGTCCAGGTGAAGGCATGAACTCTGGTGCTGACGATGAACCAGCAGTCGATGCCTCTGATTGGAGGGACGTCTGCGAAGACAAAGGGACATAGCCGCTCACTTCCTCCTCTTCCTCATCCCCAAAATCCATGTCAACATCAGGATTGTCATCGCCAGCGAATCCTAATGTCGTTATCTCTTCGACTATTTCCATGTCCTGTTCCAGAATGCGAGAGACGTGCATGAAAAGCGTCCGCTCTTCATAGTTCATTTTTCGCGACGTCACTCCGAACTTGGCAACGAGCGCAGCCACGACCACTGCAACATCCATCTCTGAATTCAAGTGAGAAAAAGGAGAAATAATATTGTGAATATAACGTTAAATTAAATTTCGGGAAACGTGATCAACACGAAGCACAAACAATAATCCACCTATCCTATTCCTATCCTTATGCCAAACATAGAAACAAACGATTCAGGCTTTTCTTGTGTATGGCTAGACGGAATGAGAGAATCCCAACGGACCATGGACTGGGTTGAACCAGCAGTAAGCCATGAGAAGGAAGGTATCTCTCTCATTTCGCTTCAACAAGCCTATACTAGTTAAGTCTCGACATGGGTGGCCTCAAGCAGATAGATGAGAAGGAAAACACACAACACATAAGAGAGGAAGAGAGAGAAAGAGCATCGCATAACTAACCTTTTGGTCACAGAAGTCAGAGAAGAGAGGAGAGAGAGAGGAAAAAGATGAGAAGTGATCAGGAGAAGAGGAAAGACAGAAGTGACAGCAAAATGAAGATGCAGAGCGGGCGCAGGCATCAGCAAGCAGGTCTGCACTCATATCGGCAGCTACGATCAAACCCGTCCAGCTCGTCTCCCTCTCACCCATTGCACCTTGGATTTCATCAGGATCCTTCTCTTTCGTTTAGAGCATCAAGCTGACGAGTTTGTGACATCCATCAGGGAGCTCATGATCGCAGACAACATTGGAGCAGAAGACGTCTTCAACACAGATCAGAGCCGATTCGAAAAGGAACTGCACTCATATCGCACTTTGAGAGAGAAGGGAACGGTGAAGATTCGAGCTGCAGTCGGCTCCATCAGTGCAACGACTCATTCCTACATGATCATGCCGGTCGTGTTAATGGATGGCGAAATTCTGCGCCCAATGTACGTTCTCGTCGCAGAGCCAAATGGTGTCTTTCCGGCATCTAATCCAGCAGATCCGGCAAACATCAAAGCATTCGCTGGTAAAACAGCGAACATGAGCAAAGCAGACCTGAAAACCTTCTATTCGGAGGTCATGTGGCCTAGTATGCCTAAAGATCGGCACAAAGTTCTCCTGCTTCTGGATTCCTGGTCTGCAAACAAAGATGACAACCTGTCGTCACAGCTTGTACCAGAAGGTGTTGAACTGATTAAGCGACTGATTCCTGGTGGATGCACAGGCATGATCCAGCGTTTGGATGTGCACTTCTTCCGTCCATACAAAGCCTTTGTGCGATTCATAACAGACACGGCAATCACTTCAACTGACGTAAACATCTGGCATCGTGACCGCTTCTTGCAGCTGCAGGCATTCACGATTTACCAGTTCAGCGCTCCTCGCTTCAGGAACATGATTCGATTTGCATTCCACAAATCAGGATACCTGGATGAGGAACCCGGAACATGGATCACGCCGTACGACGTCTGTTTCGATGGCATTGTGAACGACAAGTGCTTCAAAGCCGATTGCAATTCTATTGCTTTCGTCAGGTGCGCTCATTGTGACATGAGTATCTGTATGAAACACTGTCCGTTTTCTGAACTACACATTGATTGTGATAAGTAGTGCATCAGTTTCAAAATAACAATTTGTATTGCAACTTGAAGATTTTTGACTGGTCTGCCGTGTTTTTAAATCGTTGAGCATGAAAAAACCGGTAAAATAAACGTTTTGTGACATTTGCTCTATAGAAGTCCATGTTAACTTCAAAGGTCGGTAATTCTAAACCCTTCGCCCTTTGCACCTAAAATTTTGCTCAAATCTTAGTTATACTTACTGCTTTCGAATGGTATATGTCTCAGTCCGCAACTGCATTAGTTCATTTGAGACCTTTACTTGTGAGGGTATGGATCAGTATATTACATTACATCCAGTGTAGATATAGTAACAATGATATTGTTATTAAATGTACATTGATGTGTAGGAAGGAATCAGTGTATCACATTATATCTAATGCAGATGTAGTAGTAAAGATATTGTTAATAATTGTACATTGTTCTGTAGGAAGGAATCAGTATGTTACATTATATCTAATGTAGATATAGTAATAATGATATTGTTATTAAATGTACATTGATCTGTAGGAAGGAATCAGTATATTACATTATATCTAATATAGATATAGTAATAATGATATTGTTATTAAATGTACATTGATCTGTAGGAAGGAGTCAGTATATTACATTACTAGCTTTTGCTCGCGGCTTCGCTCGCACAGGAAATCGTTTAATGCCCTCGGAAATTGATATTGTTTCTCCATAAAACATTTTATCCCCCTATTCACCCCTATAGTGTTTTAATTTTGTCATGTTGCCATCTTAGATTGCAAAGTTGATTCCATTTTCGTACTTAACGTCCCAAGAAACCTCAATAACTTCACCCATACCGATTTTTATCCTTCAGATACCTATCGTACCGGAGTTCGGAACTCATATATGTCCGAACCGTATGCCGGGGTACCGTTTGCGAGAACACCTGGGCTCGTCGCCACCTAGCGGACCCCGAACCGAACACAAGGCGTCCGGGGAGACGAAACCCTCTCTCCCCCTCCACTAATCGCCTACAGTTGGAAGATAATGGCCTTATAACTTTGAAGCAACGGTTTAGTGATAAGATAATAATTACGTACTTACATGTTAAATTTGTAGTTTCTAGATACATTTACGGAAATAAGGCAACTTTAAAGAGAAATAATGGTAATTATTTAGAAGTTGGTCCTCCTCACCGATTTTCGTGACCTTGAAATATGTTGTCAAGGTCATCATTCTGACCAACTTCTCCCTATACATGTTACCGCAGCTCGGCCGTAGTTTCCGAGATATTCGTAAAAAACTGCAATTATACTTATGTCACCAGTACACTGTATTCCGGGAAAAATGGAGACTGAATAGTGATTGAATGAGTGATTGAAGTGGTTAGAGGTTAGGGTTAAGGTTAGGGTTAGGTTAGGTTTAGGTTTAGAGCGTACATGGCGTGATACCGGAGCTAATATTCCTCGTTATGGAACTCGTACATCTCATTACGTGGAATATATAGCTATAGTATCGGTAGTCGGTAACCGATCCTAATTAAGTGCATCCACCAAAGGTCGCGTATCGAGAGGGCGCGAGACCTCCGGACGTGCCAAAACACGATCGTCGAAATCGGCAGTTATAATAAAGACTTCCCGACGCCAACACGTTTGATTCTTTTAGCGTAACCTTAGAACCCTTAGTGCCGTTACTACAGTTTCAGAAGTGGGATTCGGGTGTCTTTATATACTTTATATTAGTTTATGTACTGAATTTTGTGTTTGATTATTTTACGTACTTTAGTGTTTAGTTGTTTACGCAGAAAAATGGAAAGTTTACGGCAAGTACCCGGATTGGACGAAAGTATTACGAAAGCGTCGGTAAAAACAATAAAGGCTTTTCATCAATTTGTGTTCGGTGAAGTGGGTGATCGACGAAATCGAATGCGTTTGAGAGACTTCAAGGGTTTTCCGGAAGCCGAAGATTCCGAACAAGCAAAAGCCAAAATAGCGTGGGTCGCCAAAGAGTTAGAGTTGGGTGATTTAATCGCTATTTGTAACGTGTTAAAAATTAGTTACACGGGGACATCCGAGGAAATTGCGCGACGTATTTATGGTTGCCTCGCAAATCTCAACCGATTGTGCAACACCGGAAATGAAGGAGAGTCAGACGATGAAGAGTCTGAGGAAAGCGTATTTCATGAGGTGGAATCTAATATCAATCGAGAGGAAAGTCATACGGTTTTACCAGGATTCACCTTGAGCTTTCGTGATGTTGAAGACTCTATTAGGCTGTTTGATGGTGGTGATGAATATTCAGTGGAAAATTGGATTCGTGATTTCGAGGACAATGCTACTTTGTTGGGATGGTCAGACATTCAAAATTATTTGCCAGAAAACGTTTGACTGGATTAGCTAAAACTCTTGTGCAAAGTGAAAAAGGTATTACGTCGTGGAAAAAGCTGAAGGAGTGCTTGCTTGAAGAATTTTCGACTAAGATAAACAGTGCTGACCTGCATAATATGCTATCTAATAGAAGAATGCATCGGGATGAAACGGTGCAGGAATACTTTTTGCAAATGAAGGAATTGGCGTCAAGAGGTTCGGTAGAAGCAGAAGCATTAATACAATATATTGTGGATGGGATTCCTGATGATCCTTATCGTAAGCTGTCCTTATATGAAGCACGAACCCTTAAAGATTTGAAAGCAAAATTAGAAGTTTACGGTAAGCTACGGAAGAAAACGCATACGCAGGCGGGAAAGAACATTCCAGTACGAGTCGCCGCACCAGCGAAGGTCACGTCGCCAGACAAAACAGTGACGAAGACAGCGGCGCAGAAGAACGAGTCAAAGGACGAATTAAGATGTTTCAATTGTAATGAACTAGGCCACTTCAAAACATCGTGTCCGAAACCGATTCGACAACGGGGATCGTGTTACATCTGTGGAGCGACCGATCATCAAAAGAGGGTTTGTCCGCAGCGAACGACGAGCTCAAAGCCCCGGCCGACGACATCGACAGGAGACACCACTACGCATCTAGTTCGGCAAACTTTAAGTATTGTTCCTTCTTATACAATTAAGATACAGTTAGATATAGGCGAAACGGTAGCCGTTCTTGATACAGGTAGTCCGATATCGTTGTTGAATAATGATTTGTTACCTAGCGGAACAAATATTGAACCTTATAACGAAAGCGCGCGTTACGAAGGAGTTAACAAAAGCGAAATTACTATATTAGGTAGATTATGGCAAAAGGTACAAGTGCAGGATTGCGAAGTTTTTATTAACTTTTATGTTGTTCCAAAGATTACGATGATTAATTCATGTTTATTGGGTAGGGATTTTATCGCGAGCGACAATATTCGGATAAGTTTTGGGAAGACTGTTGAAATTTCGAAGCCGTCGAAAGAGATAGAGGCGAACGTTGATATTTCCGAAATATTAGCTATTGAAACAATCTAGGATTCGACACAATCGCTCGAGATGAACGTAAACAATAGTATCAGTTGGGACGTAAAAGATAGAGTCCATACAATTATGAATGATTATTACGTAAAACCAGAGAGGCCGAAAACGCCTAAAACTCAATTAGAAATGGAACTTTCGATTAAACCAAACCATCAACCGTTTTGTTACAATCCTAGACGTTTGTCATATTTTGAGAAAACAGCTGTTCAGAATATTATTCGCGATTTATTGGAAAGAGAGATAATACGTCCAAGTACGTCACAGTATAGCAGTCCCATTGTATTAGTTAAAAAGAAGAACGGACAAGTTCGTATGGCAGTAGATTATCGAGAGTTAAATAAGATAACGTTACGAGATAATTTCCCAATTCCGCGAATCGACGACCAAATTGATGGACTTCGCGATAAGGAGTATTTTACGCGACTAGATTTAAAAGATGCGTTTCATAATGTTAAATTAAAAGAACAATCGATTCCGTATACGTCTTTCGTTACTTTTATAGGCCAATTCGAGTATATTCGAATGCCATTTGGGTTAACAAATGGACCATCATTTTTCATGCGATTTGTAAGTGCAGCTTTTCGTACGTTATTGGATCGGGGAAAGATTTCGATCTATATCGATGATTTATTGATTGCAACTAAAACTATAGAAGAAAATTTAGAGATTTTGAAGGAAGTGTTAACTATTTTAGTAGAAAATTGTTTAGAACTACGATTTGAAAAGTGCACATTTTTATTTACTGAAATTACTTATTTGGGTTATAGAATTAGTGCCAATGGTGTTAAACCAAGTACCGAGCATGTAGATGCATTGACACATTATCCAATACCGCGAACGTACCGCGAGTTGCATAGTTTCTTAGGTTTAATTTCATACTTTCGAAAATTTATTCGAGATTTTGCACACATTTCGAAGCCTCTTTATGATTTATTAAAATCAAAAACAGAATTTAAATGGGATAATGAAGCTTTAAAATCTTTTGAAAATTTGAAACAATTAATGATATCCGAACCAGTTTTATGTATTTATTCACCAACGGCTAGTACAGAGTTGCACTGCGATGCAAGCTCTTCGGGATTCGGTTCAGTGCTCTTGCAAAAACAATCGGACAATAAATTTCATCCTATTTGTTACTTTAGCAAACGAACAACGCAAACGGAGTCACGATACCATAGCTTCGAATTGGAAGCATTGGCGATTATCTACTCCCTTGAACGATTTAGAATATACTTACAAGGCATACGCTTTACTATTGTCACAGATTGTAATAGCTTAAAGTTAACTTTGGAGCGAAAGGAGGTAAATCCTAGAATTCTGAGATGGTCACTCATATTGCGAAATTATGATTATGTATTAGAGCATAGAAAAGGTGAGCGAATGCAGCATGCCGATGCATTAAGCCGGATGTATAGTGTACTAATTATTACGGAAAACAGTTTTGAGCGAAATTTAGAAATCTTACAAAATTTGGATCGGGAAATTAATAAGATTAGAGCTAAGTTAGAACAGGAGGAGGATAGATTCTTTGAATTAAGTAACGGATTGGTATATCGTAAAGCGAATGGTAGACTATTATTTTATGTCCCATCATCCATGGAGGATAACGTAATACGGGTAAGCCACGAAGAAATTGCTCATCAGGGTGTGAATAAGACAGTAGAATATATATGTAGAGTATATTGGTTTCCTTTTATGAAAGATAAAGTAAAAAAGCATATTTCGAATTGTTTAAAATGTATAACATTCGCCACTGTTGCAAATAAGATTGAAGGGAAATTACATTGTCCGGAAAAAGGAAATTTACCCTTCCAATGCGTTCATATTGATCATTATGGCCCGTTAGAGAGAACTAAACACCGTCAGAAATATATCTTCGAAATTATTGACTCGTTTACAAAATTTGTTAAATTTTATCCAACTGTTAGTACAGGTACCGATGAGGTAATACGACATTTAAAATCTTACTTTGCGAATTATAGTAAACCAAAGAAAATTGTATCAGATAGAGGTACAGCTTTTACGTCCGGGAAATTTAAAGAATTTCTGGCAGCGAATAAAATACAGCACGTTCTTATTGCGACTGCTACACCGCACGCAAACGGTCAAATCGAACGGATAAATCGATCATTGACACCGATTTTGGCGAAACTTACTGAAACTCCTTGTAGCTGGGAGAATGTTTTAGTGCAGGCAGAATTTGCGTTAAATAATTCAATAAACCGATCAATTGGAGATACGCCAGCTAGACTTCTGTTCGGAACTGATCAGTTAGGACAACTTAGTGACGATTTACGCGAAATCTTAGAAGACAAAAATAAGGAACATCGAGATTTAAATAGTATTAGGCAAAGCGCAGTTGAGAAAATTCAAGCGAGTAATGCATACAACGCAGAATATTATGATAAAAAGCGTAAGGCACCTACAAAATACCAATTAGGCGACTACGTGATGATTAAGAATGTAGATGTAACTCCGAGTATAAATAAGAAATTATTACCTAAGTATAGAGGACCCTATGTAGTGAAATGTGTGTTAGACCATGATCGTTATATTATATGTGATCCTGAAAATAACCAATTAACTCAAATGCCTTTTGAAGGAACTTGTTCTGTCGAAAACATGAAACCATGGGTTAAAAGAGAACCGGATTAGTTTAAGTTGATTATCGTCGGATAAAGTTTGTTATAAAAAAAAAAATGATTATTAAATTTTCTTATTATAATTTAGATTTATATTTAGATAAAGTTAAGCTAAGTAAAATGTATATAGTAGTTTAGTTTGAGTTTACTGAAATTTGGATTATTTTATGTTAATTGAGAAATTTTATTTTTGTTTTTGTTCAATTTATTCGAAACGGATGTTTATGTTTACCTATATTTTAGTTTAATAAGTTTATTTTAGTAAGACGCTTATAGTTTCTGTGTAACCGGATGATTGAGGGCAATCATATTGTCAGGATGGACGAACTATAGTATCGGTAGTCGGTAACCGATCCTAATTAAGTGCATCCACCAAAGGTCGCGTATCGAGAGGGCGCGAGACCTCCGGACGTGCCAAAACACGATCGTCGAAATCGGCAGTTATAATAAAGACTTCCCGACGCCAACACGTTTGATTCTTTTAGCGTAACCTTAGAACCCTTAGTGCCGTTACTACATAGCTGAGTTTTTATTCCGACGTCAACATGATGTTAATGAGCGTATAATGGCATTTTTCGACATGATGGGCGAAATGTTTCCGATTTCTGACAAAAGGCAAAATGAATACCTAATAGCTATACAATATATAAAAGGTGAAAGAAAGAGTAACTATAACGTGAAAACATCAAAAACAAAACCCTAACCCTAACCCTAACCCTAACCTCAAACCACTGCAATCACTCTTTCAATCACCATTCAGTCTCCATTTTTCGCGGAATACATTGTACTCGTAATCTATTGTAAGTTTAACACAAGATTTTTGCAAATATCTCGGAAACTAAGGCCGAGCGGCGGTAACATGTATAGGAAAAAGTTGTTCAGAATGATGACCTTGACCACAAATTTCAAGGTCACGAAAATCGGTGAGGAGGACCAACTTCTAAATAAATACCGAAATAATTGTATCAATGAGCATTAAGACTAAGTATGAAGTAAATCCGGCCACGAACACAATATGTATCATACAAAGATTGCAACCCCTTTTCACCCCTTCAGGGGTTGAATCGTTTAAAATGCCGAAACAGGTGTTTGATTAAATATATCATAGTGCGTTAAGACCAATTTTCAAGCAAATCCGACGACAAATAAAATATTCCTCATACAAAGGTAGCAACCCCTTTTCACCCTTTCAGGGGTTGAATTCTTTAAAATGCTGAAATAGGTGTTTGACTAAATATATCAGAGAGCGTTAAGACCAAGTTTCAAGCAAATCCGACCACAAATAAAATGTTGTTCATACAAAGGTTGCAACCCCTTTTCACCCCCTTAGGGGTGGAATTTCGAAATATCCTCTCTTATACCTTGTATACATCATAAAGGAAACCTCTGTGCAAAATTTCGAATTTCTAGGTCCGAGGGTCTGGCCTGGGCGTTGATGAGTCAGTAAGTCAGGTCTTTTCTTTTTATATATGCATATAGATATCTAACGTAGATATAGTAATAATGATATTGTTATTAAATGTCCACTGATCTGAGGGTGTGGATCAGTATATTACATTATATCCCGTGCTGATATAGTAATAAAGCTATTGATATTAAGTGTATATTACACATCTAATGCAGATATAGTAATAATGATATTGTTATTAAATGTACATTGAGCTGTAGGAAGGAATCAGTATATTACATTGTATCTACCGTAGATATAGTAATTATGATATTGTCATGAAATGTACATTGATCTGTAGGAAGGACTCAGCATATTACATTATACATAACGTAGATATAGTAATAATGATATTGTTATTAAATGTACATTGTTCTGTACGAAGGAATCAGTATATTACATTGTATCTAATGTAGATATAGCAATAATGATATCGTTATTAAATGTATATTACATATCTAATGCAGATATAGTAATAAAGATATTGTTATTAAATGTACATTGGTCGGTAGGAAGGAATTAGTAGATTACATTATATCTAGTATAGTTATAGTAATAATGATAGTGTTATTAAATGTACACTGATCCGAGGGAAGGAATCAGTATATTACATTATATCTAATGTAGATATAGTAATTACAATATAAAGATAAAGAAACACCGTGGTCCCGTTTCTTTGAGGTAACTCTGCACTACTCTAAGCTGTATTGACTATTCCTAGCTGTAAATGCTACTTCCAGCGTAGCTGTGCAGAAGAAGCACAAGAAGAACACGAAATATCTCGGAATGTGTGCGTGACGCCCCTTTTCCTGAGGTAAATCTGCAAATATCTCGGAAACGGTGCGAGCTATGGCAAAATGTTCACAGACCTTTTTTGTAGGAAATTGAATTTCCTACTATTTATGTTCTATGACATTTTTTGTGCAGATGCGTAGTTTTCGAGATATATCGAGATATTTAAAAGTTCCCAAGCCGCACCAACATTATAAAGGCAAATATCTCGGAAACGGTGCGAGCTATGGCAAAATGTTAAGAGCCCTTTTTTGTAGGAAATTAAATTTCCTACTATTCATTTTGCATGAAATTTTTGGATCAGATGCGTAGTTTTCGAGATATATCGAGACATTTAAAAGTTCCGACGCCGTACCAACATTATAAAGATGAAGAAACACCGTGGCCCCTTTCTTTGAGGTAACTCTGCACTATTCTAAGCTGTATTCACTATTCCGAGCTGTAAATTGTTGTGATCCTCCCCGGTTTAAGAGAATATAGATTCGTAACACATTGTGAACTAGGCTGCATAGAATGAAATAAATTGTGAACCAGGCCGTAAAGACAGTTGAATGAACGAACTGAAGCGCATCAAATTTAAATTGTAAATGAAAATCTATATAGCGTTATCAAATTGTTATCAAGGATTCCTTATCAGTAGCTCGCTTAGTAGAAGAAAATCGGCTTATCGTATTTAAAATGTTTATCAAGGACTAAATTAACGAGCGTTGCTAACGATAGTTTACTTAACGATAAGCAGCTATAAATAGGGGATCCTTCGAGAAAATTTCGTCCTTTTGTTTTTTGTAAACGTTAAAGAAAAGTACACGTGTAAAACATTTATTTCCAATTCAATTTATTGTTCTTGTTTTAGTTTATTAAACTTAAAGTTGATCATTGTTAAAGGTTTAGTTTGCTTTGAATAGTTTAAGGTCAGTTTAATTTCTTTAAAACTATTTCGTGTGAGCAGAGCGCTTTAGCGCTCCACGGGCGGCTTATCCACATTCCTTGGATCTTAAAAAGATCCCTATAAGCACGAAGTATCGCGCAACAAAATTGGTGACAGCGGTGGGATATTCAAAAATTCGTGGGAAAGTCAAATACGTTTCCCTTGATTTCGCCGGCGCACTTGAGAGTAGAAGACATCATTCCAAGTAAAAGTGCAACCTCTCTTTCTTGGTTTTTTGCACGTTTTTCCAAGAGGTGAAGGTGAATACCGGAGAAGGGTGATTCTGGTGGTCGTGCAATTTAAACCTCAGAATCACATGCACTGCCCGCTGACGCTGACCCTGGACATCGAGGACCTTTGTTGACTCTGGACATCGAGGACCTTTGCTGACTCTGGACATCGAGGACCTTCGCTGACTCTGGACATCGAGGACCCTTGCTGAACCTGGAAAACGAGGAATTTGCTTACTTGGATGAATAGGAATCTTCATCTTCAGGAGAAGACGAGAATACACCGCTCTTGGAAAGAGCGACGAGAAACGAACGAAGCTTTTCGTAATTATCATTAATTAAATTTAGTTAAAGTTAATTTTCTAACAAGATGATACGTAAATTTAGAATTCAAAAATTGTTGAGAAAGAAACGTAGAGCTGTTTTATGTAGTTTAAAAGGTTTCGAAAGCGAAGATATAACTCCCGGAATTTTACAACCGTCATCAGTAGATTCATCAGAGTCACACTCAATTAGCTCTTCTAGCTCTTCCATGATTGCTGCTACCGAAACAAATTCGAATACAACTTCTAGTGCATCATCAAAGGGCTCTTCTGAATCTTATCTTTCCCTTTCTTTAGTTAAGGATCTGGTACCACAATTTGATGGGAAGTCCAGCTCTTTGACTGAATTCATAAAGGAATGCAAATTGATAAATTCGAGAGTAAAACCTAAAGATAGAGCGGGACTTTTATTTTTATTTCGAGGGAAAATTGTAGGGCACACTAAAATGATACTTTCGAATCATCGTGAACCAAATACTTTAGAAGAATTGATAAGTTTGTTAAAGAAAGTTTATTCACGATATTTTAATATGCATAGGATTAACGAGGAGTTTATGGGGTTGAAACAAGGAGTAAATGATACAATTGAAATTTTTGATTCGCGAGTTAGCAAAATTTTAAGTACTGGAATCGAAGTGGCAAAGGATACGTATAATTCGGAACAGTTAAGTGGGGTAGTTGATTTACTAAATAATACGGCGAAAGCTGTTCATTAATGGTCTACAGAACAAAATATTAAAAATTCTATTAAAAGACAAAAATAGTCACGAAATACCAGATTTTGAAACCATAATAGACATAGCACGAAGGTTAGAATCAGAGACGGTTGAAGGTCAAGGAGCTGGACCCCCATCACCCCCGTTATTTTCATCTTCACAGCCTCTTAGCGCCAAAATTTGTAAGGTAGAAGAGTCAAATAATGATCGTCGTTGTTTCCATTGCAACAAAGTGGGACATATCCAAAATTATTGCCCACAAATTCGAGGAACGCAACGAGGTCTCTTAAATTATGAGCGGGTTAGGTGTCATTATTGTAGGAAAACTGGGCATTTTGAAGCACGCTGTTTTAAAAAGAAACAGGATAAGAACTTACATCAATCTCAAGAAGAATCTTCTCGTAATTTAAACTCCAAGGGTGTTCCACGTCAGGGAGCAGAGTGGGGCAAACCTTAGATTGCTTGCTCCAAACCCAACAATTCTATAGTCAAGCCAAAGTGAAAGGCACAAAACAGTCTCCAGTAGTTAAATTGGTCCATAGTTGTTTTAGTGAAGGGTTTGCTAATTTCCTCATTGATACTGGTTCTCAACTAAATTTAATAAAGTGTAAAGCTATAATTCCTAGTGTTAAGGTAAATACAGAAATTATCTATAATCTCACTGGAATTGGTTCAGGAAAAGTACTTACTTGTGGTGAAATTAATATTCAAGTTCGTAATATTAATGTAAAATTCCAACTTATTCGAGATGATTTTCCAATTACCGAAATGGGAATTTTAGGGATGCCATTTTTAGAAAATCAGAATGTAATACTGAGATTTGGAGAAGATAAGCCAAATAGTCTTCAGCTTGATAATGAATTATTTCTTCTCTCGTCATCTTCTTTTAAATTACCTCCTCGCACGAAAACGCTCATAACTGTCCCAGTAAAGGAATCTGAAATTAAAGAAGGCTATATTAGGAAAATAATAACCGAACCGGGTGTTTATATAGGAGAGGCTTTGGTTATTCAGCAAAACGGGTTTGCAAAAATTTTCGCAATTAATACAACTCCAAATAATGTTGAAGTAACAATACCACCAATTGAATTAGAAGCATTTACTGAAAGCGTACCCTTTTTTTTACAGAAGAGGAAATGCGTTTGCGCACGCGCGGGTTATGCCTTGTCGCACTAAAGCTTACCCTTACCTCGATCATCTATTGATTCAAAGGAAGATCAAGTGAAAGTTGAGGCTCAAAGACTAGTTAAAATAGTTAAACTTCTTGAATTGGATGATTTAAATGAAATTGAACGTGTCAGTGTTTTAGAAATTATAAATGAGTTTCCTTATCAATTTTATTTACCAACAGAAAAATTAGGTTCAACAAATGTACTTCATCATACAATAATTACAACAGATGAGATTCCAATAAATACAAAGCAATATCGTTTCCCTCCTATACATAAGGAGGAGATACAAAAACAGGTCACTTCGATGTTAGAAAATAATGTAATTCAGTCATCTGCCTCTCCTTATAATTCACCGGTTTGGGTGGTTCCAAAGAGACCTGGTCCTTCGGGTAAACCACGTTGGCGCATGGTTATTGATTATCGGAAGTTGAACGAAAAAACAATTAGTGACGCTTATCCGCTTCCTAATATCACTGATATATTAGATCAACTTGGAGCAGCAAAGTATTTCAGTATTCCTGATCTTGCATCAGGTTTTCATCAGATTCCCATGGATCCCAAATCCAAGCAAAAAACCGCTTTTTCAACCCCCTATGGACATTATGAATTCAATAAAATGCCTTTTGGTGTTAAAAATGCCCTAGCCACGTTTCAAAGGTGTATGGATTTGGTATTGTCGGGGTTACAAGGAATAGAACTTTTTGTTTATATAGATGACATTGTTATTTATGCCGATTCTTTGGAGGAACATTCTCGTAAATTAAGAATACTAATGGCACGATTACAAAACGCAGGTTTAGCTTTACAGCCTGAAAAATGTAGATTTCTTCGACATAAAATCGTTTATTTGGGTCATGTAATTTCCTCAGAAGGTGTAAAACCGGATCCCGGGAAGATTAGTGCAGTAAAATTGTTTCCTCCTCCAAAAACTGAGAAAAATATCAAACAATTTTTGGGTTTAGTTGGATATTACCGACGTTTTATTCCACAAATGGCGAAAATTGCTAAACCGTAAACCGTCTTAAAAATTGATGTGCCTTTTGCCTGGGATGAAGTTACTCAAACCGCTTTTGAGAAATTGCGTGACATAATATGTTCTGAGCCATTACTACAATTTCCAAATTTTAAACTACCATTCCTTGTGACCTCGGATGCCTCAGCTTATGCAGTGGGAGCTATTTTGAGTCAGGGGTCGATTGGAACAGATCTTCCTATTGCTTATGCTTCACGGACTTTAAACAGTGCGGAGATCAATTATTCTACAATAGAAAAGGAGTTATTGGGAATTATTTTTGCTGTAGAGCATTTTCGTCCGTACTTGTATGGACATAAGTTCACCATAATAACTGATCATCGACCACTGGTTTGGTTACACGATGTAAAGGATGCAACGACCCGAATAATGAGATGACGAATCAAATTAAATGAGTACGATTATGATATAATTTACAAACCCGGGAAAGTAAATTCAAATGCTGATGCGTTATCTCGTAATCCTCCGAATCTGGAACAAGCTTCTCTTTTCTTCAATAGCACTCATTCATCAAATTCTAAGGGGATGGACAGTTTAATCGCTTCTTCTTCTGAGGGCCTGCAGGGGAGTCTCGTACGCGCGAACGATTTGTCGCCCGTAGACTCTGGAAGAATTGAGGTTATGGATTTAGACGAGATTTCAAAAAGTAATGAAAAATTAATAGCCACGGTTTTCTTAATGCATGGAAAGGATAAAATAATGGAGATTAAAAACTCAGATGATGATTCAGTTGAAAGTGATGAATATCTCACGGCAGATGAAGGAGAAATGTTTGAAAAAGATATTAATTCTATTGAAGTAAGGAACCATTTTGTTACCGTTAATGGTCGTGGTGATGATGTTAATGTGAGAAGTTTGACTCCGTTACATGGTTCGGATCCGGCTGCTCTAAACAGAGATTCGGATAGGTGATATCAAAGCACCCCGCTCGAGAGTTTGTCGGAGGTCGTCCATGTGGGTTCTCAGGCTGTTACCGAGACTCGTTTTGCGTTTTACGGAAGAGGAATAGGTAATGTGGGTACTCTGGCTCTGGATGGCCCGTTCTTAACGGATAGTCGAAACAAAAGCACGGCGCTTTTGGCCACCAACTCGAGGCCCTTCGGATGTTCGATTAGAGTGGGGGCTGAGGAGCCCGGGAAGTTTGAAAACAGAATTGTAATACCTGAGTATTTAGGGAAAAGAGTTAATGAAATTGTAACTTTGGGGACGCCTGAAAATAGTAAAAATTGGCTTAATGAAAACTGTGACTTTGAAAACGGATTTAAATCAAATAATAATGTTAAAGTTTTAGCAACAAACACATCAGCATTACAACAAACTTCTGATCATATGCTCTCTCCTACTATCTTTTATACTAAAGATCATCTTTATATGCGAAAGGATAACATAATTCACTTTTTCTCTAAGGATTATTGTATTTCATCTCAAACAAGTAAGGATTTACAGGCTCAAGGTAAACTTCCTATGGAACAAATTGAAAAGTATAATTTAAATGTTGGACAAACAATAGTTTTTCCTAATGAGAAGTTTTGCGTGTTTCATCTTCTTATTAAGGCGTCTTCAACAGAACAAGTAAATCCAGTTGATCTTGAGTCCTGTGTAACTTCTTTAAAACACCTTTTGGACTCATTGAAGATTAAAAGTATCAACATTTCTAAAAGTAATAATGACATAGAACCAATTAGTTGGAATTTTCTTGAGTGCTTATTAAAACAGAAACTGAATAATCCAGAATATATAATTACCGTTTGCACTGGAGAAATTGTAATACCAAATCTATCGGAGAGATCACTCATTATAAAAGAGTATTATGAATCAGTTATAGGTGGACATCAAGGTGCTCGAAAGCTTTTTAAAAGATTAAGGTCAGATTATTTTTGGCCAGGAATGCTTAAAGAGGTTATTGATTACACTCGCACTTGCTCCAGTTGTCAAAGATATAAAATTTTATGTCCAAAAACTAGACAACCAATGCGGATAACGAATACACCCAAACAAGCGTTTGAAAAAGTTCAAATGGATATAGTCGGTCCACTTCCATTAACTAAAAACAGAATCGTTATCAACTTACCATTCAAGACAATTTAACAAAATACGCGGATGCCATTCCATTACCTAATATAGACTCAATTACAGTTGCCTTAGCCCTTGCAGAACAATTTATAAGTAGATTTGGTTGCCCTCGTGCAATACATACGGATCAGGGATCAAATTTCGTGAGCAAGATAGTGTGTAATTTTTGCAAAATTTTCAAAATACAAAAATTTACTTCCCCTGCATTTCATCCAGAGTCGTTAGGATCTTTAGAACGAGCTCATCGGGTTTTTATATACTATCTTAAACACTTTTGCAGCAAAGATGACTGGGATGACTGGATCAGATTTGGAATTTTTTCATATAATACTTCGGTACATGAGGCAACCGGGTTTACGCCTCATGAATTGGTGTTTGGAGTTAGGGCAAAAATTCCTTCTGAGTTTGCTAGAGAGGAACCTCCTCGAACATTCATCAATTTCTTAGATGACTTGTTTTCAATGATTTGTAATTCTCAGGCAATGGTAGCAGTAAATCTGGAAAGAGCTAAGCAAAGAAGTAAATTAAATTATGATAAAAACGTAAATCCGCGAAAATTTAAATTAGATGACGATGTATACTTACTTAGAGAACCTAGAACTTCGAAGTTTGATTATAATTGGATAGGACCATTTAAGATAACCAGGATATTTGATGATCGAAATGCGGAGTTGAAAATTGGACCAAATAAATTTAAAATTGTTCATACGAACAAATTGAAGTTAGCTTGTATTCGTCTAGACTAAATTTATTTTAAATACTTGTAATTTGATGCATGACTTAATTGTTTGTAAAAGAAATATATAAAATTTAATGTAAAGCGCAAATTTTGTAAAATTTATTGAAACATGTATACAACAAAAGCTGTTTTTATAGAAAACATCCTTTTTGTGTAAGGGGGGAGGTGTTGTGATCCTCACGGTTTAAGAGAATATAGATTCGTAACACATTGTGAACTAGGCTGCATAGAATGACATAAATTGTGAACTAGGCCGTAAAGACAGTTGAATGAAGGAACTGAAGCGCGTCAAATATAAATTGTAAATGAAAATCTATATAGCGTTATCAAATTGTTATCAAGGATTCCTTATCAGTAGCTCGCTTAGTAGAAGAAAATCGGCTTATCATATTTAAAATGTTTATCAAGGTGTAACGACCCAAAATGAGTACGTCACTGCACCGACTTGTAGGGAGAGCGGTTCCCTTAGAAGGCGACTCGTATTCTGTGTTTTAGGGATTATAGGTTCGTGTGGTTTGCGGTTAAGGAGTGAAATCCAAACACTAATGTGCTAGAAACTAATGGAAAATTGTTTATTCAAGAATAAGAGGTAAGTGAATATTGAAATATAATACAAAATCGCTAGTATCACAATAAGTGCGGCTAGAAATAGGAATACAATAAGAAATTATAATTCGTTCGCCCTAAATTGGGAATACAATAAGAAAATTGTAATTAGTAGTTAATATTATGTAAATAGAAATTAATGATTAGTAATTAGTAATAAATTTGTAACGGGGTAACCGGGTGCGCTCGGGTAGGTAGCGCCGAGCGCTGCAGTACCGCGTTCGGGTCTCGTCCCGAGACAGCAGCTGCGTGAGGAATGGGATTGGTCGGTAAATAATTAGTGGTGCGTAGGTAAACGTATTGTTTATTTGTCCTTCGTCGTGGCGGGTGACGGTCCGTTCGTTAGTACAAGTCGGTCTGTAACGCAATGGCAACCGAACGTATTAATATATTCTAATCTGTCTTACGTACTATTTGGGAGGATGTTATGATACAGGGGACGCGCTTACAGCTAACTTAGTACTACGCGGTCTTATAGCTACGGAGGCGCGCGCGGGCGCTGAGCGATTTGATCCGGTAACGCGGCGCGGCGCGGTCTCGATGGGACAGCGGTCCCGTTACGCTCGATTTCACGCGGTCCTTTTGTCCGGTACGATCGTGGGTCTCGTCCCAGTCGATCGCGAATGCTCTTTTGTCGTTTTGAACGGATGGTTCGCACTTCCAGAGAATTCTGTCTTTATCGCCGCTGGCTGCCCTTTATATCTTCGCTCGCGGCCAGTTGGCTTGCGCGAGCGGCTCGGGATCCGGCGCCGCGTAGCGGCTGCGGCGGGCGGCGCGCGGGCTCGTCGCGTGTTTGCGCCGGCGCCGCGTGACGTAAGTGACTCTCGTCACAAATTGTAATAATTATCGATAGTAATTAATTGCGCTGACGCGAACGTGGCTTGGTCTTCCATTACAGTCAATACTCTGCTTTATTTTCAATAATGATTATGGAAACTAAATTCCAGAGGTTTGTGCAAAACTATTGGAACCAAGTTAACCTTTCCTATAGGTCGCAATCGGTTTCTGGTTATACCAGAGCTGTGTTAGACGCAGGCCGTTCAAGGAGCTCCGCTCCTCGCTAGCTCTTTACACTTGAGTGTTGGCTTAGCGTAACACCTGTGTAACACGTTGCGTACCGTGAATAGGAGGTCCACTGATCTGTAGTACTGCACGCCACCAGTGGAAGAGTAGGAATTAGCTGCAACTCGCGCTCTATCGCTGCCTAAACAGTTCAGCGCAAGTTTTTCTCTACTGTTCAGAGTATTGTCTGCTTCAGACCGTGGTCTGAGAAGATCTGCGTTGAAACTGTGCGGAACGCCTCTATTTATACTCAGATCTTGCTGAGTCGACACTTTCTTTCCGCATAGAGTTCTTGGGGTAGCTGGGTTTTCCCCATCACGTGGTGGTCCAGCATCCCCACTCTAGAATCTCACCCCACCGTATGCTTATTGGGGTTGCGCTGGCGCGTGCGCGGTCAGACGTCGATAATTTATCGATAAACTGTTTTACCGTCTGACTTATCGACTAAACTCTTATCGACGAATTTAACAAACTCGGTTATCGACGAAAATGAAAATGTTTATTACAAAAATTTTAACAATAAAAATAAAATAAAACACTTTGTATGAAACATAAAAATTAGTTATAATAAAGAAATGAAAATAAAAAGATATTGCGTTCGATTATCGGGTCGTTACAAAGGACTAAATTAACGAGCGTTGCTAACGATAGTTTACTTAACGATAAGCAGCAATAAATAGGGGATCCTTCGAGAAAATTTCGTCCTTTTGTTCTTTGTAAACGTTACAGAAAAGGACACGTGTAAAACATTTATTGTCAATTCAATTTATTGTTCTTGTTTTAGTTTATTAAATTTAAAGTTGATCGTTGTTAACGGTTTAGTTTGTTTTAAATAGTTTAAGGTCAGTTTATTTTCTTTAAAACTAATTCGTGTGAGCAGAGCGCATTAGCGCTCCACGGGCGGCTTATCCACGTTCCTTGGATCTTAAAAAACTCCCTAGAAGCACGAAGTATCGCGCAACAAAATGCCACTTCCAGCGCAGCTGTGCAGACAAAGAACAAGAAGAAGAAGAAATATCTCCGAATATGTGCGTGACGCCCCACTCCTTGAGGTAAATCTGCAAATATCTCGGAAACAGTGCGAGCTATGGCAAAATGCCATAGAACATAAATAGTAGGAAATTTAATTTCCTACAAAAAACGTCTATCAACATTTTGCCATAGCTCGTACCGTTTCCGAGATATTTGCAGATTTACCTCAAGGAAAGAGGCGTCACGCACATATTCCGAGATATTTCTTCTTCTTCTTGTTCTTCTTCAGCGTAGCTGCGCTGGAAGTGGCATTTACAGCTTAAAATAGTGCAGAGTTACCTCAAACAAAGGGGCCACGGTGTTTCTTCATCTTTATAATCTTGGTACGGCGTCGGAACTTTGAAATATCTCGATATATCTCGAAACCTACGCGTCTGATGAAAAAATGTCATAGAACATAAATAGTAGGAACATTAATTTCCTACAAAAAACGACTGTCAGTATTTTGCCATAGCTCGCACTCTTTTCGAGATATTTGCAGGTTTACCTCAAGGAAAGGGGCGTCACGCACATATTCCGAGATATTTCTTCTTCTTCTTGTTCTTCTTCTGCACAGCTGCGCTGGAAGTGGCATTTGCAGCTTAGAATAGTGCAGAGTTACCTCAAAGAAAGGGGCCACGGTGTTTCTTCATCTTTGTAATGTTGTTACGGCGTCGGAACTTTGGAATATCTCGATATATATCGAAAACCGCGCATCTGATCAAAAAATGTCATAGAACATCCACGCCTTTTCCGAAACCTCTAATTCTCGCCGAGAACACATTATTACTAATGTGGATATAGTAATAATGATATTGTTATTAAATCTACACTGATCTGTAGGAAGGTATCAGTATATTACATTATATCTAATGTAGATATATCTCTAATAATGATATTGTTATTAAATGTATATTACATATCTAACACAGATATAGTAATAATTATATTGTTATTGAATGTACGTTGATCGGTAGGAAGGCATCAAGATATTACATTATATCTGATAAATATATAGTAATAATGATATTGTCATTAAATGTATTGTAAGCGATCGATTAGGCCATCGATACGTCACATAGTGTAGGGGCCCGTAGAGCCGGCCCCACTATTATGTCACGGTGCGAATCGCGCAAGCGTAAGATTCCCCTCCGCTGCCTAGAGCACCGAGCGAGGTGCCTGCCGATCGGCGGAACGAGCACTTGTCGTCGAGACTCAAATGCGATCACACGCATTTTAAGCTACCGCAGAATTGTCCAGATTCACGCACTCACCGCAAGCGAATCGGCAGCTACGAGTATCGTGCTCTGTTCTCGCTTTCGAGATTGCTTCCGCGCCCATGAGCAACCTGTATCAGTCCCTCTAATCAACCGAATGCTGAGGAATTCGCGAGAAAAGAGACCTCGACAACGCAAGCCATGCGACGTGTGAAGGAGTCGGTGCCCGCGTTCAAATAGATAGTTCTAAATAGAAAAAGAACTCGACGGCAGGTCTCTACGCGTCGTTCAAGCGTTGTGTGAGCGTGTATATGTGAGAAGTAAGTACGTTGCGCTCCGCGTTCAAATCATGTGTTCATTGTGCGTCCGATCCCAAGGACGACCGCGCCGTTAGATGTTTTCACACCGCGCGCCGTATTTGACGATCACGGGCGAGGGAATTACGTCCCGATGTACGCGACCTTACTCGTATGAAGAAGTAGAATAAAATTATTGTTCTGCAATAACAATCTGAGCGTTTCCGTCTTATTGCTTTCCCCTTCTCTCTCCTACGATAACGTGCTCCTGAGAAAAGAGCACGGTTACAGTATATTACATATCTCACGCGGATATAGTAATAATTATATTGTTATCAAATGTACATTGATCTGTGGGAAGGCATCAAGATATTACATTATATCTGATAAATATATAGTAATAATGATATTGTTATTAAATGTATATTACATATCTAACGCAGATATAGTAATAATTATATTGTTATTGAATGTACGTTGATCGGTAGGAAGGCATCAAGATATTACATTATATCTGATGAAGATATAGTAATAATGATATTGTTATTTAATGTATATTACATATCTAATGCACATGTTAGTAGTAATGATATTGTTATTATATGTACATTGATCTGTATGAAGGAATTAGTATATTACATTACATCTAACATAAATATAGTAATAATGATATTGTTATAAAATGTACATTGATCTGTAGGAAGTTATCAATATATTACATTATATCTAATGTAGATATAGTAGTAATGATATTGTTATTAGATGTACATTGATCTGTACGAAGGAATAAGTATATTACATTGTTTCTAACGTAGATATAGTAATAATGATATTGTTATTGTCGTAAATGCGTTTAATTTTATGGCCGTGATCGTAAATAATTTGTTGCTTCTGCGTTTATGTGCTTGGACATTTATTTATTATTATAATGTTAATGAATATTACAAACATTCGCTCATCACACATGCCGGTTCTTTCTTTTCTTCGCTCCTTCTACAAAACATCCACGCGTACCAATATCCACACTCATACCAATCTAGACATTCATACCAATACAGACACGCATACCAATATTGAGAAGGGAGCCATTATCCCTATGACACCCTCTCTTAATGGCTTCCGTCGCCAAATAAAACCGCATACATTTGTATCTTATCCCTCTCTCGTTATAACAATCCTATCTCCTTTCTTAATTCACAAAATTGCTGACTTTGTAGTCTTTTGGTCAGGATATCTGCTTGCTGTCTCTTCGAGTTTAGATATTCAATCTTAATTGTTTTGTTCTTGACTTTATTGTACTTCAAGTCTATATGTTTCACCCTTCTATTATTTTCTGGGTTTCTTATCAACGCTATGCATCCTTGATTGTCTTCATGTATTGTCAGGCTATCAACAACAACATTTAGATCCTTCAACAGTCTTTTGATCCACATTCCTTATTGAACCGCATAGCATAATGCTATCAACCCCGCTTCGGTGGATGACAAAGCCACACTTCTTTGCTTCCTGGTCACCCAACACACAGTATTTCCAAACACCTTAGTTAAATATCCTGAAGTCGATTTTCTATCATGCACATCTCCTCCCCAGTCTGAGTTTACAAAATTCATAAGTGGCGCTTTATCAACATCTCTAACATATATCAACTCTAAATCTATTGTTCCTTTTATATATCTCAAAACCCTTTTCAACTGATTCCATGTTTCAACATATGCCTTATCCTGATACCTACTTAGATAATTCACCGCATAACTAATGTCTGGACGTGACCCTAACATGAGATACATTAAGCATCCGATTAATTCTTTCGTTGGCTTATTCATTGCACTCGCATCGCACTCATTCATCGACAATCTTAATTTCTGGTCTATCGGTGTTACACACGGTTTAGCATTCTCAAAGTTGAACCGCTTTAACAGCTTTGATATATATCTCCTTTGACTGATTTTCAATATGCCTTTCTCTCTGTTAACGTCTAACTCTAAACCTAGGAAATACTTAAGTTCACCTTTATCTTTTATCTCACACAATTCAGTCAATCTTGATTTACGCCAGTTTATTAAATCTAGATTCGGACCCGCTAATATCATATCGTCTACATATATCAGTAGATGCACAACGCTCCCTTCAAAATCTTTGGTGTACAAACAATAATCACTTTCTGATCTCTTAAACCCTATCTTTAATAAGTAATCGTTAATCTCATTATTCCAGCATTTAGATGCCTGTTTCAGTCCATGAATTGACTTGTTTAACTTTAATATGTGTCCGTCTCTGCACTTCATACCATACGGTGGATAAACATATACATCTTCACTTAACTTACTATTTAAAAACGCTGTTGGTACATCTAGTTGTTTGAAGTAATACTTGTACTGATTTCCTACAGCTAACAGTATTCTGATGGTAGACATCTTTGCGACTGGTGAATATATCTCATTATAATCAAATGTCTTCTCTTGTGCAAAGCCTCTGACCACTAATCTCGCCTTATATTGATTGATCTTTTTTTTCTCAAGTGGCTTAAGTGAGTAAATCCATTTTGTATCCAGTATTTCAATATCGTCCCTTATTTTAACATCTTTCCACGTATCATTTTTCTTTATTGCATCTAATTCTTTATCCATTGCCTCTCTCCATAGATGTTCATCCTGTCTTCCCTTTATTTCTTCCACGTTGATCGGAGCTTGCTCTACAAAACATCAAACGCCATATACATTTCAAATTCTTTGTATTTTGCCGATGTCTTTATTACTCTTCTGCTTCGTGCCTTCAATCGTTCATCATCGTTTTCCATAATATCATCTTCATCAGTACCACCATTCTCCTTTGTTTGTATCTCTTCTGTTACCTCTTTTGTTACCTCTTCTTCTGGTTCATTTATCCATTCTTCTTCACCTTGTATGCTCACTTGCTTGCCCTTATGATGGAACTTTTCTTCATCAAACGTGACATCTCTGGCTATTTGTATTTTCTGTTTTTCCAGGTTCCACAATCTGTACCCTGTAGGCGCATATCCCATCATCAGACACTTTTTCGCCTTTGAATCAAATTTGCCTCTCAGTTCCTTTGGGATGTGTGCATACGGTACTGATCCAAATATTCTCAAATTTCTGACACTTGGCTTTTTACCATACCATACCTCGGCTGGAGTAACTTCACTGAAACATACGCTAGGACTTCTATTTATTACATACGCTGCCGTCCTAATTGCCTCATTTCAGAACTTCTTGGGAACCTTTGAGTCCAACATCAGAGTTCGCGCCATATCCACCAGACTTCTATTAAACCTTTCTGCCTTGCCATTTTGCTGTGGCGTGTACGGAACTGTGTAGTCTATTACAGTCCCATTTTCTCTGCAATAGTTCCTTAGCTCCTGTTAGATATATTCCCTGCCATTATCACACCTTAACGTCGCTATTCTTTGCCTCATCCTACATTGTACCATCCAGGAGAACTCTCTAAAACATTTATATACTTCACTTTTGTTTTCAATTATATATACATTGACAAAGTTAGAATAATCATCTATGAACGTTACAAAGTATTTGCCACCATCATGTGCAATCGGTGAAATGGGTCCATATACATCGGTATGTACTATCTCTAGTAGCCTTTTGCTTTTACTTCTCTGCCCAAATTTCAATCTGGTCATTTTTCCACTTATGCAGGCTTCACAAAATTCAACCTTGTTTATTTTTAACTCATCTAGACCATCTACCATCTTATTTTTAACTAGCTTCTCTAAGCTTGTACAACCAATATGTCCATATCTTCTATGCCACAGGTTCACGCAATCATTTTCTGTCTCTACATTTAAACATTCATTATTTGCAACGACAAATCTTATTTCATACAAACTGTTTCGGGTACCTACCCCTATCAAGTTACCATAGTCATATAGTTTCACCTTACCATCTGCAAACACTACTTTAATGCCAGACATTTCTAACCTCTTTACCGATAAAAGATTTTTTCGTAAGTTAGGTATGTAGAACACATTTCTAATTTTACATCTTATCTCAGCACCACCTACATGACTCAACGCTTCAATATTCCCTATACCTACTGCTTCTATAAAACTATCATTCTTCGCAATAGCTATTTTAACTGGTGTCTTTAACATCATTAAGTCTACAAAGTACTCTTTCTTATTAACTAGGTGATCTGTACAACCTGAGTCCATATAAAACACAATCTCATCTTTGCTTACAGCCTCTTCATCTTGTCCATAGCTACTCATAAAACAAACACTCTTGTCGCTCTTGATATTATTCTGGTCATCACTCTCCACAAAGTTACCTCTCCTCACATATTCACTCCTCTGCCTGGACTGTGGTCTCTGCTGGTATGACCGATTCCAATTGGGGTTGAACCTCTGTATGTTGCTCTGCACATGTCCACCTCGACTTCCTCTCACATGACTGCCTCCACGTTGATCTCTGCTGATCCATGGTTTTTCACTGTTATAACCTTGCTGATTCCTTTCATCTCTTGTCTTTCTACAGTTTCTCTTGTAGTGTCCTAATTCACCACAACCATAACACACTACTGTTCTCTGCGACACAAATGCTGTGGGCTTGTGGCGTTCTTCTTTATTCAGTCTTCTTTTATCTACTTCTCCTCTAAGCTTTGACTTCACCACATCCAAACTCAACTCTTCAGCTGGCATGTTTTCCAATATAGACACCACAGTGTCATAAGACTTTGGTAACGTCATCAGTAAATTACATATCACATCTTCATCTTTTATTTCCACACCACTTGTCTTCAGTTGACATAGTACTTCATCAAACTTTATAAGGAATTCATCCAAGTCTTCATCTTCATGCAGCTTCAGCGATACTAGTCTTCTCTTTAGATATAACTGCCTAGGTAACCCCTTCTTTCCATACATTTCCTTTAATGTTACCCACATTCCGTAGGCCGCTTCTTTTCCTCTAATTATCTCAATCTGATTATCATCAACACTTTGCGCAATAATTGATCTACATTTATCATCTTTCCTACTAGCTTCCTCTTTTTATCCGACTTCGAAAAGGAGGAGGATACTCAATTCGATGAGTATATATATATTTTTTTTTTCTGGCTTTGTTCACCGATTACGCCGAGACGGATGGACCAATCGGAACGAAACCTTTTGCATCTGGTAGAGTATGTCTTCCGATTGGTCCCGTTAAAAAACCATTTTGCATTTTTTCATTCCGAACGCTTTTTATTGCAAAAAAACGTGCTATTTCATGTACGTGCGGTGTACGTTCGCCGATTACTCCGAGGCGGATGGATCAATCGGAATGAAACTTTTTGCGTCTTGTAGGATATGTCTTCCGATTGGTCCCGTAAAAAAAATATTTTGCATTTTTTCATTCCGAACGGTTTTTATTGCAATTGGTTGCTAATAAATATAATAATAAATAAAAAATAATAAAAAGGCTTGGCTTTCTTCTTCACGTATCGGAAGGTGGCAGCCGATTTGGACTGTTTCTTTGCAAAAGTAACTGTCGTAATCTTTGCATTTCTGCGAGTGCTCTCTCATCATGAGGTTTAACAAGGACTTTGTTTGGTGCTAAATCAGATAAAACTAGACCAGCTAAGCTTTTAACACGACTAAGTGCAACGTAAATTTGGCCTTTTGCAAAATTCTTTTTGCCAAGATCAATTACTGCTTTGTTTAATGTAGTCCCTTGTAATTTGTGCACCGTTACTGCCCAACTTAGAATAAGTGGTAACATTCTGCGCTCGACGTCTCCATAACCTTTTGTCGCTTGAAACGTTGCTACAACTGGAGATATTGGAATGTAACCGTCGGTATCTTTGAATCTATTTCCAATCGATTCGTCGTCAAATTTTATAAGTACTGAGTCTGGCAACTCTCCCCGTTCCAGTTGATCTCTTCGAAGTGCCGGCCATGTAAATTTCTTTACTATTCCCATTGCGCCGTTTATCAAACCATCAAAAATTGATATATTTCGTCGCAGCATGATTCGAGATCCTTCAGTTAACGTTATTGTATGTAATAGTCCGCCACAATTATTTACATTTGCAGGTATGACATTTGCTGGCGGCTTTTTTCCATATGTAGCTGCCTCACGGGACTCGTCTATTGAATCAATGATGTACATTCGATGTGATTTTGCTAATTCATCAGTCATTTTTGAATTATATTCATCCACTAATTTTATCGTTGGGAATATTCTTACTGCTGCACCATCCTCGAACTCTCCGGTTAGGGGAATTCTTCTTCGTTCGCATAGTATTTCCAGTTGAGAAGTTGTCACTTCTCCAAACCGAAGGTTATACAATAAATCGATAAACTCAACGTCATCTCTTTGTCGCATATTAATGGTCAGTTCGCAGAATGAAAATTGGTGCCATAAATTAATTTCTGCAGTACACCAATGTGGCTGTACAAAACACCAGTGTCCTTTTACTGGTGGCAACTGCATGATATCGCCAAAGAGAAGTACATTTACGCCACCAAATAGTTTATCATTTATTTTGAATTCTTGCAATCTTAAATGAATTATTCGCAAATTCTCACAGGACACCATTGATATCTCGTCGATAATCAACCACTTTGTATGACGCCACTTTCGTCTCTCCTGTTCGAGCCTTTGTCCTGTTAGTCGTCGATAGGTCATTGCAGTACCTTTTTCAATAGGTAACGAGAACAAGGAATGCAAAGTTTTTCCGAATATTTGACGGGCGGCGACGCCAGTCAAAGAAGCTACTTCAATGAAAGATGGTTTTATCATCGTATCAATTGTGGGATTATAGCAGCGTTTAACATGTTCAACAAGTAATTTTAAAATAAACGACTTACCGCTACCAGCTCCTCCGGTAATAAACAGCAACATTTGTTCGGTATTTTCATCATCATCATTTTGTTTAATATCTTTCTCAATTACTTCGGAAACTGATTTCAATAAGTCTTTCTGTTGAATATTCTGACTTCGAATGCTATTAAGGAATACATCTTTGGGCATTGCACGTGTTTCTTCTTGCTGTTGATCTTCATATAAATCACCTTGATCATAATATACAGTTTCGTCGGCATGAATTCTGACTGGTTCTCCTAAATGTTCATTATTAGTTTCTTCTTCGTGTACAACATTCAAAGCAACAGCCTGGGCGAGCGCCGCTTCAATAATTTGCTCTGCGTGAGTAAATTGTTCGACGGATGCGTTACCGAACATAGGTTTCAACTCGCGTTGCCGTCGAAGAAAACATTGTTCCGAGGTTTCGTTTTCGGACATAAGTGTTCTTTCGTCACGAAATGGAATGTGACACACTATTAAGTTATAGAAATATCCTTCTCTATCACTGTTTAAGGTATAATATCGGTGGCGAAGTACAGCTGGTTTTTTTCTTATTCGCATTCGGGTATTGTCCTTTAATTTTATAAACCTCGACCTCGATATTTCTTCATCGTCATTTCTAAGTTCTTCGTCTCCATCCTCTTCTGTCCACAATCCACTTGAAACTGTTTCATATCGGACAGCAAATTCAGCTAAGCTTAAATCCTCTAGATTGTCTGGTCTCTTTACGTAACGATCGAATATGTTATTGAAAAATGATGTTTCATTTTCTTCGAATCGGAGAATTCTATATCTCTGTTCAGGCCGACAGCTGTTTATAAATACAGCTTTCCTCGAGCTCATTTTAAGGGGCAGATGGCATAACCGATATGCACATTCTGTCGCACAAACCATACGTTGAGATAGAATTGCCATAGATACCAAAAATAGTTGATCGCGGACGGTGCCGCTCCGGCGTTTCGCGCGTAAAATGGCTTCTTTAATAATATTTCCTGTGTCCTGCGGCTCGCATTTACTTGCGTATTTAGCAATATAATATGCGACAGCTGTAACATTTCCGCACGGTTGAATATCCATGTTTGCTTCCCACAGCTTTAAAAGAGTTGGGTTGTAATTGTTCACCATGGTTTCATTTCCTGTTCTCTTAAGTACGCAGAAACGTCCATTGTTCGCAAGTGTGTCATCTGGACCTAAGCACATCGTTCTTTCACTTATAGGCCTGGGGAATCCGAAACGACAACAACGATTATTACGATCTTTGTAACATGTAGCAGAATGTTTATGAATTTGGACTTTTTGAACTATGTCCCTCATACCTTGATTTTCATCCTCTAATGAACATGATACAACTTTCTCAATAACGTGGCGGCCCTCGTTGGAAATCAGGTACGTTTCCACACCAAAGAAGCACGTGCAAATGTGGACTTCCCCTGTTTTGAAATTCTATTCTATGCCAAAAATCGATAACAACGTCACCTAGGCAATCTGAGTTTCTCAAATATTGCATTAACGCGTTCACACGCAGCGTGAATTGTCTTGCGATAACTACAGGGTATCTCTGAACCAACTTTAGTCAATCTGCAAAATTTAGGTTTTCGATTTCGGTAATTGGGCGACCATCGGCTAGTAGTAATGCTTTCAACATATCTGGCCAGTTCAGATCATTGCAAGAGAACGTAGCAAACCATGTGGGCGGTCCAAGACCTCGGACCATAGCTATTAATTCCGAACAGCAGCGTTTCCAGTATGATGCCGATCCTCTTATGTTTCTCATCGTGAGATGTATATTATCTACTAATCCCTGTGGAGTATGCTCCCCTTGGCGCATTTTACATGATACTGAAATGCTAGCTTTTGCGCGGTAGTATTCAACCACAGATAATGCGAAGAACAAATATTCTGTTCGTTGGAATCGTTTGTCACTGCTAAGAACACGAGCTTGGAAGTAATCCAGTGGTGTTATTGGGATGTCTCGATGCTCTTCAAATCCATTTTTTCCAACGGGAACCTTTCCGGGAACAGGAAGAACCAACACAGTTCTTCCATCCTTCTCTCTCTCTCTAGGTTCAAAGGAGGCGCTGTTTTTCTATGTATATTCGCCAGTTCTATCGGGTCATTGTCTTCGTTATTATTAGTATTACTGACTGAGACGACACTGTCGATGTTGGGAACACCTTCGTCAACCGAACGTAACATGCTTGTTTCGAATATAATTTGTGTTTCGTCGGGCTCTGTTCGACGGGTTCCAACTGACAGATGCTGCATTCTTTCCACCAGTGGAGATCTATTTCTTCCGGATAGAATTGTTATAGGTGTTAATGAATAGATGTTTAATACATTGCTGTTGCCATCTTTCGCATACAAATTACGACGCAATGTGGCCTGTAAAGCATCAATAGTAGTAAATTTCATACAGCATGAGGCGCCCCGTAATGGTGCTTTATATCCTTTTGGACCTCTTGCATGGGAATCAAACAACCAATAGTAGGTGGTCTCCGACTGGTTGTTGCATGATACGGCTACTGATATATAATTTGCTGTAAGAATTCCGTACATATACTGTTGAAAAAACCTAATCAAACCATTTCTTAAATTTGGAAATCCTTCATCACCGTTATCAACATCAATATGACCATTTACAGCCATTTCATACCCAATGTTAATATTGACTCTGTTGTTATTGAATGATATGAGTGGCAATAATTCGGTAACGGCTAAATAGTCGACATTGACTTCTCTGGGGTCAGGATTACTTCGCGCTTCAATGCAATCACGGTAATATTTGTCTCCTACTAAAAGTATATAATCAACATCACTAGTACACCACGTACTAGGGTCGAGCAAATGAAACGCAACACAAGCAACTGCAGCTATGCCAGTACATTGCCTACCGCGAGATTCAATACTGAACCGATCGCTAGCTTGATGGCACGAGCCTCGTAAAATAGCTACATTCTGTCCAACATTCGTAAATCTACTGTTTGATTCGTTATTTCTTTCTGCAACTTCCTTTCCGTTTCTTACAATACAAGGCTCTTCAACAACATCAGCTATTTCCGAAATGTTATTGGTAATATTAGAAAAACATGGTCGTACATCTTTGTATAAAGCATTATTTTGTAATAGCCATTGTAAAGCTACACGAAGTTTGCCAACGTCTATTTCAAATTGTTTTTGTCGCTCCAAATTTTCGAGGCTTTCCACTACAATCAATACGCCGGTTTCGTTTAATCTAAGTGGAAGTTGCTCGGCTACTTCGAACACATCGCGGGCAAATAGGACTACCTGACCTTTGCACCAATCCTGACTGAAGCGATTCTGAATTTTCATGATTTTAAGAAACGGTACTATTCTGCACAACATTTGTTTCTCGATTTCCGATAAATCTGTTATCTCCATAGGTACAGGCATGAGTTCCATTTTATTCCAGAATGCCTGTGATGCAACTTTATGTTTTTTAAGATGATTTAGGCAACGAGAACATGTTGTTATCTTCTCTGATTCCAATAGATTTGCAGGAATTAGACTAGAGAAAGGCTGTGTGTATAAAGCATAACGTTGCTGCGGATATAAAGTCTTGTAACACACTGCACACGGTGCATTAGCAAAAATATTAATAGCCGATTTAAAGTAGTCTTCCTGAAGGAGACGTTCTTTTCGCCGTTTCTTAGCTAGTTCACGCATATTTCTTAAACGTGTATTCCTTGATTCGACACGTTCGCTTAGTAGTACTTTTCGCATGCGATTTCTCATAACCATTAGACGTTGCGTACGTTCCTCATTGGATTCGTTCGCTAAACGGTAGCGGATTAATCCGATACGACGTGATCGTTCCGCAGGAGATTCGTTCGCTAAACGTCTGTGGATTAATCGGAAACGGCGTGATCGTTCCGCGGCAGATTCGTTTGCCAAACGCCGGCGGATTAATGCGAAACGTCGTAATCGTTCCTCCGCAGATTCGTTCGCTAAACGTCTGTGGATTAATCGGAAACGGCGTGATCGTTCCGCAGCAGATTCGTTCGCTAAACGCATGCGGATTAATGCGAAACGACGTGATCGTTCCGCGGCAGATTCGTTCGCTAAACGCCTGCGGATTAATGCGATACGGCTTGATCGTTGCTCCGCAGATTCGTTCGCTAAACGCGTGCGGATTAATGCGATACGGCGTGATCGTTGCTCCGCAGATTCGTTCGCTAAACGCCTGCGGATTAATGCGATACGGCGTGATCGTTGCTCCGCAGATTGATTCGCTAAACGCCTGCGGATTCATGCGAAACGGCGTGATCGTTTCTCCGCAGATTCGTTCGCTAAACGCCTGCGGATTAATGCGAAACGGCGTGATCGTTCCTCCGCAGATTCGTTCGCTAAACGCCTGCGGATTAATGCGAAACGGCGTGATCGTTCCTCCGCAGATTCGTTCGCTAAACGCCTGCGGATTAATGCGAAACGGCATGATCTTTCATACGCAGATTCGTTCGCTAAACGCCTGCGGATTAATTCGATACGACGTGATCGTTCCTCCGCAGATTCATTTTTTAAACGCCTGCGGATTAATTCGATACGACGTGATCGTTCCTCCGCAGATTCGTTTTTTAAACGGTTATAAATTCTGCTTAGCCGACGTTCTCTTTCGTCAATCGTTTCGCGCGATACTTTCGAACAAGCGTATTTTCGTTTTACAGACAATCGTGAACGGCGATCGTCGATAGTTTCTTCACGCCGTGCCTTTGCGTTCCTTTCACGTTCTTTAGAAAGACGTAATTGCGTGACTTCGTTAGATTCATTCGCACGATACTTCCTCATACGGGATGCATTTTTTGTAGGTCTACCCATTGCTCCAAGCAGACGCGGTTGGTTTATTATTTTACAAACAATTATTGGTCGCTCCAAGCAGACACGGTTGTTTTATTTTTATAAACAATTATTGGTCGCTCCACGCAGATGCGGTTGTTTTGTTTTTACAAACAATTATTGGTCGCTCCAAGCAGACACGGTTGTTTTGTTTTTATAAACAATTATTGGTCGCTCCACGCAGACGCGGTTGTTTTGTTTTTACAAACAATTATTGGTCGCTCTACGCAGACGCGGTTGTTTTACTTTTTAAAAACAATTGTTGGTCGCTCTACGCAGACGCGGTTGTTTTACTTTTTAAAAACAATTATTGGTCGCTCTACGCAGACGCGTTTGGTTTGTTCTTACAAACAATTTTTGGTCGCTCCAAGCAGACGCGGTTGATTTTGGATTATATAAAAAATATAATAAAATAATAGAAGTAGAAACGACTCCCTTTGCAGCACTTTTGAAAATATTCAATTAATTATTACCGTAGGTATCAATCAATTGAACACCTAACGTTGCTAGGTTTTGGTTTCAACTGACTACGCGATATGTCTATGGGCTGTACCTATGTATGTTTATATTGTGAGGTCGATCGCAATAATGGGCTAACTTATAGTAGATTTCCGTTACATTGTGCGATAAGTTGAAAATAGCTCAATGCGATATACGTACAAAGCTCACGGCAATGTTAAATGGATCTAATATAACATAAATTCACAAATACTTGCAATTTTATTAAAATTTGCATTACTTAATATTCAATTACATTTCCACGCGTCTTTTTATGCATCTTGGTACTGATTCGTATATTCATATCGTTATGATTTTATATATCTCACGTTCTACTATTTGCTTCGCGAAGCTAATTTTTTTGTTTACAGGCTTTTTTTTTTCAAGTACTTTATACTTTACAATATTGCCAACAATTCTTCATGGGGTTCAAATGAAGATTGTTTAATGCCCAGTGTACAATTTTATAATTACTACATTATTCTTCGAACCGAATACTATTCAATATTAAGAGGGTATGAATATTTCTATCATTGACTATACGCCGTTTAGTTTTTGCGCATTTCTGGCGAATAGAATATTTACGAATATTTACGTTCAATATAAACTACTACGCACATACCGAAAGGAATGTAAACATAGAGAATAATATGTGCGATCCTGGAATGTGCCCCACCAATTCTCTTCCTTTGGAAGTCAGAGATTCCTGCTCAGTTTCATACGAACAGCGATTCGATCAAGTGGTAAGTACGATACGTGCAATATTTCATTTCCGTCTACGTTGTATCTAATTATGTATATTAATATTTCTTAATGGCTGGTGGTACGGTTCATTTAGTTGCTGTATTATTATAGTCACTTTGAACAAAAAATACCTAGTTTTATTACATCAAAGAATAACTTATTATTTTCATTATTTAACTTTAGATTTTGAATTGTTAACAAATATTTATTACAAATATTATAATGAATAAAAAAGTAATACAAATATGTTAACAAATATGAATAGATATTTCCTTTCTTTTATTATCATTATCAATAATATTCAATATTGCTTTTTTTATCGGTTGAATGTGCCCTGAATACGAATGTAGGAAACATTTATTGCTATTAGAACCGTTGTTCGGGTGTTAAACAATGTACGAAATTAAATGGGGGAACAAACGAATAATTTTATTAATTTATACTGGTCGACGGTGAACTTGGTATGAAATCGCACATTCATATAATTATAATTTCTTCTACAACTTCATTTTAAAACTAATTAGAATTTCTTCTACTTCTTTAATTTAAAAAAAAATATTATTTGAGTACTGATACATTTCGAATGTCATTTTCATCGCTTTTGTCGATGTTTAAACATACGTAGTTGATTGTATTTTATTACATATTTCGCAATTCAAACAATCAAAAATTTTCGTCACTAATGAAAAATAGTTTCCGTGTTCGTATTCAGTGAATATAATAATAAAACTATACAAGAAGTACATATTGAGTGTTAGTTATCCTGATACACTTTAAAAAGTATAGATGTGTTTCGATATACACGGTCTTGTCGCCGTTCCTGTGACTTTCGTTCTATACAATATAAACACTATGTCACTGCAATCGATAACATTCCACCGCTAGTCATTAATTAATATTAATGTAACTGTTATTACTTATACCTTTTTTTTATTATTGCAAATATCACATCTATATATTTCTGTTTCAGAATAACCCCGAAAGAATAAAAACATTAAAAACAATTAAAAGATGGCCGAATCAGAGAACAATTGTAAGTATTATTTCAACTATAATAAAGGCAAATAAAGAGTACAAGAAATAAAAATTAAAAGAAGCTGTGCAAAATGTACATAGTGCATAATTCAGAAACATGCCTGCAGTATATATATATATATATATTTCTTTTTTTTTCTCTATCAGATCAACAAATAGTCAGAGACATTCAGCTGATGCTGCAGCAGCAGGAAGAAAACCATCTGCGTCAGATGCAGCTGCTGCAGCAGCAGCTACAGCAGCAACAGCAGCAACAGTTGCAGCAACTGAGGGAGGAGCTCCTCCCTCAGCAACGAGAAGGTCCTCGATCGAGTGAGGAGCCCCTCCCTCAGGTGCAAGGGATGGATGCTAAGCAGGAGGAGGCGAAGCCGCCGCGAAGTATGTATTACAGATTCTTTTTTATACTATGAATTATTGCCTCGTACAGAGGAATACAATATTGCCCTTATCAGAACAACTTTGTTGTTCTATGTAAGGGCAAATATTTACAATAATAATATTTCAATTACAAAAAAAATACATATCTACTTATTTCAATTTTTATACATTGCAGAAAGAGGAGTAGCGGCAGGACGATCCCGGCGTATGCGGGGCTACCGGGGAGGTCAAGGAAGGGGGGAGGGAGGGGAATAGGCGGTAGGGGCGGAAGGGGAAGGGGAAGGGGAAGGGGCAATTTCGTAAATTTATGTTTCTATTAAGTAAGAATAAATAATTACTGAGTTAAACTGATTTAAAAACATGCTATTCGTTATTCTGTTTTTTTTATTTTTATCAACTACCAGTACTTGATCTTTACTTAACCATTAAGAACGAAATATAACCTTAAGGCATCCTACAAATATTGCTCGTTTCTCTAATTCCACTAAAAAGTGTGAAATAAAATAATTTTTAACAAAAAAAAAATTCGACTTCGAAATGTACTAAAAAGTATAAAATAATTTCTATTTCATTTATATCTGTATTCCACAGCTATTAATACAATCTACTTAATCGTTAAATAGGTTTCTAAATATATTTCAAAGTTTTCGGAGGCGGCGCAAAATTAAAAATACCCGAACAAACGGTGCTGCCAATAACGATTTGATTGTGGTATTGGTAATTAATAAGTCGTAAGAGAAAAATTATAGGTCCGGCTGAAAACATTTGCAATTGTAACGACTGTATCAGAAATTGGCAGCACTCCTGATGTACATGCAGTATACTGTAGTTCACGAGAGACCATACTTAACTCGCGCCGCTTACCAGGTCTAGAGAGATTTTTAATAACGCGTGTTATTTCCTTCTCCAATTTGCTTCTTATTATACTTTGCGATCATATAAATGGTGGGCAGAAATATATGACGTACGATAACTGAAAACCGGTGATGATATTGTAAAGTTTCACGATGCAATGAAAATTCTATTATTTTCCGGAAAAACATGATGTGAACGCAAAGTAAGAAGCAAGCTGTAAAGGGGAATCACACGCACTATTCAAAATTTCCCTAGACCTACTGAGCTGCACTAGTTAGTGCGGTCACTCGTTAACTGCAGTATAGTTAATTCGCAATGGGTATATTGATTCCCGTTGAATATTGTTTGCTTGAAATTATCAAATGGGTCATTTGTCACTGGTTGCCGACACCTGAACTAGGATCATCCTAGTAGAGGAAAAGTATTTAATTTTGCGCCGCCTCCGAAAACTTTGAAATATATTTAGAAACCTATTTAACGATTAAGTAGATTGTATTAATAGCTGTGGAATACAGATATAAATGAAATAGAAATTATTTTATACTTTTTAGTGCATTTCGAAGTCGGATTTTTTTTTTGTTAAAAATTATTTTATCTTCAAGACATTCTTTATTCCAAATTAATGTACTTGGGTATAATGTATCAATATATACTAATATGATTTCTTTTTCTTTATTTTCAGCATTTATTCAGACATTGATGAGGAAATTACAACCAATAAATTATGCAGTAGAAAAATTGAATAGATCCATTAAAGAAATTAAACAGTATGGAATAAAATAATAGGACAAATAAGAAAAATGTACCCTGAAAACAGATGCAATTACATTCTCGCAGGATATATCAGGAAATACGTTTGAGGTAAAAGAAATATTAAATCTTATTTTCTTTAATACACTCTTTATTCCAAATTAATGTTGTTGTGGAAAATGTATCAATGATATGATTTCTTTTTTTATATTTTCAGCATTTATGCAGATATTGATGAGGAAATTACAAGCAGAAAATTATGGAGCAGAAAAGTTGAATAGATACATTACAGATATTTTCCAGCATGGAATGAAATACTAGGACATGTAACAAAAACGTACTATGCAAACAGATGCAATTACATTCTCGGAGGATATATCAAGAAATATGTTTGAGGTAAAAAAAATATTAAACCATATTTTTTCCAATACATTCTTTATTTCAAATTAATGTTTTTGTGTACAATGTATCAATATATAATAATATGATATCTTTTTCTTTATTTTCAGAATTTATTGAGATGTCACGTCCTGTGACGCATTCTTTAAAACTTCTATTTCGCCACCCAAATTCTTTAAACTTATATTTCGCTATACAGATTCTTTAAACTTATATTTCGCGATACAAATTCTTTGAACTTCTATTGCACCATCCAAATTCATCGCTCCGCAAAAATTCTGAGTGAGCAACTCAGCCGGGTCGTCGTACGGCGAGAACGCTGACGGTCCGGACGAGGTGGTTCACCCGAATTGCCAAATCAAAAGTCGACCTCATTAATCAATATATAATAACGCGACCAAACCGCCCGCGTTCAGATCAAATTTTGTGCAGGAACAGTTCACAATCAATTATAGTATAGTCACAGATAAAAATTAGTGCATAAACAGTTCAGATCAAATTTAGTACAGAAACAGTATCAGACAAATTATACTGCAGAAACAGTTCAGATCAATTATAGTGCCGACTCAAAGGTCATCGTGACCCGATCACTTCCGTGAAACTCGTTCAGAATCGGCCAGTCCGTTAACGCGAATCCGAATTTAATTCTAACACGCGTACAAAATCCGCAAAATACGACTCTGCTACGGGACCCAGAGACCCCACAGAGCAACTCGTCATTTGTAAAACACGCGCAAGTTAAGAACTGTACGTAAGACCAATAAACATTTGTTGTGCTCGGAAGTGTGTGAACTTCAATTAAACGTCTACCCTACTATCTACATCCACCAGGACGACTTATTTCTACAGGTATCCTCGCCCAGCGAAAGGTAAGTAAGAACCTCTACCTAGCTAACAACTTAGATACAAATCATACAAAAGGTACGCGGAGAACTCAGTGAGAGGGAGAACTTCGCGACGTTACAGAGACATTGATGTGGAGTACATAATTTGAATAGATCCATTAAACAAATTAAACATTGCGGAATGAAATACTAGGATTAATAACAGAAACGTACTCTGCAAACAGATGCAATTACTTTCTCGCAGGATATATCAGGAAATATGTTTTGGCGGGAAAGATGCTGGTCGTATTTCTTGTCTGAAATACAAAAATCCAAATGGTATTTAATGCTGACATATTGTTCTTCTGGGTGAACTAAAAAAAAGTAGAAAAAAGCGCGAAATTATACTTTTTTTAGTTTGATACGAAGGATGTCATTTTTCTGAAAAAAATATTTGACTTTAACGTGCTATAAAAATGATTTAAAAAGAATTTTTTAACAATCTTTTTTACCTAGAAGAGAATTTAATTCTGAAGAGGATAAGCTTTGGTTTAGTTCAACAGGTCGCATAGTTTTTGTGCTATCACGCCCGCCAATTTACAGAATCGTAAAAATGAAAAGTGGAGAAATCGCGGTTTAAAGTTTCGGTCAGAGAAAATGTTAATTATTGGTTACTTACACCAGTGATCTGTTAATCAGCTATTCCGGTACCATATAGTAATCCTTCCGCCTGTTCAAAGAACTGGTTTTGCTGCATTTGTTGTATTCTACGAGCTATACGAGCCTCCTTGCTGCTGTGTGTCTGGCGCATGGCTTGTCGTGCGAGTCGCTGCGCGTCAGCTGTATCCGCGAATATTTTGCATTGCTGCCCAATATTCAAATGCAACAATTGCATTGTAATTAGGATTGTTGCATATCCTTCACTGAACATACCTGCAGCCATGTAGGCGGCAATTTCAATTATTTGATGGCCTGAATTTAAATGCTTCGGAGTCATGCGCCACACCGTTGCATTGAATGATTCGTTCGGGTTTTGTGTGTGTCCACCTAAACATCGTTCCAGAAGCTCGTCGTTTGAGAGATCTTCATATATCGGACGGATCTGTTTTTCTATTTTTTCATCAATTACACGTACACCATGCTTAAACGCCATGCATAACTTTCCATGATGCTCGACTGTTTTATAAGTATTTGTGTGTACCTATGACTTTACACCTGACGAAGCAAACTGATCTGAAGATCAACGAAAAGTGAAGTCGCATTTCAATGTCTTGTCCCGAGCCACATGGTGAAAGAAATATTAAACCATATTTTTTTCAATACATTCTTTATTTCAAATTAATGTTGTTGAGTACAATGTATCAATAATAATAATATGATTTCTTCTTCTTTATTTTCAGCATTTATTCATACATTGATGAGAAACTTACAACCAAAAAATTATGGAGTAGAAGATTTTGATAGATACATTGAACAAATTATCAAAAAAAGAGGATTATTAAATTAGATAATGTTGTGTATTCTTTACTTATAAAACATAACTTTATTATAAATAGTAGAATCTTGTACATGTGCTTTCTTGTTGGTCTAAAACCTACTAACTACCGCCATCTGGCTTCCTCTGCTTGCGCACGCAACCCACACATCCATGCATCAACATCTTTCCATAACAGATAAGTTTGTATTGTAGATCATAGTGTCAGAATATTTTAAATAAATAAATTAATCGGAGAAAATGAGACTTAATTTGTAATTACCTGTTCCAATTTCCTTAATATAGAATTTAATTTACAGTTCGCATTGTCTTCTTCTAGCTCTAAATAAATACTTTTGTCGAGTAAAAATACATAAATAAAAAAAAGAAGTTGTAATATTGTTGTAATTACTTCACTCTTCACTTTCATCTATTTTATATCACTTGTATTGTATTTACAAATCCCAAATCCATTTTATCCGACCACAACAGTCCAACTGAAATATTCCAATACTCAATCCAATCAGAAAAGGTATTAAAACATTTAGAAACGATCTTGTTCAAAGAAGACTTATGGAGAAAAGATAGAAAAAGAAATTCAATTACTATGAATTAGTTTTATTTCACCATAGGCAAATATAATCTAAAATCTTACGAAACGGAATTCACTAAATTTCTTGACAATTGTACTAGATAATATTAATTACATGTAATCCGACAATATATTGTGCCAATTACAATTCTTTTTTTTTGATAATCTCCAATATTTCAAAATTTTCTAGCGAAACACAGAGATAGGTTTTGTTATGCTCCTGTCGAAACCGAGAGTGTTTACTTTCTCAAACTGTCAGCTGCTGTCAGCTGTCCGCTAGGCCAACGACCCGATGATGTCGTCTCTGTCAGTCATAAACAAGTGACGTCATTGGGTCAACAACCTCGCCAGGTGATCGACAACTTAGTAACGACAATTTTCGAAACAGTCGACTTTCGAGAACTTTAAAACATCTAATAACTGGAATCTGTAAATATTACGGAGATGTCACATTACAAAATGCTGGTTGTGTTTTTTGTAGTTTGACACATGTTAGGTTATATGTATATAAATTACGAATTTTCCAATCGAATATTATCAAAGTGTTATAAAATAATTTTTAACAAAAAATACAACCGACTTCGAAATGCACTAAAAAGTATGAAATAATTTCTACTTCATTTATACAAATACCCAACAGCTATTAATAAAACCTATTTACTCGTTAAATAGTATACTAAATACATTTCAACCTTTTCGGAGGCGGCGCGAAATTAAAAACTTTTCTTCTACTAGGAAGATTCAGGCGTCGACAACCTATCAAATCATTATTGGCAGCATCGTATAATCGGGTATTTTTAATATTGCGCCGCCTCCGAAACGGTTGAAATGTATTTAGTATACTACTTAACGAGTAAATAGATTTTATTAATAGCTGTTGGGTATTTGTGTAAATGAAGTTGAAATTATTTCATACTTTTGTTACGTCCGGATTATTTTAATAATCCGATCGTGGCTAGGATCTATTTTGTTATTTTATTGTTATTTATTTTCAATAGTTTACCAGCTAATGTACCTAATTCGTGTGCCTCGTCGGTGTGACGCACTTGGAAGTACCCCAGGCAAGGAACACAAAGAAGGCTATATTTGGCTCTTTCAAATAATACAAATTAATCTTCCTTGGGACGATTGCCGTTGGAACTACGTTTGGAAATGTACAGAAATTTGAAACCGTTAAGGTCAAGGAGAGGTATCATAAACATCCTTCGCCGCGCGGTTAAGCAGTACGATGCACATGGAGGAATCCCAGCTTAACTGCGCAGAATAAAGAAAATGCGATTTTCGCCCTTATTTTACAAGCGGATACCTCTCATACCTGTAAAGCATGCGTCAGCCGGTCATTCCACGGGAGAATATGCGCAATAAAGTATGAAAGTGATTTGTCTGAATAATATGAAACGATCTGAATAGGAATGAAAAGCGAGGTTTGCGTGACAACCACTGAGAGTTTGAAAACGTCGACGAACGTTTAGGAACATTCGAGACAACGGTCGACGGCGATCGTAAACGCGTATTGTCACGAATGGGCAACAAAAACTGCCAAGCATCTACAAGCAATGTTCTGGAATAAATTCCAAGAATATGTTAACGTATATATATATATATATATTATTCAATGCGTGAACTTGCGTTAAAAATGCGAATAGAATGCTCCCGAATTTAATTAAAAGTAAAACATCAATTTCCTTGTCACGGAAGCCGGAAAATGCGTATAATGAAACGAACATCGATTATAAAATACGTCGAACAAATTAAAAAGCTCTAATACTATTATCTACGCGAATATTATAACAATTAACATAAATAAGACGTTAATCGACAGCAGAGTTCGTTCGTAACAGCTTCGTTAGTTAATTAAGAAGCGAATAAGATCAAATAGAAGTATTTCGAAGATTCTAGAAGGCATAGAAATTGCGACGCACGAAATTCATGAAGCGCTGTAGGGGTAAAAGAGAAAGATGGTCAACCATTAGACAGAGTTTGAAGAAGGTCAAGAAGGGGTGAGAACTCGGGAAACGCGCCTAGACAAAACCAATACGCGCGGGCCTTCCCCTTCGACACGTACCCTGATTTGCCAAATGATGTCCCCACTTTGGGCCTATGATCGCGGGTCGAACCCTGAGATGCGATCGCTTGACTGATTGTGAGGCACATCACTCTTAGTCGAAACATCGTAAGGTACGTGACGGGGAGCCCGTGTTCGCGTAGAGACAGAGTTGTCTACGGGATCGTGTAATTAGATTGCTCGGCAAAGTTCCTCCGTGTAACGAGGCAGAGTGTCGAGAATGTTTCGATTCGCGATTTTCGTGTCAAGGACTCAAACGAATACGTTAAATTTCACACTTTTCAATTATCTATCCTTTTCTCTTTTCCATTTTAAATCGTTCGCTAATAATTAATATTCTTTTTCGGCGTCGCGTCGTATTTCGTATATTAGTAATCGTATTTCGTGGCCGTCACACCGTAACAAGGCTCAAACGCGAACGCGTAGTGCGTGTGCAATTAGTTCTCATCCTCTCTTCGATTTTTCCAGATTTCTAGACCATCACCACGGCATCCGTATACAAAATTCATTGCAATTATTATACGTTCATATTACATCGAATTGGTGAGTTGCATTCTATATCTTTGTTAACACATCGAATCTGGTGTCGAGTGAGGGCAAACCGGCGATCTAAGAGACTGCTAGTCGTGGAAGTATGCAACTAGATCGTTCCGTTCTAATCGCAAAAATTCGAGCTAACCAAGAATCTATATATTAAAATAATTTTCCGTCTATACGCGCATGAAGACGGCCCACGAGACTGTTAGTCCTGGAAGTATCCTACTGGGACCGTCTTCTTTCGGATCGTTAAAATATAATAAAATAAAACACCGAAGTTCGAATCACGATTTAGAGGCAACATTGTTTTTCTTGTTAGTTTTCTGTTAAAAGTTCATTCCATTCAATCACATTGATTTAATATCCGTACTAACATATTATTTTCTAACATTTTATTCATATATTCCATACAGCTCGCACATTTTGTTAACCGAACCGTTTTGTTGTAATTATTTTTCTCAGAATTATACACATCTTACCTATATTCTATTACTAATCATTTGCATTCAAATACCCTTTTCATTTCCTTTATTAACACGCCTACCTTTTTGCACGAATTCACACGAGGGGCCCGTATGGATCGAGAGTGTTACGTTGCGCGTGCGACGGCGCAACGTAAAAAGGATAATAAAAAAAAAGAGGAAAAGAGGTTGCTGTTTCAACTAGAAGATTGAAAGGCAATTCCCTATACCCTTTACCCTATTCTGAGCGCGATGGTTGGTATCGCTGCCACCAGTCTCGAGCGGGTTAACGCTCTCGACAAATTAAAAGACGAAAGATAATTATTAAGATGTTAGAATTTAGAATTTGAACTTTTTGATCTTTCGTTTGGGTTCGTTCAGCGCTTTAGGTCCCGTACGGGTCCCTCCTTGAATCTGTATGTAATGGTAGGCGTGTATAATTAAAAGAAATGTGTTTGGTGTGTTTGAAATAAATTTGAAACTGGTTAACTGGTAAAACTGATTTAATTACGAATTAGAACCAAGAATGTGAAATTAACAGAATTAATAATCAAGAATTAACGGATTTTAGAAAGTCAAAAATTGAAGATGTTTAAATTTTGAAACTCGTTACTGAATAATACCAGTTTATAAATATCGTTTAACAAGAGTAAAGATGATTTATAAAAGTAACAAAAACATAACGAAATGCACGCTCTGAGATTACAGTTGAAGATTTACGCTTTTATAATGATCGCGGGAGATGATTGTTGCGATCCCGTCTTCCCTTGTATTAATTTGAAATTTGGCGTATTTCCGCCGTGAGGATACACCCTAGCCAGAGATATTCTCGGCACTCTCGAAAGGGCAGGACTGAGGTGCCCCCTTTTATAGAATATAAAATGAATTGTGAAAAACGGAATCGTAACACAAGTTTAGTTGTACGTATTTATCGATACCTCAAACGTTGGAACGATCTGACCGGAGGAATTCTCGGAACCCAAGAAGGGCTGGACAGATCGCCCGTTTTGCCAATAAATAGTCGTCGTGTTCAAAAATGGTAAATGGATCGACTTACCGAAACGCTGTTTAATACAATGCAAGATAATAAATTCACTTGTAGAGATCTCTATGCTCGCTGGATATTCTGGAACACCAAAGAACGGTAAGGATTGTGAACACTGCACTTGTCGCGGCGATAATGAATTAAACGAAACGAGTACGTCGACGAGAGACAAACTAATACGAACGGAAAAGAATATATTAGTATTTAATTACCCGGAATGAAGTTAATACGAATTATACGCGAGCAAACGATTTAAAATAAGAAAGAAAAGATAGCAAATTAGGTAGAAGGAAGGTTTAACGTGCGCGTCTATGAGTCCTTGTTAAGATTCCGACGATTTCTACTCGCACGGCACTCTGCCTCGCTACGCGGAGGACTTTACCGCAGAGGAAAACTGTCGCGATTTCCGAACAACTCTGTCTCTCGGACACACGGGCTCAAGATCACGTACCTCGACGATTGATCGATCAAGAGTGTCGAAATTTGCGCGAGATCGACGGGCGAAGGGCCCGTCGCGCGATCATCGTCCTTGGAGGGGACGGATTGACGAATCGTGGCACGTGCTCGGAAGTGTCGCGTGCCCGGTGATTGGTTAAGACGCGCGAGCTAGACGAAGATTCTTCATCCCCTTTCTTTGGTGTTCCTTTTTCTTTCTACTACGTCGCCATGATAGTTTCAACGGTTTTCTAGAAACTACGCAGTATTTCCTTCAAATGTATTATTGCTAATTTACAGCTATTGATTTAATTTGAATATCCAAATGTTGAACTGTTAAATGATACTATTAATTTGACTAAAACACGAATGATCTTGAAATCGAGATATATAATTTAACAATTGAAACCGTTATCCATTTATTTTCCCTTAGCAGGATCAGAATTATTTATCTTTCCTGATTTATAATAAGATCTTATCAGCGTAAAAGCGGACGATGCATTTACGATGATCGCAATGCCGATTATGCATTCATTTACAATCTTTCGCATAATTATTTCGGTGGAATCGACATTTCGTTAGCAATGAATTTAAACATTTCTACCAGAACATTCCTTTGTTCAGAATTCGTCGTTGTCGCTAGGTAGTTCTTAGAATTTCGAATACAATAATGTTTATTGCTTCGAACGACCCTTGATTTTCGAACGGCGGTCGAACGTTCGCGACGTTAGGCTTTGTAAGGGTTCTCATTTGTTTTAGTTTCGTCGTTTAAATTCATATTCATCCATCCATTCTTTTCACGCTATCATTCGGTCAGGTAATAATGATCCTGATCGGACCGGCTGACGCTTTGTGCAAATGAGAGGGAAAGAGTTTCCTCGACGAGGAAGTTATTACGGTTTTCCCGTTTCTACGCAGTTACCAAGGGAAATTCCCGGAATGCGAAGCACTGGATAACTGCGTAGCGCTGGTGTTGTGCTAACGTCTCTCTCTCTCTCTCTCTTACGAGCTAACGCGATTTTTTGTGCGTTACCCGATTGTAAACTGTCTTATATATCTATGGTTGGCGACGATAGTTTCAAGGAGGGTCACGTAAATTATTGTAAAGAAGGAAACAGAAATAACCTTTCCTCGTGTACCTCGCATGAGAAATTCTCGGAACCCAAGGGCTTGACAAGATACACGATTCCAGGGTAGAATAGAATAAAGAAGAGAAAGCAATAGAAGAAGTCAAAAATAGAAAAGAATTAAACTCAAACTCTTCCTTGTACACCCCTGCATGAGAAATCCTCGGAACCTCGAAAGGCTTGTCAAGTATGTACAAGGTAGAGGAGGAATGAAAAGATTGGCGGAAAAGTGAAACATCCACCTCACGACCCTTACATGAGAAATCCTCGGAACCCCAAAGGGCTTGATAAGGGACGCAAGGCGGATAAATTTCAAAATTTCCGCCGGGGCGTCACAAGAGCATTGACGAACTCAATTAATAAATTCAGAATCTTAATTTAAATTTCCGATCCTTTTTTTAAATTGTTCCAATCGTTATCGACCCAACATCGTCGAGCGCGACTGGGACTGGTGGCAGCGATAATACCGTTCTCATCCGCGTATCAATCATTAATTTTTATTTTTTTTAATTTTTTTTTTGTACGTCGCGCGCCGTACCTCGATCGCAACGTAACACTTTTTAGTGCATTTCGAAGCCGGTTGTATTTTTTGTTAAAAATTATTTTATTTCACACTTTTTAGTGGAACGAGCAGTATTTGTAGGATGCCGTAAGGTGGTTTACCGTTCTTATTGGTTAATTGCAATAACGATAGTTTTTAACGATAACAAGTTCCATACAAGTTATCAAAATAGTTATTAACAATAACAAATTACATAAATTTTTGCAAGTGAAATATCGCGGATATATCTCCTATTAGATGTGAAAGGTTTCATCGCAATCGGTACATACCTTGCAGAGTACCCATGCATATAAGAAACTAAAACTTTCCGTTAATTATGCATAATGAAAAAGTTGTTCAGAATCATGTCCCCGACAACATATTAAAAGGTCATTGAAATCATCCAATCTTGACATTGAAAACTTCCTGTATTTTGCAATAACAATGAAAAAATGAAAAATGTTTTTTCAATGGGACCAACCGGAAGACATACCCTACAAGATGTAAAAGGTTTCGTTCCGATTGGTGCATCCATCTCGGAGTAATCGGTGAACACACCAAAAAAAAATACATACTGATCGAATTGAGTAACCTCCTTCTTTTCGAAGTCGGTTAAAAAGAAGCTGTGGATTCCAAAGCATGAAATTAGCGTTTTTGGAATTTACGTGTTAAATACTGTTGATGAGATCGGGTCGCGGTATAAATATATATGGATGTGCATTTAGATTAATAGATTTAATATCATAATAGCATAAACAATGGCATAAAATCGATATTTTTGAATTCTACACATCAAATACTACCAAAGTATTAAAAAAGGTTAAGAATTTAATGTCTCTCAAAATGAAATTCAACCAATGCTCGTATGAAGGTGCCTGATTTGTTATGCCTATAATGTCAATAATGTTATTACAATAATAATAGTGTGTCCAATATAAAAAAGGAACATTCTTGAAAATGCGTGTTTCTTTTCAGCTTTTATTATTCCATTATGTCATCTGTGTAGCAACTTATCTACCATGATAATCACCTTTCCTCGTTCAATAAATGAAAAGTACTCCAGATTATCAATAAAATAAAATGTTGTTAACGTACTACATTGTTGGACTACCATTAATTAATATTATCTAGTATAATTGTTCAAGATAATTTCGTGAATGACATTGTAGAAGATCTCAGATTATATTTACCAATAACGATATGACTGACTAGAGAGGAAAAGAGTTTCCAACGTTCTGTCCATAAGTCTTCTTTGACAAGATTCTTTCCAAACGTTTTAATATCATTTCAGATTCGACTTGGCAATGGAATATTTCAATACAACTGTTCTACTCGTTTGAGACAAATTCAAGATTTGTAAACAATACAAGCGCTATAAAAAAGATACAAGTGAATAGTGAAATAGAAACTCTGTTTCAAATTATTTTTTTATAAATTATTACTTGGTAAAACTATTATTGTAAATCAGAGTTATGTGGACTTGTACAGAAAAAGTTTGAAGTGTGACTTATACAAAGGTTTGGCTACGACTAACGGTCGGCGTAGCGATCGCCTACGACGCCACGGGATGTTTATGGTTCTACAGCGGAACCATGCGCCCCGATCGTTCAACTCAAGGAAAAGGTCCCGTATCGCACCAGGCAAAGAAGAAGTATTGTGTTACAATAGTAGACAAGTCGTCTCCAAGTACAACAACTATTTATTTAAAAGTAGAAGAAAACACTGTGAATTGTAACTTAAACTCTATATCAAGGAAATTAGAATAGGAAGTTAAAGTTCAAGGGATTCATCTACTTTTATTAAACTATTTTTTTGAAATGTGCTGGTATTACATTGTATTTAAAGTCTGTAACGTGCAAGACAAACTTATCTAATTTAATACTGCTCTTGCTTGAATAATTTCTCCACTGTATCTATTTAATACTTCTACTCCATAATATCTCTGTTGCAATTTTCCCCTCCGTGTCTGATCAAACACTGAAAATAAAGAAGAAGAAATCATATTATTATATATTGCTACATTATACTCAACAACATTAATTTGGAATAAAAAATGTATTGAAGAAAATAAGGTTTAATATTTCTTTTACCTCAAACATATGTTCTGATATATCCTGCGAGAATGTAATTGCATCTGTTTTCAGGGTACATTTTTCTTATTTGCCCTATTATTTTATTCCATACTGTTTAGTTTCTTTAATGGATCTATTCAATTTTTCTACTGCATAATTTATTGGTTGTAATTTCCTCATCAATGTCTGAATAAATGCTGAAAATAAAGAAAAAGAAATCATATTATTATAAATTGATATATTGTACTCAAAAACATTAATTTGAAATAAAGAATGTATTGAAGAAAATAGGGTTTAATATATCTTCACCCTAAACTTACTTCCAGATATATCATGCAAGAAAGTAATTGCATCTGTATGGAGAGTACGTTTTTGTTATTTGTCCTAGTATTTCATTCCACGCTGGGAAATATCTTTAATGTATCTATTCAACTTTTGTACTTCATAATCTTTTGCTTGTAAGTTCCTCATCAATGTCTGAATAAATGCTGAAAATAAAGAAACACAAATCATATTACAATATATTGATACATTGCATTCCAAATCATTAATTTGAAATAAAGAATGTATTGGAAAAAATATGGTTTAATATTTCTTTTACCTCAAAACACAATTCCAGATACATCCTGTCAGAAAGTAACTGCATCTGTTTTCGGATTCCGTTTCTGTTATTAATCCAAGTATTTCATTCCACAAAGTTCATTCCAACAACATGATTATTACTATATCTACATTAGATGTAATGTAATATTTTGATACCTTCGTACAGATCATAGAACATTTAATAAGAATATCATTACTACTGTATCTGCGTTACATATGTAATATACATTTAATAACAATATCATTATTAGTATATCTACATTAGGTATAATATAATATACTGATTCGTTACTACAGATCAATGTACATTTAATAACAATCTCATTATTAGTATATCTGCATTAGATATAATGTAATATACCGATACCTTCCGACAGATCAATGTACATTAGAGCTTACAATAGTGCAGAGTTACCTCAAAGAAAGGGGCCACGGTGTTTCTTCATCTTTATAATGTTGGTACGGCGTCGGAACATTGAAATATCTGGATAAATCTCGAAAACTACGCATCTGGTCAAAAAATGTCATAGAACATAGATAGCAGGAAATTTAATTTCCTACAAAAAAGGTCTGCGAACATTTCGCCATACCTCGCACGGTTTCCGAAATATTTGCAGATTTACCTCAAGGAAAGGGGAGTCACGCACGTATTCCGCGATATTTCTTCTTCTTCTTGTTCTTCTTCTGCATAGCGGCGCTGGAAGTGGCATTTACAACTTAGATGGTGCAGAGTTACCACAAAGAAAGGGGCCACGGTGTTTCTGCATCTTTATAACGTGTGTACGTGTACGAATTTCACACTTCAAACTCGTACGAATATCTCGGTCGGTAACATGGGTCGATAATCCCGTCTTCACCAAATACGTAAAAGTAATCGCTGCTGCGCTGTCTAACCACCGATCCGAGCTCTCGCCAATATTAAAACTCCTAAATTCGAACCGTTACGGAATTAATGCGAAAGCAATTCAGAGAGCGATTATCAAGCGACATCAACGACCAAGAGCTTTATCTTTACTCGAGTTTAGAGTATTTTTAAATTCAATTCAGTGCCTTGCACCGCGAAGTCTGTGAATCGTGTAATCCCAAATTAAAACACAAGTGTGATTTTTGTAGTGCTTAATTCACGACTCATTGTGTAAAAATTATAAGTTATACACAATTAGTAACCGCTAAGCTGTGTCGTTCCTCTTCTCTTCGACGCCCACGTATTTGAGAAGACGGAATCCACGCCTTTTCCGAAAACTCTAATTCTCGCCGAGAACACATTATTTCTAATGTGGATATAGTAATAATGATATTGTTATTAAATGTACACTGATCTGTAGGAAGGTATCAGTATATTACACTATATCTAATGTAAATATACTAACAATGATATTATTATCAAATGTACATTGATCTGTAGTAACGAATCAGTATATTACATATCTAATGCAGATATAGTAATAATGATATTGTTATTAAATGTGTATTACATATGTAACGCAGATAGAGTAATAATGATATTGTTATTAAATGTTCCTTGATCTGTATTAGGGAATCAGTATATTACATTATATCTAATGAACATATAGTAATAATGATATTCTTACTAAATGTACATTGATCTGTAGGAAGGTATCTGTATATTGCATTATATCTAATGCACATATAGTAATAATGATATTGTTACAAAATTGTACACTGATCTGAAGGAAGGTATCAGTATATTACATTGTATGTAATGTGGATATAGTAATAATGATATTGTTGTTAACTGTACATTGATATGTAGTGAGGAATCAGTATATTCCACTACATCTAATGTTGATATACTAATAATGATATTTATATTATATGTATATTACAAGTCTAATGCAGATATAGTAATAATGATATTGTTACTAAATGTACACTGATCTGTAGGAAGGTATCAGTATATTACATTATATCTAATGTAGATATAGTAATAATGATATTGTTATTAAATGTACATTGATCTGTAGTACGGAATCAGTATATTCCATTCCATCTAATGTAGATATACTAATAATGATATTGTTATTAAATGTATATTACATATCTAATGCAGATACAGTAATAATGATATTGTTATTTAATGTATATTACATATCTAATGCACATATAGTAATAATGATATTGTTATCAAATGTACATTGATCTGGACGAAGGAATAAGCATATTACATTATTTCTAACGTGGATATAGTATGTAACGGGGCGACACCTGCCCCCCCCCCCCCTCCCCCCCCCCCGTTACAATCGCTGCGCTTCTACCATCTCACATCCCACCTAAAAATGACCCTTAACCCTTCCAACACCTTACTCCTTTCCCCTGCCAACCGGTGTCGGCCCGACGGAGGCGACGGACAGAAGGCAACAAGGACCACCCGCAAAAAGGAGCTCCGAGGCCGGCGACCGATCTTCAACCCTCCCGGAAACGAAAGCAACGCGGGACTTCGGAAAAATAGACGAAGCTGCCCAGAAGCTGATACAAACGTCCACCCGGAGCCATCTGTCGCCGAGCCCGAAGACCTCAGTCCACCCGCCACTGCAGGAGATCCGCCAGCCCCATCGACCCCGAACACCGGCAGATCGACAATCGATAACCGATCTATCCCGTCGCCAGAAGAGGCCCCCTTCCTATTCCCCATCCCCTCTCCAAAAATCATCCCGCGACGACGAGCCGTCATTGAGCCCTAGGCTATCATTGTGGAGATTTATAGAGCGCGTTATAGAGATTTTTATAGAGAAGATTATAGAGAGGGAGTTATCGAGAGTGAGTGTGAGTCTGGTGCGAGGCGTTTTGGTAAGCCCTTATTTTTACCGTTGTATCATTCTGAGTTTCGGCAACGGCAACCTTCGATTTCGAAATTTCGTGCCCGCGTATCGCGCCGGTTATCCGACGTTATATTTTGCGAACCCTTTTGTCCAGCCCCCTATTAATCCCGTCCACGGAAAACCTCCCACGCGTAATGTGCACGAACTTCCAGAGAACCTTCCCTACCCTGAGATCTCTCCTAGCCCTCGACAATCCTCCTCGCGTACTCCCCCGCGAAATATTGTACGGACGTAAGTGCCCGAGACCCATCCCTTGTAATTGCCCTTAATACCCCATTTCCCTTTTGAGTTTGATCGCTACGAAACGTGGCTGGCGCTCAGCGAAATCATCGAATCTTGTATTGCGGAAGAATATAGAGTTTTGTAATATAATTAGCGATTATAGAGTGAACCCCCGAGAGGGTCACAAATTTGGCGCCCAACGTGGGTCCTGGAAAATTTTCAGTTCAGAAAACTCTCGCGTAGAGGAAATATTTTTGTGACTCCACCGTTAAAATTCGAAAAATCTCGAAACCACGACGCGGAAGGTTCCCGTTGCCGAGAGCCTCTTGTTGTCGTTTTTTTTTCAAGTGTCGCCGGTCGAACGCGGCGTAGTGTTTGAAATCGGATCCGCAACGTCCTAGAGAACGATAAACACTTCGCAACTGACACGTGCGCCGTTTCGATCGAACCGTCCTTATTATTGAAATTAGTGAAACGGTATTGTTATCTGAGCCGAAATATATTTCTATTTTGTGTCCTCCCAAATTCAAAAGTTTGCTCGCGATTTGCCGATATTGAGGGTCCGGCCGTGCTTTTGCCGACCGTGAGCACTCTATCGAGCCTTTTTCGATTTCAGATTTTTCTTTTTTTTTCCTTTTCGCCCCTTTTTTCAGATCCGATCACCGAAAACCGAATTTTGGGTTTTCCAAAGACGTTGCAAATAAAGCCGGATATTGTTGTGTCGAATTGCTTTATTTTTTTTGCTATTGTATCCCTCTTTTCTTTCAGGATCCTTTAAAACCCTTTTGTTTTCCCCCGTTTTTTTTGGTATCGTTGTTTCCGGAAACGCGTTTAAAATACCGCGAAAATGGACTCTGAGGAGGCACGGGTAATAAGAGAGCACATTTGTGATCTCGACGTGGTGGAGCTGATCCAGCTCATGGATCACGCGCGGTTGAACCTTCGGGGAAAAGTACAGGATCTCCAGGACCGGTACTCATCTCAATCAGTCCCCCCCTGCCGGGGAAGGGCGCGAAAGGGTTACTTTCGCGCCCGATCCGAGTCCCGGCGAACACTTCACCCCCTTACCTACACCCCCCTTTTATCCATTCGACAATCCCCCAACGATACCAGTACCCCAGTATCCACCCCTTAACCCTCTCCCTCGTCCTTCAAGTAGCTGCAGCTCGTGCCGTAATAACGCAGCAGTAGCTCCGCCTCCCCTGAGTAGCACCCATCTTTTTTGTTATTAACTCGAAAACCAAGCCTTACCCAACATTTTGGCAAAGGAAAAACTTGTTTGGAATCACCTTAGCAATCGTCCCTCTTCGCCTGTAGAGGTAGTTACGTGACACCCTGTATATCCTACTAAATATGAAAGGTTTCATCGCGAACGATACATTCCTTGCAGAGCAACATGAAGGAATAGATTCTTTGCTACAACAGTAGTTATTAACAAATTCCATAAATTTTTACAAGTAGGATCATCGCGAATATACCTCCTACTAAATGTGAAAGGTTTCATCGCATTCGGTACATTCCCTGCAGCATAAACGCCGGAAGATATAAATGAAGTATTACGTTTCTTACGATAAAAGTCGTTTGGAATGAAAAAACACAAAAAATGTTTTGCGGGACCAATCAGGAGATATACTCTATAAGATGCATAATTTTCGATCCGATTGGTCCATCCATCTCACGGTAATCGGTGAAAATATAATCAAGCATATATAAAATTGAAAAATATACAATATTTTTTCAGCGAGACCAATTGGGACACATACTTTAGAAGATGCAAAAGGTTTCGTTCCTCTCGGAGTAATCGGCGAACATACATTTAGAAAAAAAAGTCGTTAGGGATGAAAAAATGCAAAATATTTTTGTCACGGGACCAATGGGGAGTTATACTCTACAAGACGCAAAAAGTTCCGTTCTGATTGATCCATCCGTCTCGGCGTAATCGGCGAACATACATAAAAAAAAAATTGAAAAAAAAGCAACTATGCGTAGACAGAGATAACGATACGCGCGGAGTCACGTACACGCAGGTCAAAGTCCAAACACTTCCGGTATCAAAAGTACATGTAGAAAAAAAACTGCTACGTCAGCAGTTTTCTGGTATAAATACGAGCGTGCCACGCAGAGCTACTTCACTTCGATTCTGATCGTAGTCCGACAGGTGTCTATGGTACGATTATCGCATAGGTTTTCAGTAGCGTAGATTCTTTTGTCTGCACAGCGGCAAAGGTTCCGCGTCGGACCCGGAGCGCTCAACTACCGGTTCGCAGCGGTTCTCACACGTGTTTGGTTCGCAACCAAACTTAACGAGCGAGCGAAAGCGGAAGCTCCTTGGATGCGGCCTACTAGCACACTGGCTCTAGAGCGACAACACCGCCCTGCAGTGTTCGCTACTAAGTTTAACGAGCGAGCGTAAGCAGAAGCTCTTTGGATGCGGCCTATCAGTTACGGCTAAGTTGCCCAGAAATCGTACTGCGGCCGAACGAGCTAGCTCCTACAGTGTCAGGACGGGTCCTGGCCAATTTTCCGACAATCGATTAATTTATTTAAATCATATTATTTTATAAATTCAAATTATAGATTTAGAGTTTTGATAATCGTATCTAGAGCCGCGTTCACTAATTAATTTATTTTTCTTTGTATTTTTATTTTAGGACAAATTATTTTGTAACTAATAATCTGATTTTCTTTCATTGTATTTCATCTTTAGCACAAACGCGATTGTCAATTTAATCAGTTTATTTTCTTTGTATTTTTTGAATCTAGAGCGTACTCACTGTACTCAACTAATATAATTATCTTATTTTTGTATTTCAAAAACAGGGCGAAAACCTTTTGTACATTGATTACATTAATTATTATTAATTCATTATATTATTTAATTCATTATCTTTTATATTACTTACGTTTTTTTTAATATTATAAACAAACATATTTCTTGAATAAATTCACATATTTTTGAGAAAGGAATTAACGTTGGATTTTACTCCTTTACCGCGTGCCACCTGAACCTATAATCCCTTCATTAACAAAATACGAGTCGCCTTCTTATAGGGAACCGCTATCCCTACGTGTCGGTGCAGTGTCGTAATAATTCCGGGGACGTTACATTAGCGTAAACACCAGCGCTACGCAGTTAGCCAGTGCTTCGCATTACGGAAATTTCCCCGGTTAACTCCGTAGAAACTGGAAACCGTAATAACTTCTTCTGTAGAGCGCTCTTTTTCTCTCTTTTGCACAAGGCGCCAGCCGGTCCAACAAGGATTATTGTATATGAACGAATAACCAAAGAAATGATAGTATGAAAAGAGTGGACGAATGTAATGTATTTAAACAATGAGATAAAGGAACGAGAACCCTTACGAACGCGAACGTCGCGAACGTTCGAATGCCCGTCTGAAACTAAGGGTCGTTTAAGGCAATAAACACCATTGTATCGAAATTCCGAGAAATTTGCCTGGCGAAAGGACTCAACAGCAAATTCGAACAAGGAACGTTTTCGAAGGAATGTTCGTTAGATTAAAAGTTGTTTAAATTCAGTAGGAAGCGAATGCCGAATCCATCTGATAAAAATGCATATAGATTCAACAAAATGTGTAGGTTGTCACGGCATTGCAGTCACCGTAAGCGCATCGTCTGCTGCTAAATTATCATATTTAATAACTTTCGTTGCAACGAAAAGCGAATAATTTTTGATCCCTTGTTAAAGTCAACTATACGTGGACGGCATCATCATTAAAAGACTATATGTTCATTCTATATTTTCACTCTATATGTTTCAATTTGATTAATACTTACTATTCCACCGCGATACAATATAATTCGAATAGAAATATGAGCAGTACGTTAAAACCGTTGATCGAAAAGTGGCGACTAAGTAGGAAAGAGAAAGGAACACCAAAGAAAAGGATGAAAGAATTTCGTCTAGCTCGAGCGTGTTAGCCAATCACCGGGCACGCGACGCTGCCGAAAACGTACCCCGATTCATCAAACCGTCCCCTCCAAGGACGACGATCGCGCGACGAGCCCTTCAGGCATCGATCGCGCACGAAATTTGTCACTCTTGATCGATCAATCGTAAGTACGTGATCGGGAGACCGTGTGTCCGAGAGACAGAGTTATTTCTTAACTTCACGATATTTTCTCTGCGGCAGTCCTCCGCACAGCGAGGCAGTGTGTCGTGCGAGTGAAATTTCCGAATTCAAAATAAGGACTCATAGACGCGCACGTAAAATCTTCCTTCTACCTAAATGATCTATTTTTTTCTTTTAAATCGTTGCTCGCGTAATTATTCGTATTAGTCTCAATCGCTCAATAATAAATTATTTAAATCTCGTAATACGTCCATTCGTGTCTGTATCTCGTCAACGTTCTCGGTTTGGTTCAATTTTCGCCGCGACAAGTGCGCGATCGGCTAAAATCTTACCGTTCTTTGGTGTTCCAGATCATCAAGCGAACACAGAGCATACAGACAAGCGTTTAAGTATTATCTGGTATTGTTACAACACCGATTTGGTAAGTCGATTCCATTACTTTTCCGAAACACGACGGTTTCCACTTGGCAAAACGGGCGATCTGATCCAGCCTTCCGGAGATACGAAAGTGTCTCATGTCAGATCGCCCCTCCAATCGAGGTATTGCAAAGTTGTAATATCGAATATAATCGCAGTATGACTATTTCGTTCGTTGTTTCAAAAAGGGGCACCTTGGTCCAGCCTTCCGGGGTTACGAGAGTGTCTCAGGCTAAGGTGCTATCCTCGCGGTCAAGAACCGCCATTTTTCTATTAAACCAAATTCTGAATTAACAATTAAGAAACGAAATAGTCAAACACGCACACGCGTCCGGTTAAATATCGTACACGCTTCAATTTGTGATTCTAAAGAGTTGTTTCCGACTGATTATTTTGTTAACTATTTTTAAGCATCTTTACCCTTGTCAATATTCATGAGAACGATTTTTATCTAACTGGTATTTTTCTAAATTTAGTAAATTTTCATAATCAATTCAAGTTCAAATTCAATCTTTCTGTTATTACTTTATGCATTCAATTTCTTTTCTAATTAAAGCAGTTTCATTATCCAAACAGTGGCATGTTCATTTTCAAACAGTCACCTTAGTTTTACAAACCACGCTTCCCAACTTATACAGTTTCAAGGAGGGACCCGTACAGGACCCAGAGCACTGACGAACCCAACGGAAGTTTTGAAATCTAACATCACGTTACATTACGTTTCGTCTTTTCGTATTTTAATTGTCGTGAGCGTTAAACACGTTCAAGACTGGTGGCAGCGAATACTCACCATCGCGCCAAAATCGGGAAAAAGAAATAGGGGATAGCTTTGCAACCATCTAATTGTAACGCTAACCCTTTATTTTAATTATCATTTCCCTTTTACGTTGCGCCGTCGCACGCAATAATTGTATCTGATACTGCTTTTCCATCTTCGTGCGCAGCGGCCAAGCGGGTGTAATTTCATTCAATCACCATTTTCTTGAAAAAGTGCAAAAACGTGCACCCAATTTTTTCAGATTCTGATAGAGAAAGGTTCCCTCTTTCCTGTAGTGATAATTAAACATTCGGCAAGTGTCGACATTTTTTTTAAATCAAACGCAAATTTGAGATTTTAGTTAAATGTACTTTGTTTCAATCAGATCCTATTATTTAAAAAGTTGTTAATATTTTAACTTACTTTATGCACTGAACAGAATCTATATTAATCTAGTAAAGTTTATAATTCATTTGAATTTTATCTTTCCGAGTAAAATTCATTTGAATCATACATTGAAGTTATGGGTAATATCATCAGCGTTTCGTTCTAATGAATTTCTACGACTTTGAATGCGGACCACGGCAAAACGGAAGCAAATATGAAAAAACGGATTACACTACGTTATACTACAGTTTATGTTCTATCGGTGTACGCAAATAGTTTGTCAATTCTCGAATTCACGAAAATCGACTTTTGATCGCCGAAAGCCGTTTTGTCCCACTGTGCGCCGTGGAAAGCGGACGTGTTTCATGGTCGCTCCGTGATTATTGGATAAAACGGTGAAATTGTTCAATTTCCTTTCGTTTTTTCGCGATTTGTGTCATTATGTGTTCGGGATTATTGTGATGTTTAGTTATTAATTATTGCAGTTGTTGGTTATAAAATGCTGTAAATGTGTTGTGCGTGTTTGCGGAGTTTCTACGGCGTCTTTCCGGCGTTTGTGTTGTTTTATTGTAAATTGTTTATATTATTTAAGGATAATTTGGACAAATCTGGACGATTTTGGGTGAAAAGCTGCGTTTTTTGTGGCTTTCCGTGATAAATCAGTGGCGCCATATGACTTCAACGGTTTCAAGATCAAAGATGGCTGTCGTGATTGAAGAAAGACAGACGACTGGCACGTGCGGTCGGGTTGGATAAGGATAAATGATAAACGATGGAAGATAGGTCAACGATTTTGGTGACGTATCAGCTACATTCCTTTATTGCGTCGGTTTATTAAATGTTTTGATTAAATGTGCATCTTGGTGATAGTTGCAAATACTCCAGCGAGGCCCTGGAGGACTGACGTGGAGAAGGGTTTCGTGTGAACAGCCGTTGCACACGAATCAGTCGATCCTAAGCCCTAAGAGAAATCCTATGTAAATGTGGTGTTCTAAAGCTCTCAGATAAAAAGCAACAACAAAACTGTTAAATATGGTTTAACCGAATTAGTAGTTGCAGAAATGCACACCCATTGGGCGAAAGGGAATCCGGTTCCTATTCCGGAACCCGGCAGCAGAACCGCATACCATTCGGGCCCTCATAAGATTGTTCGTTGGGGTAACCCAAAATGACCTGGAGACGCCGGCGGGAGATCAAGGAAGAGTTTTCTTTTCTGTATAAGCGTTCGAGTTCCCTGGAAACCTCTAGCAGGGAGATAGGGTTTGGAACGCGAAGAGCACCGCAGTTGCGGCGGTGTCTGGATCTTCCCCTCGGACCTTGAAAATCCAGGAGAGGGCCACGTGGAGGTGTCGCGCCGGTTCGTACCCATATCCGCAGCAGGTCTCCAAGGTGAAGAGCCTCTAGTCGATAGATTAATGTAGGTAAGGGAAGTCGGCAAATTGGATCCGTAACTTCGGAATAAGGATTGGCTCTGAGGAGCGGGGCGTGTCGGGCTTGGTCGGGAAGCGGGTCTGGCTGACGTGCCGGGCCTGGGCGAGGTGAACGGTTGGCGACTTCGGTCGCGTCCCGGGATCCGAGCTCGGTCCCGTGCCTTGGCCTCCCGCGGATCTTCCTTGCTGCGAGGCTTCCGTGGCGGTTACGCCGTCGTGGTCGCTTCTTCGGCCGCCATTCAACGCTTAGCTCAGAACTGGCACGGACTAGGGGAATCCGACTGTCTAATTAAAACAAAGCATTGCGATGGCCCTCACGGGTGATGACGCAATGTGATTTCTGCCCAGTGCTCTGAATGTCAACGTGAAGAAATTCAAAAAAGCGCGGGTAAACGGCAGGCCACACACTGTTTACCCCTAAAACTGCCGGTGGAGCTGCCCAATCCCACAATTGTGGGTAACGGATGCCGCCGGTAGTAATGAGGTGTGGTAGATGTACACGTAAGTGGCATCGGCGGTAACCCATCAACGCGACCGGGGAAGTCCGGTCCACATGGGTATGTTAAACAGGCTGTGGGTAAGCGGTGGAGCCGTCGTTTGAGGTGTCGGGGCTTTACCCTAGTATCCGAGACGAGTCTCCAGGGCAGGCCACACGCCGCTTACTCCTAAAACCATCGGTGGAGCTACCCAATCCCACTTCTGTGGGCAACAGATGCCGCCGGTGGAAAAGAGGTGTGGTAGATGAATCACGTAGGTGGTCATCGACGGTTACCCATCAAACGTAGTTGGAGAAGTCCGACTGACATGGGTGCTACGGGAAGAGTGGAGCCCCACTGGTCCAGGCTGCCAGTGCCACTCAAATGGTGTCGGCTTCGTAGTTGGCAGTGTTCAGTAGATAGGGAGCAAAGACCGGGTGCGTTCATGCGCGCATCGGGCCTTTTTTACGGGGGGGTGCTTGCGCCCTATCCCGGCCGCCGGTATGTAGCCATCGAAAGGGTCGTCCGAAGGGACGTAAGACTCTACGGCTACAGCCTCGGTTCGGCGCCCAGGGGACCAGCGACGGTTCTCGTCGCCCTCTGGATGCGCCGGCTGGGGTTCACCGGCGGTCCCTGCTACCTGGGGCTCAGGTATAATAGAGTTGTCATGGGCGGTGCGTGAGCTTCCTACGTCTGAAGGATGGGATTGTCCGGGTGTACGTAATCAGAGGGTATGGCACACTGTAAGCCGGAAATGGCCGGTTTCCATCCTGATCCTAGCGTAATAAGCGTATCGTGTGCCGCAGCCGACACCCCTCGGGGCGTGAAAGTGTCTTGGGGGGGTCTACCCGACCCCCCAAACCCCCCGGTGGCGGTCGTTCCTATGACTCTCTTAAGGTAAGTGATTATATCGACAAACTCTATGAGAACTCGGAACTATATCTTGAAGTTGATGGAAAGAAGTCGGAACATGTCAAACCAGGACAAGGTGTAAGACAGGGTGATCCCCTTTCGTCACTTATTTTTAACGCGATGATGGATGAAGTGCTTGCAAGTATACTATCCACGATTGGCTTTCAGCTGATGGATCTAATTATTAACGCGCTAGTATTTACCGATGACCAAGTCCTGATTGCTAGCACGAAGGAAGGTCTTCAAGAGTTAATTAATAGTGTGACGAAAGAAATACGCAGACATAGTCTCGAGTTGGTCCCTAACAAATGCAGATGTCTCTCTTTAATTCCATCGGGCCAGGATAAGAAAATTAAGATAATAGATAAGGACACTTTCAACGTAGACGGAGTTACAATCCCACAGATCGAGGTCTTACATAGGTGGAAATACCTCGGAGTAACTTTCTTTCCGCGCGGTCCTATAAAAGAAAATTATCCATTAGAAACTTACCTAGAAAGAATCAATAAAGCACCTTTGAAACCACAACAGCGACTTGTAATTCTGAGGACATACCTGTTGCCGCGATATCTACATGCTATGGTGTTAAGAAAAATCAATTACACCATCTTAAAGGAAATGGATCCCTTGATAAGGCAGTATGTACGGAAATGGGCACACCTTCCACATGATGTACCTATAGCGCACTTCCATGCCAAGATCAAGGAAGGGGGCCTAGGAATCATGTCGTTAGACACCAAAATACCGAACCTAATAGCTAGAAGAATAGAAAACCTGAGTAACTCACCTTTTGAGGTTGCAAGAAGGATCGCCGGTTCAAACACGATGAGCAAACGGCTAAATTGGGCTAAAATCCACGCGCAGCAGGACATCAAATGGGGTCAACAACTATACAGGCAGGCAGATGGGTATGAGTTACGTGAGGCGATAGAAGCTACCCCTTCCACGAGCTGGGTAGAAGATCGGCATGTAACTATTCCGGCTCGCGATTGGATCAAATACCACGCGGTTAGAATTAATGCCTTACCCTCTCTCATGAGAACCACCAGGGAAAACAGAAGATATACGCAGAACACATAATGTCGTGCAAGATGTCGAGTAGCGGAAACTACAGTACATATCATCCAAGAGTGTCATAGAACTCATGGAAGGAGAATACTGAGACACAATAACTTAGCAAAGAAGATCTCAACTTCACTAGTCTGCTCTGGTTTTGACATCCGAGAGGAACCAAGAATCCAAACATTAGAGGGAATTAGAAAACCTGACATCGTGGTAATAAAAGAAAGGGACGTCACTGTGATTGATGTGCAAATTGTTTCAGGCTATAGAGATCTAAATGAGGCACACGAGAAGAACAGGCGATATTATGCAAACAATAACGAACTTATTGCATATTTAGCAAATATGGCCCAGACTAACCCAAATCAGGTGAGGGTATTGACAGCGACTATCACGTGGAGGGAAATTTGGTCGAGGAAATCGTATGAATCTCTAAGAATGCTGGGTCTTTCAAAATCTAATCTAAGGGGGCTTACAACAAGGACGTTACTTGGGTCTTACCTGAACCTTACTAGGTTCATAAAAATGACTACAGTCCGTATGCATCATATTTGGCCTTTCAGAAGAAGAAGTGGTATCGGGCAGCAACCTGCAACATAAATAAGCTGAAAACAAAAAGAGAAAACGATTAACAAACAACTTATCATATAAAAAAAAGAAAAGAAGAAAAATGAAATGAACAACCTAAGAAAAATTTAAAACCATATCTACTTGACGAAGGCCCAATACATTTCCAATGCATCACCATCGGCTCCCTGGTAGAAGATATCCACATCTCCGTGTAACCTGTAACAGAAATAATAACAGAATAAAGAGAAAAAAAAATAAATAAATAAGAAGAAATGTAATGTCAAATTACCCTAAGCTAAAAAAAACGAACAATTATCACGATATGTTTTCATACTTATCTGTTATGAACTTAACATACAGAGCATAGTTATACCATAAGTAACATTAGCTTAAACACTATGTGCTATCTGAGTATGCGAGATCGATTTGCAGTTCTATTTATTTTTCAACATTACTGTATCATGTGATCATTTATATAGTATTAATTCTGTGCGATTTTCATAATGATTGCTTTTCGTTTTCTTCTTTACTCGTTAATTCAATCATTGTAATACATACTCATCATCTCTTGTCTAGTTCAACTGATAATATATTACTGCTATGCACTTAATCTTACAAAAAGAAAAGAAAAGAAACTATTATATTGATGCTTCGCTTCTGTGGAATAATTGCTATGTGTAAGTAAATAATTGAATTAAATTTTATCTTGATTTGTACTTATTACTTGTAACTTACTTTCAATTTTCTTTATATGCGCTATCTACATTACATGCATGTTGTGCTTATCTTTATTTCTGTTCTGGTACATCTACGCTTCTCTCTTCTTTTCTGTTTTCTTCTTTTCTCTATTACTGTAACCGTCACCATGCGGACACATGGATAACAAGTTTGTGCTAATGAAATATTATATAGTCAAATGCCTCGTCATCTAATTAGTGACGCGCATGAATGGATTAACGAGATTCCCTTCTGTCCCTATATACTTTACAGCGAAACCACTGCCAAGGAGAACGGGCTTGGAAAAATTAGCGAGGGAAAGAAGACCATGTTGAGCTTGACTCTAGTCTGGCATTGTAAGGAGACATGAGAGGTGTAGCTATGAGTGGGAGATTTTATATCGCCGGTGTAATACCACTACTTTCATAGTTTCTTTACTTACTCGGTTAAGCGGAGCGCGTGCGCCGCGATTTCGACCCGGTTGTCACGGAATTCTAGAACCAAGCGTACAAGAATGGTGTGAGGCCTTGTGCCGATCGCCGATAATACTTCGGCGTGATTCGATTCGAGGACATTGCCAGGCCGGAAGTTTGACTGGGACGGTACATCTGTGAAAGAATAACGCAGGTGTCCCAAGGCCAGCTCAGCGAGGACAGAAACCTCGCGTAGAGCAAAAGGGCAAAAGCTGGCTTGATTTCAATGCTCATTGTCAGTACGCATGGAGACTGCGAAAGCACGGCCTATCGATCCTTTTCACTTGAAGAGTTTTGAGCAGAAGGTGTCAGAAAAGTTATCACAGGGATAACTGATTTATGGCGGCCAAGCGTTCATAGCGACGTCGCTTTTTGATCCTTTGATGTTGGCTCTTCTTATCATTGCGAAGCAGAATTCGTCAAGCATCGGATTGTTCGCCCGCCAACAGGGAACGTGAGCTGGATTTAGACCGTCGTGAGAGAGGTTAGTTTTACCCTACTGATGACTAGTCCTTGCGATAGTAATCCTACTCAGTACGAGAGGAACCGCAGGTTCGGACATTTGGTTCGCGCATTCGGTCGAGCGGCCGGTGGTGCGAAGCTACCATCCGTGGGATTATGCCTGAACGCCTCTAAGGCCATATCTTTTCTAGACAAATGTGGCAACGACATTTCTAGGAGTCTCGTGTGGGTCGAAAGGCTGAAAACAATGTGACATTACTACGTGGCCGGCCCTCGTGACCGGTTATCGCACGGGCCCCAGTTTGCCGTACGGGCGTCATCGGATTCGTCGTCGGGATCTCGCCGAACGACGGCCGCGGCGCTCTAACGGTCGATCATGGGTACTTCAAGTTCGACGTCGAGATTCGGGATCGTCTGTAGACGACTTAGGTATCTGGCGGGGTGTTGTACTCAGTAGAGCAGTTACCGACTTCGAGAAGGAGGAGGATATTCAATTCGATGTGTATGTTTTTTTCTTTTATGTATGTTCACCGATTACGCCAAGACGAATGGACCAATCGGAACGAAACCTTTTGCATCTGGTAGAGTAGGCCCCCGATTGATCCCGTTAAAAAAACATTTTATATTTTTTCATTTCGAACGCTTTTTATTGCAAAAAAACGTACTATTTCATGTACGTGCGGCGTACGTTCGCCGAATACTCCGAGACGAATGGACCAATCGGAACGAAACTTTTTGCGTCTTATAGAGTATAATTCCCCATTGGTCCAATAAAAAAAGTATTTTGCATTTTTTCATTCCTAACGACTTTTTTTCTAAATGTATGTTCGCCGATTACTCCTAGACGGATGAACCAATCAGAACGAAACCTTTGCATCTTCTAAAGTATGTGTCCCGATTGGACCCGTTGTGACGGATTACCGCCGGGGCTTGCCGACTCAGCTGACAAGTCCGCGGTTCTAGCGAATGAGTGAGGCAGTTTGGGCTTGGGTGGAATGAAGACTGTTTATTATACTATGCTTAAACTATGGTTACAGGGTTACTTAGGCTACGGACCTACATATTCCGACACTCTATCTTATTTCTAACGGCAAGATTTAATCTTAACGATGGTACTTACTCCACCGGCGATGCTTATTCTAACGGTGCGGCGCGGTCACGGTCGCGGTTACTGATCGGCGCGATCACGGATCGGCACGGTTGCGGATCGGCACGGTTACGGATCGGCACGGTTGCGGCGTGCGCGATAATGGTCACGGCGCGAAGCGGGGCGGCAGTTGCGGTGCGGGCGCGAGCCGTGGGGCGGTACGGTGCGGCAGAGGTAGTGGGATGGTCGGGATGCGGAGCTAGATGTCCCTGGGGCGGACGACCGCAGTCGCAACTCGTCCTAAAGCCGACAATCGGAAAACCGTTGACTCGGTGATGGGTCGAATGTCGCATGCGTCCGGTACGGCGGTCGGGAAACCGCTCGGGAGAATCCCGACATTGGCCAGCGGGAACAGCGCACCTATCGGCGGACGACCGCAGTCGCAACTCGTCCGTCGATCGCTGTTGGAGGAAGCGTGAGAAGTCCAAAAACGGAAGCTGATCTGTCTCGCTATGGCGCATTCGTGGGATGACGCTCGGAGAGCCGATCTGGTCATCGTCGGTTCGCGGCGCGGTATATAATTGCTCGTGAGGCCGTCTGCCTCGCGAGTTCGCGGTCGCCATCTGGCGCTATCTAGCGTTTACTATTTTCTTTCACGATTTCAAGAAATTGTAACTTTTTAAAACGACCAATGCACACATCCTAGTAAATTAATTTGTATAACTTCTCAAAAAACCTCAAGTCATTTGGTCCAATTTTAAATGAGGTATTCTATTTCAAACGGTATCCAAACACTTTTTCATTACACTCATTGTACAACCTTTCGCAATACGTTTTTGATCAAACGCAATGTGTTGCGATGTACTTTGACAATCCGACTTGTCACCGCAGTAAAAGAGTTGAAGATTAGTCAGTTCGAAGAATAAATGTAACTAAATATTAAGCAATGCGAATATTAATTGCAATTTATTTCGTTGCAAAGGGTCTAGCCGTATAAGCATAGTGAATCGGCCCCAGCAACACTTTCGGTTGATATTTATACCACATAATGCTTTTTGCCTAAACAACAACTGTGTGCAATTTCAACCCCCTACCCCCTCTGATAAGGGAGATATGAGGGTAAAACCGAAAACCTTTATCATTTTTTTTCTCGCAAACTATTTAAGATATTTGATCACATTAAAGTGCAAATAGTAGGTATTCATTAGCTGTATATCATATTTTTTTTTTCAAAATTTTTATAAGGGTTAATTATATTATAGCGTACCAGTACTACCTGGAAATGTACTAACATTATTCCAGTTATTGATGAAAATAGCGACGAAGATTAAAACTTATTTACAAGCGTGTTTTTTTAAAAAAAGTTTTTGAGTGTTCTGTTTCAAATCATATACTTCAACCTGACAATACATAATACAATCAGCTCTTTTTAGGGCTTAATAATCAGCCCTTTTCAGGGCTCTCACATACTTAAAACGAGGAACACCTTAGTTGCATTTATCAAAGGGTGCCATTTGTAACGTACAACATAATCAGCTCTTTTTAGGGCTCCCACATACTTAAAACGAGAAACATCGTGAAAACACGGACGTTAAAAGTTAGGACCAGAAAACTTAATTAAAAAATTTAAATTATTAATACATTATTTAAATAAATGACTGTTAAGTAACACACAGTTTAGGGAAAGAAGAACTCATACTTTTCTGAGAGCTGTTTCTGGTACGAGAAACGTGGCGGGTCGGCGCTACGTATTCCCCTGTAGGTCGGTTAGGTTGAGCACCTCTAACGTTCAGGCCGGCTTTGCCTTATGAAAGGGCGTTGCATTGGTTTTATTTTTTTTTAACTATGATGTACCAATCCGACACTCTTGAAATTTTTACAGATACTAGTTAAATAGTAAAGGATTATTCTTAAGTATTCTTAAGTTCTTAATTATTCATCCAAGGGATTGTTTATAAAAATCATTTTCAAAAATTTATTTATTAATTTTCAACCCTTAATCATCGAATAAAAATTTTGAAAAAAAAATATGATATACAGCTAATGAATATCTACTATTTGCACTTTAATGTGATCAAATATCTTAAATAGTTTGCGAGAAAAAAAATGATAAAGGTTTTCGGTTTTACCCTCATATCTCCCTTATCAGAGGGGGTAGGGGGTTGCAATTGCACACAGTTGTTGTTTAGGCAAAAAGCATTATGTGGTATAAATATCAACCGAAAGTGTTGCTGGGGCCGATTCACTATGCTTATACGGCTAGACACTTTACATGATCTAATATTTTTCCAAGTGCTTCTGTTGGCCAAATCCTTTTTTTTCCAGGCAACATTTTATTAGTGTATTTGAAGTATTTGTGTATTTATGTTATATTATATTAGATCCATTTAACATTTTCATGAGTTTTGTACTTATATCGCATTGCTTTACGTATGAAAAATGTTCATGTTCCTCGCTGACCTCGTACCATCGCATTTAATGAAAAACTTATTACCACAAAATTCATTATTTTCCACTTCTCACTCAATGTAACGGAATTTTACTACTGTTGGCCTATTATTGCGGTCGTCCTCTTGACATAAACAAGCATAGGTAGAGCCCATCGACAGATCGCGTAGTCAGTTGAAACGAATACCTGGCAATGTTACGTCTCAATTGACTGTGACACTGGTAATTATTAATTAAATCATTTGAAGATTGCTTGAAAAATAATTGTTTTGGCTACTGTTATTTAAATATTTAATAAATAAATTTTTAAAAAATCCGAAACCTGCCACGTCTGCTTGGAGCGACTAATTGTTTGCAAAAACAAACTGTCAACGTTTGCATTGAGCGACTAATTTTTTATAACAAGTCTGCTTTAAGCGGCTGATTGATAAAACAAGTCTGCTTCAAGCGACTGATTGACAAAATAAAAAAAGCGCGCCAAACCCATTTTTGAATCACTAATCTGTACTGAAACCAGCTAGATCTGATATATGAAACTATGGGTAGACCTACAAAAAGTGCATCCTGTATGAGAAAAAGTCATGCAAATGAATCAGACAATGCCAAACAATAACGTCTTCATAAAAAATGTAAAAGAACCGCAGAGGCACGGCGTCAAGAGACTATTGACGAACGTCGATCGGGATTGTCTGCAAAGCGGAAATATGCTCGTTCGAAAGTATCGCGCGAAACGATAAATGAAAAAAAAGGTCGGCTAAACAGAATTTCTAATTGTTTAAAGAACGAATCTGCCGAGGAACGGTCATGTTGTATCGCAGGCGTTTAGCGAATGAATCTACCGAGGAACGATCACGCCGTTTCCGATTAATCTGCAGGCGTTTAGCAAACGAATCTGCTGAGGAATGTTCGCAACGTCTAATGCTTATGAGAAATCGTAAGCGGGATATACTACTAAGTGAACGTACCGAATCAAGGAATGCACGTTTAAGGAATATGCGTGAACTAGCTAAAAACCGAAGAAGAGAACTTCGCCTTCAGGAAGACTACTTTAAAACGGCTATTAATATTTTTGCTGATGTACCGCGTGCAGTGTGTTACAAGACTTTATATCTGCAGCAACGTTACGCTTTGCACACGCAGCCTTTGTCTGGTCTAATTCCAGTAGATCTAATAGATTCGGAGAACATAATAACATGTTCTCGTTGCCTACATCATCTTAAAAAATACGAAGTTCTATCACAGGCATTCTGGAATAAAATGGAACTAATGTCTGTACCTCAGGAGATAGCAGATTTATCAGAAATCGAGAAACACATTGTTCGCGTTAGTTGTTATATCACCAAGGTGGATCGATTAGAATTACGTGCTTCTTATCGTAATTATGTAAGGCGCCGCGATCAGCGCTAGCGACGTCGTGACGATGTCGCGAATACGTGCCGGTCGAAATCCTCCCTCTCTTTCGTCGCCGCCGATGGGCCAGGACGATTCCTCTTTGCCGAAGCCGATGGTGAGATCTCTTCGTTCCTTCCTTCGGGCGCACATGTGCCACTTTTCGTGGTGCACTGACATTTTATATATTATAGATTGTGTAAATCGTTATACTTCTTTCGTCGGAGTGTAATGGCCCTTTTCGATGGTCGTTTACGTCACGGCCTACCATATAATCTTAATCGTACCGCGTTTGATCTATTTCGCCTATTGTCGCGTCTACGATACTGCGCTTGTGTTAGTTCCTTTATTGCAGTTGGCTTACAGTTTCTCGTTCGCATTAATTCGGTTACTTTACATTAATTGCTGCTTTGTATTATTGTATAGTAATACGTTCGATATTCCTTTATTTCATACTTTGTTAAATACTCTCCGCTTTATATGTTCTATTATATTGTTACTTACGCTCATTTTATATAATTTACTGTTTATATATATACCACATTACTTTTCATTCTTGTTCTCTTGATTTTTCCCATTCTCTTTATTACGTTTTTCATTTATGTTCAATAAACCAGACGATCTCTTCTTTTGGCAAATCCAGGCATATAAGTTATTTCGCCCACAGCACTGCCCTCCTTTTTGTTGTCAAGTGCTCCGGTATTATGTTTCCAGTTCTCTCATAGGAATCGGAAACGTACCGTCACACACATCTTGTGCAGAATAGTAACGTTTCTTAAAATCATGAAAATTCAGAATCGCTTCATTCAGGATTGGTGCAAAGGTCAGGTAGTTCTATTTGCCCGCGATGTGTTCGAAATAGCCGAGCAAATTCCACTTATTGTTAGATTAAACCAAACCGGTATAATGATTATAGTGGAAAGTCTCGAAAATTTGGAGCGACCACGACAGTTTGAAATAGACATTGGCAAACTTCGAGTAGCTTTACAATGGCTATTAGAAAATAATGCTTTATACAAAGATGTGCGACCATGTTTATCTAATATTACCAATAACATTTTGGAAATAGCTGATGTCGTTAAAGAGCCTTCTATTGTAAGAAACGAAATGGAAGTTGCACAAAGAAATACTGAATCAAATAGTAGATTTGTGAATGTGGGACATAATGTACCTATTTTACGAGGCTCGTGCCATCAAGCTAGCGATCACTTCAGTATCAAATCTCGCGGTAAGCAATGCACTGGCATAGCTGCAGTTGCTTGTGTTGCGTTTAATTTACTCGATCCTAGTACATGGTGTACTAAGAATGTCGATTATGTAGTTTTAGAAGGACATAGATATTACCGTGATTGCATTGAACCGCGAAGTAATCCTGACCCCAGAGAAGTCAATGTAGACTATTTAGCCGTTACCGAATTATTGCCACACATATCATTTAATAACATCAGAGTCAATATTATCATTGCCTATGAAATGACTGTAAATGGTTATATTGATATTGATAACGGCGATGAAGGATTTCTGTATTTAAAAAACGTTTTGATTACGTTTTTCCAACAGTATACGTACGGAATTCTTACTGCGAATTTTACACCAATAGCCGTATCATGCAGCAACCAGTCGGAGACCACCTGCTATTGGTTGTTTGATTCCCATGCAAGAGGTCCAAAAGGATATAAAGCATCGTTACGGTGGGTCTCAATATACGATGGAATTCAAAACAAATGATAAACTATTTGGTAGCGTAAATGTACTTCTGTTTGGCGATATCATGCAGTTACCCCCAGTAAAAGGACACTGGTGTTTTGTACAGCCACATTGGTGTACTGCAGAAATTAATTTATAGCACCAATTTTCATTCTGCGAACTCACCATTAATATGCGACAAGGAGATGACGTTGAGTTCATCGATTTATTGAATAACCTTTGGTTTGGGGAAGTGACCACTTCTCAACTGGAAATACTATGCGAACGAAGAAGAATTCCCTTAACCGCAGAGTTCGAGGATGATGCAGCAGTAAGAATATTCCTAACGATAAAATTAGTGGATGAATATATTTCAAAAATTACTGATGAATTAGCAAAATCACATCGAATGTACGTCATTGATTCAATAGACGAGTCCCGTGAGGCAGCTGCATATGGAAAAGGCCGCCAGCAAATGTCATACCTGTAAATGTAAATAACTGTGACGGACTATTACATACAATAACATTAACTGAAGGATCACGAATCATGTTGCGACGAAATATATCAATTTCTGATGGTTTGATAAACGACGCAATGGGAATAGTAAAGAAATTTACATGGCCGGCACTTCGAAGAGATCAACTAGAACAGGGAGAGTTGCCAGTGTAATGTCGCCAGTTCTCTCTCTCACTGAGTCCTCGGCGTTGCTTATCAGAACTGTTAGCTAGGTGGAGGTTCTCACTTACCTTTCCCTGGCTAGCAGACGTATTGGTGATGAGTTGTCCAGATGTTGGAATGGTAGGGTAGATGGTTGTAGTGAATATCACGCACTTACAAATCACAAGTATGTTTATTCACTAATGTTACAGTCTTGGTTAGTGTTTACAACTACCGGAGTCTTGCTCTGTCGAAGTTCTGGACTTCGTAGCAGAGTTGAACGGTACTTCGCGTATTGTTCGCGGATTTAAATGAGTATTCGAGTCGGATGAACTGTGCGCGGCGATGGCTTACGAACGGATCGTAATCTTAATCTGAGGACGAAGACCCGTTACGGAAGACTGAGATCCAGACTCGGACTCGGACTTAAGTTGAAGACTCTCGAATGTATTTGGTGCGTTATTTTATAATAGTGTAATGAGGGTATGAGGTTGATTTGCTAACTCTGGTGAGCTACATTCATTTGGGTTGTTAGCATTTTCATAATATGTCGGCCCAAATAAAGTGCTCACTCAGAATTGAGAAATGATGAATTTGGATCGTGAAAAGGTTTCTGAGAAATGCGTCACATGACGTGACACCAGACTTAGTACTTATAAAATTTGACGACGAGTCGATTGGAAATAGATTCAAAGATACCGACGGTTACGTTGCAATATCTCCAGTTGTAGCAGTGTTTCAGGCGACGAAAGGTTATGGAGACGTCGAGCGCAAAATGTTACCACTTATTCTAAGTTGGGCAGTAACGGTGCACAAATTACAAGGGACTACATTAAACAAAGCTGTAATTGATCTTGGCAATAAGAATTTTGCAAAAGGCCAGATTTACGTTGCACTTAATCGTGTAAAAGTTTAGCTGATATAGTTTTATCTGATTTAGCATCAAACAAAGTCAATGTTATACCTCATGACGAGAGAGCACTCGCAGAAATGCAAAGATGGCGACAGTCACTTTTGCAAAGAAACAGTCCAAATCAGCTTCCAGCTTTTGATACGTGAAGAAGGAAGCCAAGCCTTTTTATTATTTTTTATTAGCAACCAATTGGTAAAGAAGCTGACGAAGTTTACTTGCAGGGACAGCTTTGAAAAATCGCGATCGGTATATTCCTTGCAGGGTAACCCTAAAGAATAGGCTTTTTATTATAATAACAATAGTTATTAACAATAAGAAGTTACATAAATTTTGGGAAATGGAATCATCGTGGAATGATCTACGAAATGTGGAAACTTTCATCGCAATTAGTGCATTCCTTGAACCAGAACGTTTTTTGCGATAAAAACCGTTCGGAATGAAAAAATGCGAAATGTTTTTATAACGGGATCAATCGGGAGACATACTCTAGAAGATGCAAAAGATAAAACATACATTTAGAGGAAAAGTCGTTAGGAATAAAAAAATGCAAAATATTTTTTTACGGGGTCAATGGGGGGTTATACTCCTCAAGACGCAAAAACTTTCGATCCCATTGGTCCATCCGTCTCGGCGTAATCGGTGAACATACATAAAAAAAGAAAAAAAATACATACACATCGAATTGAGTATCCTCTTCCTTTTCGAAGTCGGATAAATAGCTGCTTGTCCGCGTCATGAACGCGCTTTAACCGCGGCCGTAGACGAGCTTTAACCGCGATTAACCCTTTTTCTCCGCGGCGATAATGTGCTTTAACCGCGATTAACCCATTTTTCTCCGCGGTGGCGGCGGGCACGCGGAATGCAATTTGATAAAGAAAGAGCATCTCGTGACCGTGTCAGCGAGCCATCAAATACGCATCCAAGCAACAACGTGATCGAAAGTCTGTCTCGACGATGCTCGTTCAATCTGTATCAGATTGCACATCGACACGTGTCTACCTGTAAATATGGATTTCACCCTACCCCCCTCATGTTAACCGCGTCAGCAAGCTGTCAAAGAGGCATCCAAGCAAAACGTGACCAAAAGTCTGTCTCGATGATGCTCTCTCTATCTGTACCAGATTGCACATCGACACGTGTCTGAATGTAAACATGGATTTCGCCCTACTCCTTCATGTCTTTGAAATAAAAGAACATTCCTTTTGTATCTCCTACATTGGAATATGAAACACAAACGTTACACATACAATCGTTCTAGGTAAAACAACATTAAGACGCATAAAGTATATTTTTACTAAATAGATTTTATTATTTTACAGTAATGAACAAAATTAATAAATGATATTAAATGTTTCGTGTTTTAAGACAAATGTAACAATTTTTTTTTTCGGTGGAGGTCCATATATGTGCGTGTCATCCCCCAGCCGGTTATAATGTTCCACGCACAGCTCTTCATCTTCCTCCTTCCTCTTTTTTAGCCACCATTCTTTTAATATCAATACGTTTCTCACAGCACAGGCTCCGTTGTGCGTGATGCATGCCATATGTTTATCCATCCATCCATCCATCCTGAATATGCCGGCTCTTGGTTGGCAAATTCGGTAGATCGTCATCTTTGTCCAAAACCTCTATATTGATTGGACTGACTGAAGGATAAAGTTTCTTCGGCCATTTTTCTTTCTCATTGCCCTTGACGTATACAGATTCATGAATACTATCTTACAAATACGAAGCAGCACACTCTTGAAGGCGTGAATACGGCACGGTACCATCGTCCCGCTCAAAACCGTGATGATTTTGAGTCAACCATTTTATTTGTCTTAATTCTGCTTTCGACAGTTTTTTCTTAGCAAATGGTGGCGCAAAGATGTGTAGCGACTTCGTCGCTGCCATGCCCTTGCGGAAATTTATTTCCTTTTTGGAATAGAGGCTTGTTCGAGCCCGGTTAGGGTCGGGTCAAACATTTGGTGACCACTTGCACAGGCCTGGGTTTTTCCTGGAGGACAATGAGCACGGACGTTGGCCACATCGGTGGAAAGTTTTCCCGCGTAGTTTTTTCGCGGCGTTTTCGGTAAGTGGCGTAATTGTTGTCCTTGTCGTCCTTGTCCTTTCGACTGGATATATATAACCCCGGTTTGTACGAGGACCTTCACTTCGGTCTAGATTGTACAGGACGAAAGTCACGGTCGTCTCCTGTATATTTTTTGTACGTTGAAATTTCGTTGATTTGAAAATAAATCCTTCCGCCGATAAACGTGAGTGTGTGAATATCATTCCTTATTTAAATAACCATTCCACAGATGAAACTGTCACGTCCTGTGACGCATTCTTTAAAAATTTCTATTTCGCCACCCAAACTCTTTAAGCCGCTATTTCGCGACCTAAATTCTTTAAACTTATATTTCGCCATACAGATTCTTTAAACTTACATTTCGCGATACAAATTCTTTGAACTTCTATTGCACCATCCAAATTCATCGCTCCGCAAAAATTCTGAGTGAGCAACTCAGCCGGGTTGTCGTACGGCAAGAACGCTGACGATCCGGACGAGGTGGTTCACCCGAATTGCCAAATCAAAAGTCGACCTCATTAATCAATATATAATAACGAGACCAAACCGCCCGCGAGCAGACAAATTATACTACAGAAACAACAAAGACCAACTATAGTACAGAACTCGTATCAGATCAAATTTAGTGCAGACTCAAAAGTCATCGCGACCCGATCACTTCCGTGAAACTCGTTCAGAATCGGCCAGTCCGTTAACGCGAATCCGGATTTAATTCTAACACGCGTACAAAATCCACAAAATACGACTCTGCTACGGGACCCAGAGACCCGACAGAGCAACTCGTCATTTGTAAAGCACGCGCAAGTTAAGAACTGTACGCAAGACCAATAAACATTTGTTGTGCTCGGAAGTGTGTGAACTTCAATTAAACGTCTACCCTACTGTCTACATCCACCAGGACGACTTATTTCTACAGGTATCCTCGCCCAGCGAAAGGTAAGTAAGAACCTCTACCTAACTAACAACGTAGATTAAATCATACAAAAGTACGCGGAGAACTCAGTGAGAGGGAGAACTTCGCGACGTTACAAAACATTGTACACGATTCCCATTTTGGAAGATGGCAAGTTCGTAAAACTCGTTCGTATCGCTTTTGAAGCCTTGAATGTCTACGAATGTTGGTACGTTCATTTTGATTAGTTGAATTTGTGGTGAGAAATGTTCGGTTTTGCAACGGAATGATCATATAAACCCTCTTCCACTTAGAAGAGTTTGCACACTACATTGGTCAGTGGATTGTACTGCACGATACGATCGCGAATGATCAAATAGTAAGCGCTAGTATTTTCAGGAACGTTTTCACTACACTCAAAATCGATTCTTACATCGATTGTAGTGCTCTTTATCCGACTTCGAAAAGGAGGAAGATACTCAATTCGATGTGTATGTATTTTTTTCTTTTATGTATGTTCACCGATTACACTGAGACGGATGGACCAATCAGAACGAAACCTTTTGCATCTGGTAGAGTATGTCCCCCGATTGGTCCCGTTAAAAAAACATTTTGCATTTTTCCATTCCTGACGATTTTTATTGCAAAAAACGTACTATTTGGTATACGTTCGGCGTACGTTTGCCGATTACTCCGAGAGGTATGAACCAATCGGAACGAAACTTTTTGCGTCTTGTAGAGTACAACTCTCCATTGGTCCCGTAAAAAAATTATTTTGCATTTTTTCATTTGTTTGAGAATCCCCTCAGCCATGATGGCGCTCACGGTCGATCGATTTATCGATCATCTAGGTCAATGCGTGCGCAGGGGTCTTCTCGACAGTTCGCGCGCAACGATGCCATTATCGATCATCGATTCACCAGCAAAACACGTGCTCACCCTTTTCATACGATCAAGAGTGCTCAAGTGCAAATCACCAAGCAAAGTTCAAATCACCAGTTCAACAAACTGCTCAGAATCCTTAGCAATCGTGCAAGCGACAGGATTCATAGGTATTGTTCACTTACAAGATAAATTCATTGTACACGCAAGCCGCCAACCACGTGCCGATCAAGAACACGTTCACAGGCACCATCAAATAGCGGGCCGAATTCATAGAATTAACGGGGCTTACTGTTCACGACTACTGATAACGAAACAGTTGTTAAATTCGATCAAATGTTGTGTTCAAAGAATCAATTCAAAGAAGGGTTCAGTTCTGTATCATCAAGTTCATATTGTACTTCGCTCACTATTCAATCATTGTTCAAGCTACAACGCATCGATTCGTTGGATCACTGTTCGCTTTTATTAGTTGGCATTAATAAATCAATTTGTAAAAACCCATCCAGCAAGTGTCAATTATTTCCGGCGCAATCCTTCCAGGATCTACATCAATCCCGAATATCACTCCAAACGAATTTTTTTTCTAAATGTATGTTCGCCGATTATACCGAGACGGATGAACCAATCGGAACGAAACCTTTTGCATCTTCTAGAGTATGTCTTCCGATTGGTTCCGCAAAAAAATTGTTGTATTTTTTCATTCCTAACGACTTCTATTGCAAGAAACGTAATACCTCATTTATATCTTCCGGCGTTTATGCTACAGGGAATGTACCGATTGCGATGAAACCGTTCACATTTAGTAGGAGGTATATCCGCGATGATTCCACTTGCAAAAATTTATAGAATTTGTTAATAACTACATGTTACTACTTCATGTTACTCTGCAAGGAATGTATCGTTCGCAATGAAACCTTCCATATTTAGTAGGATATACAGATTGTCACGCGCCAACCTCGACAGCCGAAGAAGGATGATTGCTAACGTGATTCTAAACAACTTTTTCCTTTGCCAAAATGTTGGTTAACGTTTCGTTTTTGAGTTAATAACAAAAAACACTGACCAATCTGAGCGCGTATAGCGCACAGTCCCAGGGACTTCAACATAGCAGGTTAATTTAGGAACGAATGCGATAGTTTCATTTAAATTGTTTTCAAATTTTTCGTCATTAACGTAGCCTCCAATTCAAACGTTTATTAATTATTCCATTTCATTCATTTTTATTTGTTGCTTAGAATGCTTAGAATTTCCTTTTTCACATTATGACAGGCGACAGGAGATTAGGTTCCGTATTCATTTTAAACGACTAAAACTGTTCTACCAGTTCAGTTTTTTTATTGTGCTATGCCAACGGGGTGCCGAGCCGTTCGTTGGCGACCTACGTCAGGCCCGGTTTTCGTAGCAGAGATTGCAGTCCATGAGCCCGCGCGCTGTACGCGCTCGGATTGGTCGGTGTTTTTTGTTAATAATTCGAAAACGAACCAACATTTTGGCAAAGGAAAAAGTTGTTTAGAATCACCTTAGCAATCATCCCTCTTCGGCTGTCGAGGTAGTCGCGTGACACCCTGTAGATCCTACTAAATATGAGAAGTTTCATCGTGAATGATACACTCCTTGCAGAGTAACATGAAGGAATAGATTTTGCGCGTAGGTCGCGTAGGTGGGTTGCCATTTTGGCAAAGGGAAAGGTTGTTTAGAATCACCTTAGCAATCATCCCTCTTCGGCTGTCGAGGTAGTCGCGTGACAGCCTGTAACCATTTTAATTCGGTCAATTTTTTTTCGGTTTATGGTTATTAGCTAAGAAACAGAAAGCCAAAATCACCTCACACTATCTTACAAATATAACTGGTTCCACTAAAAAGTGTGAGATAAAACAAATCCGACTTCATAATGCACTAAAAAGTGTAAACTAATTTCTATTTCATTTATACCAATATTGCATAGCTATTAATAATATCTACTTAATCGTTAAATATGATACCAAATACATCTCAAAGTTTTCGGGGGCGGCGCAAAATTAAAAACTTTTCCTCTACTAGGAAGACCTAACTCAGATCATGGGGGTGGGGTGTCATAGGGGGAAGGGGTGGGGGCTGTCGGGGTTATCAAGGTCATGGGGTGGGGGGTTGTCATAGGGTGGGTTGAGGTGAGGGTGTCAAATTTGAGTTCAAGGTCATGGGGTGGGGGGTTGACATAGTGTGGGGTGGGGTAAGGGTGTCAAATTTCAGTTCAAGATCATAGGGTGGGGCCTGACGGGAGGGTATCATATTTCTGCTGACGGTGTCAAATTACTGGTGACTTAGCAAAAAAAATAAATGATGACGTCAGTGATTCAAAACCCGCATAGAATCACTACTTTGCTTAATGCTTGGTTTTAGAGTTATTAACAAAAAACACCGACCAATCCGAGCGCGTACAGCGCGCGGCCCCAGTGTTGCGTGAACGCGCGTATAAAGGGTCTCCTCGTCACGCGGGGCCCGTCTGGGCGGTGCTCCCGCCACGCGTTCTTTTTTGCGAACTAAATTCCTGGTGGGAGAGACGCGTACCGCGGAGCCATATTGCGTTTTGCACACGGGAACGTTAACATCTCGCTGCGCCTTTTGAGTATTTCTATTGTGTTTAAAGGTAATTTTGCAAGCTAAAACCGGTAACCTCGAAGTCTTACGTCACCTCTCGCCTCTGAGAGCCGTGTCCGACCTCAAGAAACCTCTCTCCTTGAGAGTTACGGGAGAAAACGGGTGTCGGGTGCGTACCTCGACCACGCCACGTGTCGCCGCAAGTCTTGCGTGTTTGCCGACCTCGCCGTTGAATCGTGTGCGGGCTGTAATCAGCACACCTAACCATCTTCGGTCGCCTCTGCTGAGAAGTGTGAACCGGTGGAGTTGTGAACATTGTTTTTGTGAATATCTAGAATGACAAGCCGACCTCAATTTTTGTATTTCTCTGGCAACCACGCGAACCTCGCACCGGTGTAACGGCTCTCATCACTCTCTGTGATACGTCCACCTGCACATTCTGTTTTTAATAAACCGACTATCCGTTTGGACTAATCGAGCATTTTTTTGGTGTATTTTTGTGGTGTGCGGACCTCCCCTCGGCATTCCTCGCTCTCCTCGAAATAGATATTGTTATTAAATGTATAGTACATTATATCTAATTTAGATATAGCCATAATGATATTGTTATCACACGTATATTACATATCTAATGCACATAGAGTAATAATGATATTAGTACTAAATGTACATTGGTCTGTACGAAGCAATCAGTATATTACAATATTTCTAACGTAGATATAGTAATAATGATATTGTTATTAAATGTATCTTACATATCTAATGCAGATATAGTAATAATGATATTGTTAATAAATGTATATTACCCATCTAATGCAGATATAGTAATAATGATATTATTACTAAATGTACATTGATCTGTAGGATGGTATGAGTATATTACATTATATCTAATGCGAATATACTAATAATGATATTATTATTAAATGTATATTACATATCGAGTTCAGATATGGTAATGATGATATTGTTATTAAATTTATATAACATATCTAAGGCAGATATAGAAATAATGATGTTGTTATTAAATGTACATTGATCTGTACGAAGGAATCAGTACATTACATTATTTCTAACGTAGATATAGTAATAATGATATTGTTATTAACCGTGTATTACATATCTAACGCAGATATAGTAATAATGATATTTTGATTCAATATACATTGATCTGTTGGAAGGTATCAATATATTGCATTATATCTAATGTAGATATAGTAATAATGATACTGTTATTTAATGTATATTACATATCTAATGCACATATAGTAATAATGATATTGTTATTAAATGTATATTACCCATCTAATGCAGATATAGTAATAATGATATTGTTACTAAATGTACATTGATCTGTAGGATGGTATCAGTATATTACATTATATGTAATGTAGATATAGTAATAATGATATTGTTATTATATCTATATTACATATCTAATGCACATAGAGTAATAATGATATTGGTATTAAGTGTACATTGGTCTGCCTGCACAGCACCTACGTGCATTTTGGAGTGGAGAATTTGAATTGATCCATTAAACAAATTAAACTTTGTGGAATGAAATACTTGGATTAATAACAGAATCGGACTCCGAAAACAGATGCAATTACTTTCTCACATGATATATTTGGAAATGTGTTTGAGGTAAATGAAGTATTAAACCATGTTTTCTTCAATACATCATTTATTTCAAATTAATGTTGATGAGTATAATGTATCAATATATAATAATATGATTTCTTTCTCTATATTTTCAGCATTCATTCAGACATTGATGAGGAAATCACAACCAAAAAATTATGCAATAGAAAATTTGAATAGATCCATTAAAGAACCTAAACAGAGTGGAATAAAATAATAGGATAAATAAGAGAAACGTACCCTGAAAACAGATGCGATTACTTTCTCACAGGATATATCTGGAAATATGTTTGAGGTAAAAGAAATATTAAACCATATTTTCTTCAATACATTCTTTATTTCAAATTAATGATTTTGAGTACAATGTATCAATTTATAATGATATGATTTCTTTTTCTTTATTTGCAGCATTTATTCAGACATTGATGAGGAAATTACAACCTTTTAGTTTGTTTGTTGGGCTTATAAGAAAAAGGCGAAACATTTATGTGATTTTGATATAATCGTTTAATACCTCTGTTTTACTGTTCACATCCATACATATATATACGTTCACTTAACTTTGCTTCACAGGTCTGCCAACCCACTTACATTCTAGCACAACCAATAAATTATGCAGTAGAAAAATTGAATAGATCCATTAAAGAAATTAAACAGTATGGAATAATATAATAGGACAAATAAGAAAAATGTACCCTGAAAACAGATGCAATTACATTCTCGCAGGATATATCAGGAAATATGTTTGAGGGAAAAGAAATATTAAACCTTATTTTCTTCGATACATTTTTTATTCCAAATTAATGTTGTTGAGTATAATGTAGCAATGTATAATAATATGATTTCTTCTTCTTTATTTTCAGTGTTTGATCAGACACGGAGGGGAAAATTGCAACAGAGATATTATGGAGTAGAAGTATTAAATAGATACAATGGAGAAATTATTCAAGCAAGAGCAGTATTAAATTAGATAAGTTTGTCTTGCACGTTACAGACTTTAAATACAATGTAATACCAGCATATTTCAAAAAAATCGTTTAATAAAAGTAGATGAATCCCTTAAACTTTAACTTCCTATTCTAATTTCCTTAATATAGAATTTAAGTTACAATTCACAGTGTTTTCTTCTACTTTCAAGTAAATAGTTTTACCAAGTAATAATTTATAAAAAAAATAATTTGAAACAGACTTTCTATTTCACTATTCACTTGTATCTTTTTTATAGCGCTTGTATTGTTTACAAATCTTGAATTTGTCTCAAACGAGTACAACAGTTGTATTGAAATATTCCATTGCTAAGTCGAAACTGAAATGATATTGAAACGTTTGGAAAGAATCTTCTCAAAGAAGACTTATGGACAGAACGTTGGAAACTCTTTTCCTCTCTAGTCAGTCATATCGTTAGTGGTAAATATAATCTGAGATCTTCTACAATGTCATTCACAAAATTATCTTGAACAATTATACTAGATAATATTAATTAATGGTAGTCCAACAATGTAGTACGTTAACAACATTTGATTTTATTGATAATCTGGAGTACTTTTCATTTATTGAACGAGGAAAGGTGATTATCATGGTAGATAAGTTGCTACACAGATGACATAATGGAATAATAAAACTGAAAAAAAATACGCATTTTCAAGAATGTTCCTTTTTTATATTGGACACACTATTATTATTGTAATAACATTATTGACATTATAGACATAACAAATCAGGCACCTTCTTACGAGCATTGGTTGAATTTCATTTTGAGAGACATTAAATTCTTAACCTTTTTTAATACTTCAGTAGTATTTGATGTGTAGAATTCAAAAATATCGATTGTATGCCATTCTTTATGCTATTATGATATTAAATCTGTTAATCTAAATGCACATCCATATATATTTATTCCGCGACCCGATCTCATCAACAGTATTTAACACGTAAATTCCAAAAACACTAATTTCATGCTTTGGAATCCACTGCGTCTTGTTAACCGACTTCGAAAAGGAGGAGGTTACTCAATTCGATCAGGATGTAATTTTTTTTTTTTGTGTGTGTTCACCGATTACTCCGAGATGGATGCACCAATCGGAACGAAACCTTTTACATCTTGTAGGGTATGTCTTCCGGTTGGACCCATTGAAAAAAAATTTTTCATTTTTTCATTGTTATTGCAAAATACAGGAAGTTTTCAATGTCAAGATTGGACGATTTCAATGACCTTTTAATATGTTGTCGGGGACATGATTGTGAACAACTTTTTCCTTATGCATAATTAACGGGAAGTTTTAGTTTCCGGGATATTCGTGAAAAACTATTGTTACTAATACATTGAATTCTATGTATGCCTACGTGTCTCTACTGGTGTATGAGTCAGCATGCAGTCACCGATTCTCTACTGTTTCTTATATACATGGGTACTCTGCAAGGCATGTACCGATTGCGATGAAACCTTTCACATCTAATAGGAGATATTTCCGCGATATTTCACTTGCAAAAATTTATGCAATTTATTATTGTTAATAACTATTCTGATAACTTGTATGGAACTTGTTATCGTTAAAAACTATCGTTATTGCAATTGTAACGACCCAGAGTGAGTACGTCGCTGCACCGACTTGTAGGGAGAGCGGTTCCCTTAGAAGGCGACTCGTATTCTGTGTGTTAGGGATTATAGGTTCGTGTGGTGTGCGGTTAAGGAGTGAAATCCAAACACTAATGTGCTAGAAACTAATGGAAATTGTTTATTCAAAAATAAAAGGTAAGTGAATATTAAATTATAAAACAAAATCGCTAGTATCACAATAAGTGCGGCTAGAAATAGGAATACAATAAAAAATTATAATTCGTTCGCCCTAGATTGGGAATACAATAAGAAATATGCAATTAGTAATTAATATATGTAAGTAGAAATTAATAATAAGTAATTAATTGTAATAATTAATTATAATCGATAGCGCTAAAGCGAATGTGGCTTAGTCTTCATGTACAGTCAATACTCTGTTTAATTTTCAATAATGACTATAGAAACTAAATTCCAGAGGTTTGTGCTAGACTATTAGAATCAAGTTAATCTTTCCTATGGGTCGCAATCGGTTTCTGGTTATACCAGAGCTGTGTTAATCGCAGGCCGTTCAAGGAGCTCCGCTCCTCGCTAGCTCTTTACACTTAAATGTTGGCTTAGCGTAACACCTGTGTAACACGTTGCGTACCGTGGATAGGAGGTCCACTGATCTGTAGTACTGCACGCCACCAGTGGAAGAGTAGGAAATAGCTGTAACTCGCGCTCTATCGCTGCCTAAACAGTTCAACGCAAGCTTTTCTCTACTGTTCAGAGTATTGTCTGCTTCAGACCGAGGCCTGAGAAGATCTGCTTGAAACCGTGCGGAACGCCTCTATTTATACTCAGATCTTGCTGAGTCGGCACTTTTTTTTCGCATAGAGTTCTTGGGGTAGCTGGGTTTTCCCCATCACGTGGTGGTCCAGCATCCCCACTCTAGAATTCTACCCCACTATGTGTTCACTGGGGTTGCGCTGGCGCGTGCGCGGTCAGACGTCGATAATTTATCGATAACTGTTTTACCGTCTGACTTATCGACTAAACTTTTACCGACGAATTTAATATACTCAGTTATCGACGAAAATGAAAATATTTATTACAAAAAATTTTATACATTAAATATTAACAATAAAATAAAATAAAATACTCTGTATGAAATATAAAAATTAGTTATAATAAATAAAATGAAATTAAAAAGATATTACGTTTGATCATCGGGTCGTTACAACTTCCCCCGCGCGCTTGTCTCTTGTCCTCAAGAGACTAATATTTTTTCTTTTGATATTGCACAGGGCGCAGCAGCATTTCTCCTCGCTGTTTCTTGGAGAGGCTGATAGTATTCCAAAATATCTCATGATTTTTCCATGTACTCTTCTTGGGTCATCTTTTTTTGAATTTCTATAAGTTTTCCAGTCAAATTCTGGAATGTCGATTAATATTAGTTTCCATTGTGGTGGTGGTGGTGGCTGTATTTCTTCCCTTTGTAATATAATTTCTTCTTGCACTTGTTACGAGCCGGAGGGGGCGGCTGCGTAGCCGGGGCTTAATTTAGGTAAATGGTAATTGTTAATGGCTTGACCAGTGTTGTTATTAACACTGGGAGCCTAAGGAAGTAGACGCGGAGACGAACCTACGTATGGCTAACGTAGGGAGCTCCAGGAGGTTGGCTATGGTGGACGAACCTACGTATGGCTAACGTAGGGAGCCACAGGAAAGGTGTAGAGTGGAGGACGAACCTACGTATGGCTAACGTAGGGAGCCTCAGGAGAGTGATATGCGGACGAACCTACGTATGGCTAACGTAGGGAGCCGCAGGAAGCGTTAGTATTAGGTCTCGTAACTTGATTGATGTACCTCGAGCGGTAAAGGTACACCTTAGTGGGTTTCTGGACAGTAAATATAATTGTACAATAGTATGTAAATTAAACTAGTATGAGTTTATTCTCTATTCCGGACCTTACAATTGTTGTGTGTAATTGTCGCGGTATTCAATGAATTGAACTCTAGGTTGCACGTTTGAAATGAGTTGAATAAATAAAGTTTAGTTTCGATTCCGCGAAGCAAGAATCTAATCCTTCTCGGTTTTCACGAACACGAGCAAACGGGGGCGGATTACAACGATTATAATAATGCTTAACAGCCGACAACGTACTGTATAGTTACTGTGAGTGCTTGAAAGGGACTTGAATACCCGATCTCGCAGAGTTTCCTCGTTGCAGAGATTATCCGAAAAAGAACGTACTGACGTGTATCGAACTGATTCTAGACTTCAACTAGACCCGAGGTGCCCTTGTCGCCACCCTTTTTATACTCAAAAACTAGAGTAAAAAGGGTGGTGGGGACTGACTCTACGTGACCCGTAGGACCGCGCCCTTGCTTTGCGTTGGTCTCGAATTTTCTAGAAGACGGTTGGTGTCGGGTGCACACATCCGATTCCATATAAGGAAATTTCTTGAGAAGGGTTTGTAACACCATATAAGGAAATTTCCAAGACGGATACGTAACACACTGTTACCTTTGAAATTTTGTATAAAACAGATAGTTAATGAATGAAATAAATTGTTTGGAGTATAATTCTACCTCTCTAAACTGTTTTAAAGCTCTTCTCAGTTTTCTTAATCGCTCTCTTCTTCCTGCGCGTCTCACCATTTTCGCTCTCTACGAATTGAATATAGTAGCGCGTGCGCAGCGTCGCTTTCAATATCTTTCTCTCTCGCTCTTAGTTTCCGTCTCTTTCTATCTTTTTCTTTTATCAATATGGCGGACTTGCGATTCTGCGCATTTATAGATTGAACGAATTGAAAATGTTTCGAAGGATTTTGGAATAAGATATGTTCGTAAGGTTTTAACAAAAAGGATTTATTTAAAAAAAAGGAACAAATTAAGGAACATTATGGTGGATAAAAGAAAATATAAAACATAAAAAAAAAATACAAAAGGAAATGAATATAATTAGGGATGATTAGCTAAAGTATTTAAATAGAATGTCTCCTGGTCCTCTGCAGGTATCAGGTATCCTTCTCTGTATACTTCCAACGTCTCGTGGTCTAGATTATTTATTGCTTGTAAGCAAGTTGTACAAGCTAGAGCTGGTTGCGTTTGCGCGAGCAGGAGCCCGCACCTGACGCAGGTTGTCTGTTGGAGTACTTCGTCCCTCAAAATAAAATGATGGGTTCCTACGTGGACCCAATTTTTTTTGCTCGCGGTAGCATATATCCGTCCCATCTTGAGGTTAAAAACATATTCAAATGCCACTGTTTGATCCTTTACGCATAAGGTGTCTATTATATTTCCGGATTATCGTACCATTATACTGTAAATGAGAATTATTGTAAGATATTAAAAGTTTTAAATCTCATTGTCTATGCTTACTCTTTTTCCTTTTATTAATTTTTTTCTTCCTTTCTCCTCTATTTCTATTCTTTTTTATAATTTTATTGGATAGCGTTAATTGCGTGTGCTTGCTTTCTGGCGTTCTTTTGCAATATGGCTGCAGGTTCGAAATTTTGCATGTGCGCATGCGCGTGATACGAAAATTACATAGATTGACATATCGATTTTCATTTTTGATCTATGTTGTAGATTGGCCGGTAGGCCCTCTTTAGTCGATCTTTGTGAACTATCCTAGTCTTTTTGGGACCTATTTGTAATTCTATGTTATTCTTTTCTATGTTTCTTAATACTTTGTATGGTCCTGTGTATTCTTTTTGTAATTTGCTTCTTCTTGGTGGGTTTAATAACATTACTTCTTCTCCTGTTTTGTAATTGATCGGACGTATCTTTCTATCGTAATAGTATTTTTGTCTATACTTTGATTGTTCTAGATTTGCTTTTGCTGCTTGTCTAACTTTATATAAATTTTGTAATAGTTTATCTACATAGTCAGGATATGTGTTTAATGTGTCAGTTGGTGTAAATTTTGATGGTAATCTCGCTTTTTTTCCATATATCAGTTCATGAGGTGTGAATTTTGTTCCCTCATGAACACTTGTGTTGTAAGAAAACATTGCTTGTTGTAGCCATTCGTCCCAGTGTTCTTGTTTGGATATGTAGTGTTTCAAATACTCAATCAGAACGTGATGGCTTCTTTCCAGGGACCCGTTTGACTGAGGATGGAAGGATGATGTTCGGTACGTTTGGATGTGGAAGATTTTAGCTAGCTTTTTGATAAGCGAGGATGTGAAGCATGTTCCCTGGTCAGTGAGGATAGCTTTAGGACTGCTGAACTGGCATATGAATGAGTTGGTGAATGCTCTTGCGACGTCCTCTAATGTAGCTGACACAAGTGGAACTGCGACGGAGTACTTGGTCAAGTTATCCTGTATGGTGAGGATGTAACTGTATCCTTTTTGCGTCATAGGTAAGGGTCCAAGAATGTCTAGGGACACCTTATCGAATGCGTCTGAAGGAGTGTCTGTGATAACCATAGGCTCCTTATTTTTCATCCTTACAAGCTTAGTTCTTTGGCAGCTAATGCATGACCTAATATAATCGGTAATTTCTTTTTTCATGTTTTTCCAATAGTACTTGTTCCTGATCCTGAGGTAAGTTTTTCTTATTCCTTTATGTCCAGCTATTGTGCTTTCATGATTTTCTTTAATTATGTTTCTTCTTTCATCTTTAGGTGGAGTTTGGATGGTTCCTTTGCAGATGATGATATTGATGTTTGAGTCTGCAAAGATTATTTGAAGAATTGCTTTTAACCCTTGCTTATCTGGCATGCTGCATTCCTGGATTCCTTTTTGAATTAACACGTGATGAAGAGCTTTAATTTTGTGTGGTAAATTTTCTTTATGATCTATTAATATTCCAAAAATTAATTTATTTTTAATTTTATATTCTGTGATACTGTCTTGTGGTTTAGAAATTTTAATCTTTTCATTTTCTATGAACTGTCTTGACTGTGTATCATCTGGTTGTCCTTCTTTATTGAAAAATATTATTACTGTGCCTTTTTTCATCCATAGCTGGTCTTCGGTTTCTTCTATTTTGAATATGACTGGTTTATTACTAACTATTTTGGGTTTAATTTGTTTAATTGTAGATGGTTGTTTAGTCTTTTCTTTTTTAATTTTTATAGGTGTGATAGGTGCTGATAATGTGTCACTAGAAGTTTCTTTTTCGATTTTTCTTTTTATTATAGGAGATTTTTCTCTAGTTCCTGAGGAAGAATCGATTCTAGGTGGTTCTCTGAAGATGTGTTTAGGTAATATCGTTTCTTCATTGTAATCCTCGATTTCGTCTCCAACTATTACAGGTTCTTGAGCTATAGGTCGTTTCTGTGGGATAATGTATTTCTTTTCTTCTGGTGGTTGATGTACTTCAACTGTGATTTGTTCTTCGTTGGGTCTTTTCTTCTTTCTGATTTCTTTGGAGGAATAAATTTTTGTTCGTTTTCTTGGTTTTGGTGGCTCTTCAGATACATCTGTTTCATAATATTGGGATTCATCAGAGCTTGTATAATTTTCTTTTACTCTTTTTCTTGCTATTTTTCCTTCTTGAGATGGGCTTCTCTCTCGTACTTTATCTATTCGGTGTCTTTTTCTTATTTCGACATCTGTGGAGTCATCTCGTGGTCGTGTTAAATGTTTGTGGCTTATTTTCCTCTTCTTAATATCTCGTGAACTTAATGAGGTTGTTGGTCTTGGTCTTCTCGGATACTGATGCCATTCTTTCTTTTTTTTATGTTCTTCAGACTCAGTTGTAGTTGTTGGTCTGGGTCTGGTTGGATATTGGTGTGCTTCTTTTTTCTTTTTAAACTCCCTAGATTCTGATGTTGTTGTTAGCCTAGGACGAGTGGGATATTGGTGCCACTCCTTCTTCTTTTTGTGCTCTTTTGATCCAGACGTGGTAGACTGTCTTGGGCGAGTGGGATATTGATGCCACTCTTTTTTCTTCTTGTGTTCTTTTGATTCTGAAGTGGTTGTCGTCTGTCTGGGGCGAGTGGGATACTGGTGCCACTCTTTTTTCTTCTTGTGTTTTCCCGATTCCGAGGTGGTCGTTGTCTGTCTGGGGCGAGTGGGGTATTGGTGCCACTCTTTCCTTTTCTTACGCTTCTTCTTTGACCCAGACGTAGATGAGTGCAGCCTTTTAGCATGTATTTGTAGAGCGTTTATATCCTCGACAGGATTTCTTGAGAGAGCATCAGCGTTTATATTTTGTCTACCTGGTTTGTATTTAATTTCGTAATCGTATTCGCCCAATCTTAGTTTCCATCTCATAAGTCTCGATGTAGGATCTGAGAGACTGTTTAGCCAGATCAAAGGTTTGTGATCTGTGATTAGATAGAATTTTCTGCCGAAAATATATGGTCTAAAATGGTTTACTGCAAATATCACAGCAAGTAATTCCCTTTCTGTTGCGGAATATTGTGTTTCCGGCTTATTCATTACTCTTGACGCGTATGCTACCGGCTGATCTTTTCCTATCTCTCCTTGACTTAGGACCGCTCCTACTGCTGTTCCAGATGCATCAGTGGTTATATTGAATGGTCTCTCGAAGTCAGGATATTGTAGGATCGGTTCTTCGCATAGCACGTTTCTTAGGAATTCGAAAGCTTGCTGTTGCTGGCTGGAATACTCAAATTTTTGTTCCTTTTTTGTCAAATCTGATAATGGTTTAGCTATTTTAGAGAAGTTTTTAATAAAACGTCTGTAGTATCCACACAATCCCAGGAACTGTCTGATATTTTTGACAGTCTTCGAAATGGGGAATCTTTGGACTGCTTCGACCTTTGCTGGGTCAGGTTTTACACCGTCTTCTGTAATTATATGACCCAGGTATGCTACTTCTTTCTTCAGAAATTGGCATTTGTCCGGTTGCAAGCATAAGTTTGCTTCTCTAAGCTTTGCCATCATTCTGTTGACCTTTATTTCGTGCTCTCTTAATGAGCTTGCATAAATTACGATGTCATCGATGAACACGAATAATTCCAGTCCTTGTAATCCGTCTAGGACGTTGTTCATCAGGCGCTGGAACGTAGCTGCAGCACTTTTTAGTCCAAAAGGCATTCTGTTAAACTCGAAATGCCCGAATGGTGTTGAGAATGCTGTCTTATGCTTGTCTTCTGGATGCATTGGTGTTTGATGAAAACTAGATTTTAAATCAAACACGGAGAAGTACTTTGCGCTTCCCACTTGATCCAGGATATCCGTGATGTTTGGTAGTGGATAGGCATCGCTGATTGTTTTTTCATTTAGTTTTCGGAAGTCAATCACTAATCTCCAGCATTTGTTTCCCTGTGAATCTTGCTTCTTTGGTACTATCCATAAAAGGGAGTTAATTGGTGACGAGGAATGCTTGATGGTTCCTTTTTCCAGGAGATCATTAACTTGGTGATTGATCTCATCCTTCAACGCATGAGGATACCTGTATTGTTTAACATTTACAGGCATCTTATCCGTCGTGATGATCCTGTGGTAGATTTTATTTGTTGCTGGAAGTTTATCTCCGTCTATATAAAATCTGTCAGCGTGCTCTTGTATTATATCTTCTACGTTGGCGAACTCTTCTTGATTTAGATGATCTGTTTGTAATTTTTCCAGAATTTGCTGGGCTCGTTGAGGTTTTTGGTGAGCTGTATCTTCATCCTGTGGTGCCTCTTCGTATTGTTGTAATTCAACTGCTGGCATTTCGATTTCAATGTCCTCCGCTCCAACGTTGATTGCGTATAGAAATGCTATACCATCACGATTTGTAACTACAGCGTTTCCTAGATATAGTTGCGGGTGAAGCTGTAATTTTGGGACAAAACCAGTTTTGATTTCAGTATTTGATACTCTTATAGGTATCATGGTTTTTGTCCTAGATGGTATTATTATTGCTGATTGTTTAAATGGTATTATGTTGTTGTTCACGATTAATATTGATTTAGCATAATTGATGCTGGCTCCACTGGTTTTGAAATATTCTGTGCCTAAAATTCCATCGTGTTCAATCGGTAGTTCCTCGATGATGTGGAATATGGATTCTGTCTCCAGTATTTTTATTTTGACGTATCCTGTTGTGTAAATAGAGCTTTTAGTTATCCCGTTTAGTTGGAATATTATATCTGTATTTATAACTATTTCTTTTGAAATTGCTTGCTTTTTAATTATATTAATATCTGATCCCGTGTCGACCATGAATAAGGCTTGCTGATTTTTGAAACTTTCGCTTACTAGCTCGACACTGGTAGACTTATTTATTTCTCCTAAATTTAGGTACAAGTTTGCCTTCTTACGTACCTGTTGCACTTGAGGAGTTTGTTGGAGTCTTTGGTTTCTGTTACGTTCTTGATATGCTTTTTTCCGACACTCCTGAATTGTATGGCCGATGTTTTGGCAGAATTCGCAAATTGGAGGTCTGGTTTGTGTCCAATTTCGACCTTGCCTTTGCGTAGGCTGGTTTCTATAGGCCTGGGTTGGCTGCGTAAAGTTCTGAGGGACCCCCGGTCTTGCTGGTTGGTCCTTAAACCAACAGGTCTCCACGGTGTGCCCGGACCTCTGGCAGTGTTGGCAGTGTTTTGCCGTCCAGCGGGCCCTTGACACTGATTGTCCTTGGAATTGCTGACTGCAGCATACACTAGCATTATGCCCGTATCCAAGGCAGTTTTCGCATTGATTGGTCATAGCAAATCCTTGCGATAGCTTAGCCTTTGTCCGGCTTTCTATATTCTCTGCCTTGGCTACAATTGCTGCACTAATTGCTTCATCGAGACTGTTAAAATTTTGATTTTTCATCCGGCCATATACTTCCTGTTTTAAACCGGTGAGGAAAGCTTTGATTGTATTGTTTTCTGAGGATCGGTTGTATCCTTCGATGTTATCTGGGAACTCTATTTCGTTGCAGCTTTTAATTTGTAACAGAAGTCCTGAGACGCGGCTGCCGTAGTCCACGACTGCCTCAGTTGGTCCCTGTGCGATCCTTGCCATGTCGCCGCATAGCTGCATCGAAGTGAAGAGCGGTGCGAACCGTGATTTTACTACGGCAATCAGTTCCTCAATGGTGTCGTAGTCTCCGTTTAGTACCACTCTTGCTGCTTGCCCGTAGAACTTGTTCTTTATCAGCTGTACCAATCCGTACTCAGCATTAGGAGAGATTATATTCTTCGCTTTGAAACAGCTCTTTGCAAACTGGTAGACTGGTATGTTGCGGCCGTTGAATGCTGGTACGATGTCTGCTGCATCGCGAATACTGATCGGTCGGCTTCCTTCAGTCGATCCGTTAGCTGATCCGCTGGCTGATGCGCTGGCTGGTTAATCGGTTGTTCTGTTAGGCATCTTGATTTTTGCTTATTAATAATAGTATATGTATATATATATTTTTTTTCCTTTTTTTTTTTTTATTATTCCTCTATCTTAACTTTTATTTGTCTTTATCTATTTCTAGGTTGACCATTAATGTCCGCAGAGGTACGATTTCTCCTTACCACTCGAACAATCCCACCGCTGTCACCAAATTTTTATATCTATCTACGTGTAACGACCCAGAGTGAGTACGTCACTGCACCGACTTGTAGGGAGAGTGGTTCGCTTAGAAGGCGACTCGTATTCTGTGTGTTAGGGATTATAGGTTCGTGTGGTGTGCGGTTAAGGAGTGAAATCCAAACACTAATGTGCTAGAAACTAATGGAAATTGTTTATTCAAAAATAAAAGGTAAGTGAATATTAAATTATAAAACAAAATCGCTAGTATCACAATAAGTGCGGCTAGAAATAGGAATACAATAAAAAATTATAATTCGTTCGCCCTAGATTGGGAATACAATAAGAAATATGCAATTAGTAATTAATATATGTAAGTAGAAATTAATAATAAGTAATTAATTGTAATAATTAATTATAATCGATAGCGCTAAAGCGAATGTGGCTTAGTCTTCATGTACAGTCAATACTCTGTTTAATTTTCAATAATGACTATAGAAACTAAATTCCAGAGGTTTGTGCTAGACTATTAGAATCAAGTTAATCTTTCCTATGGGTCGCAATCGGTTTCTGGTTATACCAGAGCTGTGTTAATCGCAGGCCGTTCAAGGAGCTCCGCTCCTCGCTAGCTCTTTACACTTAAATGTTGGCTTAGCGTAACACCTGTGTAACACGTTGCGTACCGAGGATAGGAGGTCCACTGATCTGTAGTACTGCACGCCACCAGTGGAAGAGTAGGAAATAGCTGTAATTCGCGCTCTATCGCTGCCTAAATAGTTCAGCGCAAGCTTTTCTCTACTGTTCAGAGTATTGTCTACTTCAGACCGAGGCCTGAGAAGATCTACTTGAAACCGTGCGGAACGCCTCTATTTATACTCAGATCTTGCTGAGTCGACACTTTTTTTTCGCATAGAGTTCTTGGGGTAGCTGGGTTTTCCCCATCACGTGGTGGTCCAGCATCCCCACTCTAGAATTCTACCCCACTGTGTTCACTGGGGTTGCGCTGGCGCGTGCGCGGTCAGACGTCGATAAATGATCGATAACTGTTTTACCGTCTGACTTATCGACTAAACTTTTACTCAGTTATCGACGAAAATGAAAATGTTTATTACAAAAAATTTTATACATTAAATATTAACAATAAAATAAAATAAAATACTCTGTATGAAATATAAAAATTAGTTATAATAAATAAAATGACATTAAAAAGATATTACGTTTGATTATCGGGTCGTTATACAATTAACCAATAAGAACGGTAAACAACCTTACGGCATCCTACAAATACTGCTCGTTCCACTAAAAAGTGTGAAATAAAATAATTTTTAACAAAAAATACAACCGACTTCGAAATGCACTAAAAAGTGTTACGTCGCGAGCGAGATACGGCGCGCGACGTACAAAAATAAAAAAAAATAAAAATTAATGATTGATACGCAGATGAGAACGGTATTATCGCTGCCACCAGTCCCAGTCGCGCTCGACGATGTTGGGTCGATAACGATTGGAACAATTTAAAAAATGAATCGAAAATTTAAAATAAGATTCTGAATTTATTAATTGAGTTCGTCAATGCTCTGGTCCCATACGGGCCCCACGTGTGAATTCGTGCAAAAAGGTAGGCGTATTAATAAAGGAAATGAAAAGGGTATTTGAATGCAAATGATTAGAAATAGAATATAGGTAAGATGTGTATAATTCTGAGAAAAATAATTACAACAAAACGGTTCGGTTAACAAAATGTACGAGCTGTATGGAATATATGAATAAAATGTTAGAAAATAATATGTTAGTATTATTGATTTGATTTGATTTGATTTAAATGATTTGAGTCATTTGAATCGAAACACTCTCGACACTCTGCCTCGTTACGCGGAGGAACTTTGCCGAGCAATCTTATTACACGATCCCGTAAACAACTCTGTCTCTACGCGAACACGGGCTCCCCGTCACGTACCTTACGATTTTTCGACGAAGAGTGATTTGCCTCAGTCAAGCGATCGCATCTCAGGGTTCGACCCGCGATCATGGGCCCAAAGTGGGGACATCATTTGGCAAATCAGGATACGTGTCGAAGGGGAAGGCCCGCGCGTATTGGTTTTGTCTAGGCGCGTTTCCCGAGTTCTCATCCCTTCTTGACCTTCTTCTGACTCTGTCTCATGGTTGACCATCTTTCTCTTTTACCCCTACAGCGCTTCGTGAATTTCGTGCGTCGCAATTTCTATGCCTTCTAGAATCTTCGAAATACTTCTATTTGATCTTATTCGTTTCTTAATTAATTAACGAAGCTTTTAGGAACGAACTCTGGTATCGATTACCGTTTTATTTATGTTAATTGTTATAATATTCGCGTAGATAATAGTATTAGGGCTTTTTAATTTGTTCGGCGTATTTTATAATCGATGTTCGTTTCATTATACGCATTTTCCGGCTTCCGTGACAAGGAAATTGATGTTTTACTTTTAATTAAATTCGGAAGCATTCTATTCGCATTTTTAACGCAAGCTCACGCATTGAATAATATATATATATGTACGTTAACATATTCTTGGAATTTATTCCAGAACATTGCTTGTAGATGCTTGGCAGTTTTTGTTGCCTATTCGTGACGATACGCGTTTACGATCCCCGTCGACCGTTGTCTCGAACGTTCCTAAACGTTCGTCGACGTTTTCAAACTCTCAGTGGTTGTCAGGCAAACCTCGTATTTCATTCCTATTCAGATCGTTTCATATTATTCAGACAAATCACTTTCATACTTTATTGCACTCATTCTCCCGTGGAAGGACCGGCTGACGCATGCATTACAGATATGAGAGCAGAGATGGGCATTATCTAGATAAAAAATTATTTAAATGGCAAGTCGAATAAAAGATACTTTATTCTTATCCGTTATTCGAAGTTCGAATAATCACGAAGTATCTTATCCGAAGCGCCACGGATGAACTAATTTATTCGACGAGAATTTATCCGACGGACCAAAGATACTTTTTTTATTCGAAGGTTTTTCACTCTGAGCTTCGAATAATTTTTTCATCTTCATCTGTGTCTCTATTCGAAGTTCGAATAACCGAAAAGTATCTTATCCGAAGCGTTACGGATAAACCAGTTTATTCGACGGGAAGTTATCCGAAGCGCTTAAAGTTACTTTTTATCCGACTTCGAAAAGGAGGAGGATACTCAATTCGATGAGTATATATTTTTTTTTTTTTTTTTTTTTTTCTGGCTTTGTTCACCGATTACGCCGAGACGGATAGACCAATCGGAACGAAACCTTTTGCATCTTGTAGGATATGTCTTCCGATTGGTCCCGTTGAAAAAACATTTTGCATTTTTTCATTCCGAACGCTTTTTATTGCAAAAAAACGTGCTATTTCATGTACGTGCGGTATACGTTCGCAGATTACTCCGAGGCGAATGGACCAATCGGAATGAAACTTTATGCGTCTTGTACAGTACAACTCCCCATTGGTCCCGTAAAACAAATATTTTGCATTTTTTTATTCCCAACGACTTTTTTTTCTAAATGTACGTTCACTGATTACTCCGAGACGGATGGACCAATCGGAATGAAATCTTTTGCGTCTTGTAGGATATGTTTTCCCATTGGACCCGTTGTAAAAACATTTCGCATTTTTTTATTCCGAACGGTTTTCATTATTGCAAAATAAAAACGGGAAGTTTGTAATCTCAACATAAAATGACTTCAATGATCCTTTAATATATTGTCGGGAGCATGATTCTGAACAACTTTTTCATTATGCATAATTAACGGAAACCTTTAGTTTTCGAGATATTCGTGAAAAACTATTGTTATTTTTTCTGCCTTTGTTCGCCGATTATTCCGAGACGGATGGACCAATTGGAACGAAACCTTTTGCGTCTTCTAAAGTATGTCCCCCGATTGGTCCCGTTAAAAAAACATTCTATATTTTTTCATTCCGAACGGTTTTTATTGCAAAAAACGTACTATTTCATGTACGTGCGGTGTATGTTCACCGATTATTCTGATATGGATGGATCAATTGGAATGAAACTTTTTGCATCTTGTACAGTACAATTCCCCATTGGTCCCGTAAAAAAAATATTTTGCATTTTTTTATTTCTAACGACCTTTTTTTGTAAATGTGCGTTCGCTGATTACTCCGAGACGGATGGACCAATCGGAATGAAATCTTTTGCGTCTTGTAGGATATGTCTTCCGATTGTTCCCATTATAAAAACATTTCGCATTTTTTTATTTCGAACGGTTTTCATTATTGCAAAATACGTTCTGGTTCAAGGAATGCACCGATTGCGATGAAAGATTTCACATTTCGTAGATCATTCCACGATGATTCCATTTCCCAAAATTTATTTAACTTCTTATTGTTAATAACTATTGTTATTATAATAAAAAGCCTATTCTTTAGGGTTACCCTCCAAGGAATATACCGATCGCGATTTTTCAAACTTGTCCCTGCAAGTAAACTTCGAATACTGCTCGTTCCACTAAAAAGTGTGAAATAAAATAATTTTTAACAAAAAAAAAAATCCGACTTCAAAATGCACTAAAAAGTATAAAATAATTTCCATTTCATTTATATCTGTATTCCACAGCTATTAATACAATCTACTTAATCATTAAATAGGATACTAAATATATTTCAAAGTTTTCGGAGGCGGCGCAAAATTAAAAATACCCGAACAAACGGTGCTGCCAATAACGATTTGATTGTGGTATGGCAAACTTGGTAATTAATAAGTCGTAAGAGCAAAATTATAGGTCCGGTTGAAAACATTTGTAATTGTAACGATTGTATGAGAAATTGTCAGCACTCCTGATGGACATGCACTATACTGCAGTTTACAAGAGACCATACTTAACTCGTGCCGCTCACTAGGTCTAGAGAGATTTTTAATGACGTGTGTTATTCCCCTCTCCAGCTTGCTTCTTATTATACCTTGCGATCATATAAATGGTGGGCAGAAATATATGACGTACGATAATTGAAAAGCGGTGATGATATTGTAAAGTTTCACGATGCAATGAAAATTCTATTATTTTCCGGAAAAAAATGATGTGAACGCAAAGTTAGAAGCAAGCTGTAAAGGGGAATCACACGCACTATTAAAAATTTCCCTAGACCTCAGTAGGTCACTAGCTGCGCGACTTAAGTGCGGTCACTCGTGAACTGCAGTATAGTTAATTCGTAATGGGTATATTGATTCCCACTGAATATTGTTTACTTGAAATTATCAAATGGGTCATTTGTCACTGGTTGCCGACACCTGAACTAGGATCTTCCCAGTAGAGGAAAAGTTTTTAATTTTGCGCTGCCTCCGAAAACTTTGAAATATATTTAGTATCCTATTTAATGATTAAGTAGATTGTATTAATAGCTGTGGAATACAGATATAAATGAAATGGAAATTATTTTATACTTTTTAGTGCATTTTGAAGTCGGATTTTTTTTTTTGTTAAAAATTATTTTATCTTATTCGAAGGCCTTACCCTCTGAGCTTCGAATAATTTTTTCTGTTTTATCTGTATCTTTATTCGAAGCTCGGATAGTTTCGGCAGGTACCTGTTGGGTCCTTCAAGGGCCGAGGCGAGCGAAGCAACGCAGCGGTCCCCTCGTACAGAATTCGCTTCGCCACGTGCCACCACTTTTACATTTCATAAAGTTCTTTATTTCCCATCTTATCGATATGGAAGTAACATTAATGGATTTCTAGCATTCTTCCGATGAAAGTGTTAAAATATCGTGCAAATCGGACAACTTTTAACGAACTTGACTTTAAATTCTGGAAATCAATTTTTCGTGTAATTTCGTTAATTATAGTCCGAATTAAATCGAATTGAGTACTATTTTTATCGGGAAAACACATGGAGTCAATTGATGACACTTTCGCAAAGATCCGATGATTTATCATGATCCATTGCTTAATGACTTGTGCTCTCCTTGTCGTTTATGGCCCCATTAATGTCGGGTGTCGAGCGCTCGGTTGCAAAGGGTCCCAGGTCCTGTAGTACATTGACTTTGGTAGTAGAGTATTAAGTTTTCGAGCGCTAATTCCCTTATTGCATCCGACCCTTCAATCGGACCTTACACTCAGGTGATCATAAACACTCTTCAGGAGCATCGCCTTTCTCACAAATGGTACACAGATGTGGACCTTACACTCAGGTGATCATAAACACTCTTCAGGAGCATCGCCTTTCTCACAAATGGTACACAGATGTGGACCTTACTCTCAGGTGATCATAAACGCTCTTCAGGAGCGTCGCCTTCCTCACAAATGGTACACAGATGTGGACACTTGGGAACATGCGGAAAACTCCTGAATTCCTTTTTAGCATTTTTAGCAACCTTTGAAGCATTACCTTGATAGAGTAGGGATAGATGTGGAAGAAATGCAGTTACAAGAATCCTAGAATCAGTCTTAGGACAGCGACAGCAATCGTCACCAGAGCATCGTTCGAGCATTTCAGAGTTGTAGAGACAGTTTATTACAGTTAACATAGTTACTTTAGTTTACTTTAGTGTAACATAGTTACTTTAGTTTAATTAAGTGTAACATAGTTACTTTAGTTTAATTAAGTGTAACATAGTTACTTTAGTTTACTTTAGTGTAACATAGTTAGTGTAGTGTATTATAGTTAAAGTCTAGCGTAATATAAACATTTTACAATGAGTGACACTGAGTGCCAAACGCAGGACAGTTATATTGCTAGTGCATCTCAGGAGTCGACATCGACTTTAGATGAAAATTCTCTCCCGGAAGTAAAAATACCGAATATTTTGAAGGGAAAATATTTCTCATTCATACCCGAGAAATCCAGTGATGACTGTGCTGTTGCCTTGTGCAAATTGTGCCTACCGGGAGGAAAGGAAATCAAGGGACATGTATCGTCAACCTCTAATTTTCGCTCACATTTAAAGCGAAAACATACTGCACAGTTTGAGGAATATTGTTCAGAATCGGCAAAGAAGAAACGAATATTTGGAAATAGTCAAACTGTGAAGAATGGAAATCAAAATCAATTTGAAGTCGATGTCGCGAGATACGTAATTAATTCAATGATACCGCTGAAATCGGTAGAGGATCCGTACTTTCGCCGAATATTTGAGAATCTGGGAGTAGCAACAAAAATAAGTCGACGCGGACTGGGGAGAACAATTTCCAAAATGTACGTGGACAATATGTGTGACGTAAAAGAAGAATTGAAGACCGTTGAATTTGTCTGTACGACTGCAGATATTTGGTCAGGAAGACGACGGAGCTTCTTTGGTGTTACAGCCCATTGGATCACACCAAATTTAAAAAGGAAATCAGCAGCTTTAGCTTGTCGCCGCTTTCCTGGTATGCATGCTTTCGATAAAATCACCGAACTTTTACATAATATACATGCAGAATTCGGATTAAACGGTGAAAAAATTGTTGCGACTATCACTGATAATGCCAGCAATTTCGCAAAGGCATTTAAGATATTCGGTGTGAAGGAAACGTCGATCGAACCTGAAGCTGAAGAGGATTACACGAGTGCTTCCTCCTCTGATTCTTCCACTGAAGAAGACGACGAAGAAGAAGAAAGTGCGATAAATAAATGTGGTGTTATCGACTTATTACCACGTCATATTCGATGCTCGGCACACACATTGAATTTGTGTGCTACGACGGACATGATGCAAGCAATTAAAAAAAATGAAGGTTTGTCCATCATTCATAATGATTTGTTGCACAAATGCAACATATTTTGGAAGGCAGCGATGAGGCCGAAATCCGCTGAAGTAATACAGCAAACAATTGGTCATGCATTAAAACGACCCGGCGAAACACGCTGGAATTCTTTGTACGATTCCCTCAAGCAGATTGTACAAATCAAGGACAAACTGAATGATCTGGGAAAATCTTTAGGATTTAAAAACAGCTTAAAGGAAAACGATTTCATTTATTTGGAAGAACATTTAGAGTGTACCGCGCCGATTGCGGAAGCAATCGACATTTTACAAGCCGATAATATTTTCTATGGAACACTATTACCGTGCTTACTATCCTTAGATAGAAAACTAACGAAATTGGCAGATTCACAATGGAAATTTTGCGGACCAATAAGCATATGTCTCCGTGACAGTTTTCAAAGGAAGTTCATTGCTTACTTGAAATTTTTGAAGCCGGAGGCAGATTATGCTGCCCTGGCAGCACTAACGCATCCCCAATTTAAAAATAAGTGGCTGAAATTCATTCTGGAATATCATCGGAACAGACTGCTGGATCTCTTCAAAAATGCTATAGCTACAGAACTTCAATGCAATGAGGAATATGTAATAAGTACGCCACAACCATCGTCTACTCAGGACAATTGTTTTGATTTTGAAGACGATACTACGCAAAACGTAGCTACAGAATATTCTGCCAAAGCAGAACTTGAAGTGAGTAGTACTTTCAATCATTCAGTATCATTTTTTTATCCTCTATCATTTATTTACAAGTATCATTTTTTTATGATTTATCATTTACTTACAGGTATTACACTTTTTTCAAGAAAGAAGTACAGAATACACTATCCTGGAAAAATATGCTGCTATAAAAAAGATATTCTTGAAATTTAATACTCCACTACCATCGTCGGCTCCTGTGGAGAGATTATTTTCATACGCCACAATTACAAATTCTCCAAAGGCCAACAGATTATCAGATAGCATGTTTCAACGGAGAGTAATTTTGAAATCCAATTTAAAAAACTTTAAATTTGATTGATGCTCTGCAGCCAAAGACAATGGGATCCTTTACAGGACCTGGGACCTGATAATTATAATTAATGTAGTTGAACTGTTTAAATAAAATACGTCTTCCAGTTTGTAATCAGAGTTAATTTATTTGTGAGCACAGTCGTAATATGCGAATCGCTGAATCACGCTCTTTCTCGTCCAAGTATTTTCCCCATTTTCTACAGATCGCTCTCATATCTTGTTCCTTCTTTGCTAGTATTACTATGTTATCCACGGACGATAGCGAATGCATTTTCCTATTCCCTACTTTTATGCCTCCCCATCCAGCTTTGTTCAATTCAGTTTCCAGATCTGCCAGGAATATTGTGAATAGTGTGGGACTTAGGATACAGACAAGGATGTACGTATTTGTAGTCATTTAAAACCATAAATCAGTTGTAGACCTCAGAACTAGGCAGACCTGCATCCTTGCCTTTCGATGGACCACTCTGTCTGACTAACGTTGTTCGGGTTGTACGGTATTTTTGGGACACTGTATATTTATCACTATTGCGATTAATGATCTTCTGAAATGTTTTTAACCCTTTTATTACTTACTTTTCAAGAAATATAAATTAAAAGCATCATAATATTATTTTAATTACAAAATATTAAATACTTTTAAAACACTCATATTATTTTTTGTATATACGATTGGAAAATTTAATTCATATTTATAATTTTGGTAATAATTTTTTACAAATAAATATTTTATAAAAAACTTGAGAAATGTGGGGACACGAAAAATTGATTTCCAAAATTTAAAATCAAGTTCGTTAAAAGTTGTCCGATTTGCACGATATTTTAACACTTTCATCGGAAGAATGCTAGAAATCCACTAATGTTACTTCCATATCGATAAGATGGGAAATAAAGAACTTTATGAAATGTAAAAGTGGTGGCACGTGGCGAAGCGAATTCTGTACGAGGGGACCGCTGCGTTGCTTCGCTCGCCTCGGCCCTTGAAGGACCCAACAGGTACCTGCCGAAACTATCCGAGCTTCGAATAAAGATACAGATAAAACAGAAAAAATTATTCGAAGCTCAGAGGGTAAGGCCTTCGAATAAGAAAAGTAACTTTAAGCGCTTCGGATAAGATACTTTTCGGTTATTCGAACTTCGAATAGAGACACAGATGAAGATGAAAAAATTATTCGAAGCTCAGAGTGAAAAACCTTCGAATAAAAAAAGTATCTTTGGTCCGTCGAATAAATTAGTTCATCCGTGGCGCTTCGGATAAGATACTTCGTGATTATTCGAACTTCGAATAACGGATAAGAATAAAGTATCTTTTATTCGACGAAGTTCCAATACAATTTTGAGCTTTTATTCGAACTTTTTTAGTCGGAACTTTGAAGTATCTCGATATATCTCGAAAACTACAAATCTGACCAAAAACTTTCATACAACATAAATAGTAGGAAATTTAATTTCCTACAAAAAAGGTCTCTTAACATTTTGCGATAGCTCGCACCGTTGCCGAGATATTTGCAGATTTACCTCAAGGAAAGGGGCGTCACGCACATATTCCGAGATATTTCTTCTTCTTGCTTTTCTTCTTCTGCACAGCTGCGCTGGAAGTGGCATTTGCAGCTTGGAATAGAGCAGAGTTACCTCAAATAAATAGGCCACTGTGTCTCTGCATCTTTATAACGTGTGCACGTGTACGAATTTCGCAATTCAAACTCGTACGAATATCTCGGTCGGTAACATGGGTCGATAATCCCGTCGTCAGCAAATAAGTAAAAGTAATCGCTTCTGCGCTGTCTAACCACCGACCCGAGCGCTCGCCAAAATTAAAACTCGTAAATTCGAACCGTTACGGCATTAATGCGAAAGCAATTCAGAGAGCGATTAACAAGCGACAACAACGACCAAGAGCTTTATCTTTCCTCGAGTTTGGAGCATTATTAATTTCAATTCAGTGCCTTGCACCGCGAAGTGTGTGAATCGTGTAATCCCAAATTAAAACACAAGTATGACTTTTGTTGTGCTTAATTCACGACTCATTGTGTAAAAATTATAAGTTATACACAATTAATGACCGCTAACCTGTGTCGTTCATCTTCTCCTCCACGCCCACGTCTTTGAAAAGACGGAATCCACGCCTTTTCCGAAAACTCTAATTCTCGCCGAGAACACATTATTTCTAATGTGGATATAGTAATAATGATATTGTTATTAAATGTAGACTGATCTGTAGGAAGGTATCAGTATATTTCATTATATCTAATGTAGATATACTAATAATGCTATTGTTATTAAATGTATATTACATATCTAATTCAGATATGGTAATAATGATATTGTTATTAAATGTATATTACCTATCTAATGCTGATATAGTAATAATGATATTGTTATTAAATGTATATTACATATCTAATGCAGATATAATAGTATTGATATTGTTACTAAATGTACATTGATCTGTAGGAAGGTTGTGACGGCGAGAAGGAAGGTATTTTAAATAAAACCACACCCGACGGAGTCTGTATGATAACTGCTTTATTTCTTTCTGCGTCGTCCTGTCGCACGGTTAGATGATCTCTTTATGCCGACGAGGCATTCGCGGAACGGATGTAAGGAGACACAGGATGGGTACCGTGCTGATTAAGGGAGGGGCCCCCCCCCCTCACAAGGTATCAATATATTACATTACATGTAATGTAGATATAGTAATAATGATATTGTTATTAAATGTATATTACATATCTAATGCAGATATAGTAATAATGCTATTGTTACTAAATGTACATTGATCTGTAGGAAGGAATCAGTATATTCCATTACATCTAATGTAGATATACTAATAACGATATTGTTATTAAATGTCTATTACATATCTAATGTAGATATAGTAATAATGCTATTGTTACTAAATGTACATTGATCTGTAGGAAGGTATCTGTATATTACATTATATCTAATGCACATATAGTAATAATGATATTGTTATTAAATGTACATTGATCTGTAGGAAGGAATCAGTATGTTACATTACATCTAATGTAGATATACTAGTAATGATATTGTTATAAATGTCTATTACATATCTAATGCAGATATAGTAATAATGATATTGTTATTAAATGTACATTGATCTGTAGGAAGGTATCAGTATGTTACATTATATCTAATGTAGATATAGTAGTAATGATATTGTTATATCGTTGGCCTAGCGGACAGCTGACAGCAGCTGACAGTTTGAGAAAATAAACACTCTCGGTTTCGACAGGAGCATAACAAAACCTACCTCTGTGTTTCGCTAGAAAATTTTGAAATATTGGAGATTATCAAAAAAAAAGAATTGTAACTGGCACAATATATTGTCGGATTACATGTAATTAATATTATCTAGTACAATTGTCAAGAAATTTAGTGAGTTCCGTTTCGTAAGATTTTAGGATATATTTGCCTATGGTGAAATAAAACTAATTCATAGTAATTGAATTTCCTTTTCTATCTTTTCTCCATAAGTCTTCTTTGAACAAGATCGTTTCTAAATGTTTTAATACCTTTTCTGATTGGATTGAGTATTGGAATATTTCAGTTGGACTGTTGTAGTCGGATAAAATGAATTTGGGATTAGTAAATACAATACAAGTGATACAAAATAGATGAAAGTGAAGAGTGAAGTAATTACAACAATATTACAACTTCTTTTTTTATTTATGTATTTTTACTCGACAAAAGTATTTATTTACAGCTAGAAGAAGACAATGCGAACTGTAAATTAAATTCTATATTAAGGAAATTGGAACAGGAAATTACAAATTAAGTCTCATTTTCTCCTATTAATTTATTTATTTAAAATATTCTGACACTATGATCTACAACACAAACTTATCTAATTTAATAATCCTCTTTTTTGATAATTTGTTCAATGTATCTATCAAAATCTTCTACTGCATAATTTTTTGGTTGTAAGTTTCTCATCAATGTATGAATAAATGCTGAAAATAAAGAAGAAGAAATCATATTACTATTATTGATACATTGTACTCAAAAACATTAATTTGAAATAAAGAATGTATTGAAACAAATATGGTTTAATATTTCTTTTACCTTAAACATATTTTCTGATATATCCTGCGAGAAAGTAATTGCATCCGCTTTCAGGGTACATTTTTCTTATTTGTCCTATTATTTTATTCCAGGACACGCTCAACTTTTCAACCATATCAGCCACGCAGCGCACGCAGTTTACAAAACGCCTCATTCTCTCCGAAGTGGCTCAACTCTTTGATCCACTCGGTTTTGTTGCACCTGTAATTATCAGAGCTAAAATTCTTATTCAAGAGCTTTGGTTACAGGAACTCAGTTGGGACGACACGCACCGTCCACGGGTACCCAAGTTTCGCTTGTCTGCTCGAAAACGCGAGTGACACCACTCAAACGTCTGACCATCCCGAGGTTGGAACTTACCGCAGCGCTGCTACTCTCTAAACTGATACGACATGTTCACGCTACTTTGAACATGACCGTCTCTCAGACGTTTTTGTGGACGGATTCAGAAGTCACGCTTGCATGGATCAAAACGCACCCCTCCAAATGGATGGATTACGTTCACAACAGGGTAATCCAGATCCAGGAGATTACGCAGAACTTTCACTGGTGGCATGTACCAGGATCATCGAATCCAGCTGACTGCGCGTCAAGAGGCATGACGACAGAACAGCTTCAACAGCACTCGCTTTGGTGGACAGGACCACCCTGGATCACGCAAACGCAGAACGCATGGCCCACTCAGACCAGTGTCGACGCAGACGAGCTAGGAGCTCCAGAAGCTCGTGCTGCGGTTTCACTGCACACGTCTAACGCAAACGTAAAGGAATATTCATGGGATTTGATCTATAAATATTCTTCTTTTCGCAGATTACTCAGAATTACATCTCTCTGCCTCAAATTCGTGGACAAGCTGCTAAAAAGACAGGACGCTTCGCCCACACACGCTATCTCAGCAGCTGATATGGAAAGGGCCAGAATCTACTGGATTCAGGCCACGCAGTCCACATTCTGTCAAAACGAACTCGTTGCACTCGCCAAAGGAACAACGCTTCCATCGACGCATCCGTTCACGAGGCTCACCGCTTACCTCGACCATCAAGGAATCGCCAGGGTAGGCGGACGCCTCCGACATTCAGAACTCTCGCACGATGGCAAACACCCTGTCATTTTGCCTCGTGATTCACGACTCTCTGCACTTCTCATCGACCACGCACATCTTCAGACCATGCATGGAGGTACGCAATCCACCCTCGCTTTTCTCAGACAACGCTACTGGATTCTCGGTGGACGAGCTCCAGTGAAAACACATATCCTGCGGTGCGTGAAGTGCGCTCGGCAGAGGGGGATCCGTGCTCATCAACTGAAGGACCAACTACCTTTTTGTCGGGTCACTCCATCGCGCCCATTCACACACACACTGGTGTGGACTACGCAGGACTACTCACGCTGAAGACTTGGAAAGGCAGAGGAGCCAGGACATAGAAAGGGTGGATTTGTGTATTCGTCTGCTTCGCAACATCAGCTGTACACTTGGAAGTTGTCACCGACTACTCAGCCGACGCGTTCATCGCAGCCTATCGCAGATTCGCAGCAAGGAGAGGAACTGCAGCCTCTCTCTACTCAGATTGCGGCACCAACTTCCAAGAAGCGGACGCGCAGTTAAAAAAGCAGTTCAAGGACAGCACACGCGAAAATCAAGACATTGCAGCTCTACTCGCCAAGGATGGTGCGCAGTGGCACTTCAACCCTCCTGCCGCTCCACACATGGGTGGAAAATGGGAGGCAGTGGTCAAATTCCATCTGAAGAGGACGATTGGAGATGCTTTATTGACATTCGAGGAATCAATAACATTGCTCGCGCAGATCGAAGCCATCCTCAATTCAAGACCGGTGGAACCACTCAGCGATGATCCAGACGACATCTCAGCCCTCTCAGCAGGACATTTCCTGATCGGATCGCAGATTAACGCAGTGCCAGAGTCCACGCTTCTAAACGTCGCAGTCAACCGGTTATCAAGATGGTAATTTCTTTAGCAGCGCCTCCAACAATTTTGGAGACTATGGTCCACGCAGTATCTTCAACGACTCCAAGCAATTTCGAAGTGGCATCACCAGTCAAATGAGATCAAGGTAGGCACTCCTGTACTTATTACTGATGAACGCTTGCCCCCAGGGAAATGGCCCATGGCACGGGTTCTCAAACTCCTGCCAGGCAACGACGGATTGACAAGAGTCGTTGAGCTCAAAACGGCCACCACGACGCTGACAAGGCCCATCGCGAAGCTGGCCCTTCTTCATCCGCCCTCTCAGGACAACTCGGACACGCAGACCACATCATCGACCAGTCGCTGATGGCCGGGAGGAAATGTTGGTGAAATTCCCCAAGTCTACGCAGAACGACGAAGTTGGCAACGAAAGTATTTCGTCGGTGCGTCATTACCGATAGCGGTAGCACCACTCGGGCCCACTTTATCTACGCGGTCCCCTCTCCACGCCGGAACCGGCAAGATCGACGCCATCATTGATTTCCGCCTTCTTGATCGAACACTTAGAGCATATGCACGTGCTTCGCTTGTCCACGCTCACGCATAGATCAGGTTTCAGTTTCGATTGTTAATACAACAAGTATTTGACCGCGCCTTGTCCACGCAACTATTTGTGACTATTTTGTATAATTGACCGCGCTTCGCCCACGCATTATCATTGTAAGTGTTCGTGCCCACGCAGTGTGATCGTTTCACGTGTTTCTTGTGTTTGTAATTAGCCGTTGTATATATTTGACCTACAATAAACGAACTGTGCTTATTGTCACCTGTGCTTCGTTTTCTCAGTCAGCTCAGGCCAGGTGAACACTCAAACATATCGAGATATTTGAAAGTTCTGAAGCCGTACCAACATTATAAGGCAAATATCTCGGAAATGGTGCGAGCTATGGCAAAATGTTAAGAGACCTTTTTTGTAGGAAGTTAATTTCTTTACTATTTATGTTGTACGACATTTTTTGATCAGATGCGTAGTTTTCGAGATATATCGAGATATTTCAAAGTTCCGAAACCGCACCAACATTATAAAGGCAAATATCTCGGAAACGGGAACACGCAAACATTTTAGTCCTTCGAGCCCGATAGAGGCACGCTCGTGTGTGACGGTTTCGAAGAAACGGGTAACGATCGAAGCCGCCATTACGCGTAACGGCCGCGCCCGTTCGAACAACACGCAGTACTAGTTCGGGTGGGGTGTGAAAGGATTTACAGTGACTCTATTAAGTTTCTGTGACGTTCTCGTGCATTTAGTGACCACGCAGTGATTTTCGACCATCAATATGCCGAAATCGCGAGACACCTCACCGGCTTCGCACGATAGCTCGGCCCGCTCCAGCGAGGCGGATGAAGAATCGACCAAGGCGCCCCCACTTTTAGAAGTGCCGGAAGAGACGACGCAGCCATTGCAGACCACGCGCACACGCTCACCAGCACGCCTCTCCTCAGAATTGCAGGTTCGAGCGAAGGTGCAGGAGGAGCGTCTGGACACTATGCTGTCCATCGTAGAAGACCTTCAGGCCTCCGCTGCAAAAGAACCGCTCTCGATCCTCGCCTCCGAAGTCGAGATTACCAAGGCCATGCTGATGGAAATGCACCTTTTACACCAGGAGCACCAAGCTCTTAGCCGTCTCTGGCCAGTGTCTCAGCTTGAGCACGGCTATAACAAGGGCACGGTGGCCTCGCAGGAGGAGGAGGTTGTGTTGACCGCGCGTAAACTGATAGCTCAGCTGGAGCATCGTCTTGGACCAAGCACGCCCACGCAGCCCACGACGTCCACGCAGCCACCCGCAGCACGCAGTTCACGACTGCCAGAAATTGCACTTCCCAAATTCGAAGGGGAGTACAACCGATGGCGGGAGTTCAAGTCAGCATTTTCATCGGTCATCATGGAACGCGACGACCTCTCAGAAGTCGACAAGCTCCACTACTTGAAAGGGGCATTGTCAGGCAACGCAGCGCAGGTCATTGCACACCTGCCCACGACCAACGAGGCCTTCCAGAAGGCGTGGAAACTCTTGGACGCCCGATATGAGAACAAACGCCTAAATGTCCAGTCTCACATGGACAGAATCGCCGAGTTGAAGCCAATGAAACACCGGAGGGCTAGTTCATTAATTAAAATGACCAACATAATCGGCGAGACGCAGGAAGCACTGACCACGTTCGGGCTCAACGACCAGCACTATTGTTTTCTGTTGAATCACCTTGTGAGGCTGCTTGACTCTGACACCAGAGAGCGCTGGGAGTCTTCTCTGAGCACGCAGACCGATTATCCCACGTTGACGCAGCTCACTACTTTCTTGCTGGGACGCGCCAGAACGCTGGAACAGCTGGAGCGGATGGCCGAGCAGAAAACACCTCAGACCACGCAGACAACCTCAGGATGCCCTGCCAGCCGTGACATGCGGCTGGTGCAGCAGAGAGCCGCCGCACACGCAGCCTCCGCAACGCAGCTCACGCCAACGACGATACAAGCGTCCACGTCTCGTCCACGCACTTCAGCACTGTATCCCTGTGCGCTCTGCTCCAGGGATCATTTTTTGTCAGCCTGCCCAGCATTCAGGGACAAGAACGTGAAGGAGCGCATCAGTGTTGTGAAGGCCCACCAGCTGTGTCTAAATTGCTTGGGCCACCACAATCTTCGAAGCTGCCGCACTGCACAACGATGCAAATTGTGCAGTGAGCAGCACCATACAGCTTTTCATGGTGGCAACCATATCCAGGTACTGGTGCCATGTCCTCAGACCTCGCAGCCCGCTACCGCCTCCGCGTCATCACAGCCCACGGCGAACGCATCGCAGACCACGTAAACTCAATCGACAACGCATTTAGACGTCGGTGCAGTCGTCGACGTCCACGCAGCCTGCTCAGCCCACGCATTAAAGGACCACGCAGCCCACGCATTAAAGGACCACGCAGCCCACGCACTCAGACCACGCAGACCACGGACCACACTTCTAGCAACAGTACTCGCAAGAGTGCACATTGACCTCGCAACGCAGCAAGTAAGAATTCTGGTCAATTCAGGCTCTGAAGTTTCTCTTATTACAGAGTCTTTAGTAAATCAGCTTAGACTCAGACGAAAACGCTCCTCATTGGATGTCCACGGAGTTGGTGGAGCAAGGACCTTGCAGACTAATGGAGTGGTCAATATTACCCTCCATTCCAACTACAGACCACTTTCAGTCACCGTTCAAGCACACGTGCTCACAAAGGTGACTACTTGCTTGCCATCGGAACCACCATCTCAGCCAACGCTGCCATCGCATTTGGAGAAATTGAATCTCGCAGATCCTCAATTTCTCGTATCCAGACCGGTGGGCATCATTCGCGGAGCCATCATTCATTCGGAACATTTCAACACCGTAATCGGGCCCCTCGAGGGTACTCAGACCATTCGCAGAACTTCTCATCAGGTGACAGTCAATAATACTGATCGCCAGTTGAGTGAGTTACTCTGCCGCTTCTGGACGCAGGAAGAGCCACCGCAGAACACGGCACCCTTGCTCACCCCAGACGAGCAAGAGTGCGAAGATCATTTCAAGACCACGCATTCAAGAGACTCCGCAGGAAGATACATCGTGCGATTGCCGCTCAAACTTTATCCTCGAGCACTTGGCAATTCGTATCAGACCGCGCACAATTGCCTTCAACGGACTCTCAGACGACTCAGTAAGGACGCCCAGTACAATCAGCTATACACCAAGTTCATGCTCGAGCATGAGCAACTTGGTCATATGGTAAGACTGAACAACGACTCAATAACTAGTCCGTTTCAGTACTTTCTTAAGCATCATGGCGTTTTGAAGTTGGACAGCACGACCACCGCATTGCGTGTGGTTTTCAATGGCTCCAGTCCAACTTCATCAGGATACTCGCTGAACGATCTTCTACATATTGGTCCAAATCTGATGCTGAATATCGCAGATCTGCTCATTTGGTGCATCCAGATGACTGGAGCTTGCAGCAGATACTCTGGCTTGATGACACGCAGGAGGAAACGCAGTACCAGCTGACTACGGTCACTTACGGGACGAAAGCTGCACCGTATCTGGCTGTGCGCACTCTCTTGCAACTCGCTGACGACGAGGGGTCGAAATATCCCCTTGCCGTTGAACCCATCAAAAATCGGAGTGATGCCCACTTGGACGTCGACCGATTGGACGCGTCCCGATTGGACGGCCCCCATTGGACGCGTTCCTTTTGGACGCCGTGCCGATTAGACGCGTTCCTTTTGGACGCCGGACCGATTGGACGCGTTCCTTTTGGACGTCGTGCCGTCTGGACGCCGTGCCGTTTGGACGTCGTGCCATTTGGATTCGTGCCATTTGGACGCCATATGTTTTATATTCATTGCCTTTGGAAATCGGTAGATGGTGGTATTGTTTATCGATTTAAATTCCTATGCTATTTGAATGCGTATGCATGCTAAAGTATATGATTACATATATCTAACGATAAGGTCAAATGGTTATGTGCAACGTTTGACAGGTATAGGTTATAATGAAAAACATGTGGAAATTGAATGCAGTTACTATCTTACAAGATATATCTGGAAGTATGTTTAAGGTAAAAGAAATATTAAACCATACTTTCTTCAATACATTCTTTATTCCAAATTAATGTTGTTGAGTAAAATGTATCAATATATAAAAATATGATTTCTTTTTCTTTATTTTCAGCATTTATTCAGACATTGACGAGGAAATTACAATCAAAAAATTATGCAGTAGAGAAGTTGAATAGATCCATTAAAGAAATTAAACAGTATGTGTACGCGTTTCACCGAGAAATTACCAACGAAATGATCGCGTCTCTCCGTCGGTAAAAGTCTCAGCGCTAGTTCGAATTATCGAAGCCTAATCACGCACCAGGTCGATAAGCGATACTCGCGCCGCGATTTCGACTCTGGATCGCGCCGAACAATTTCCGTTAATCGTGCGAAAGCCATCACCAAGTAAACACCTCAACCGATACCTTTGTAAATTAAAACCGATCTTATTCTTAACTAAAGAATCTCGTGTCCGTGTTCCGAGAAATCGACACCGCTTTACCGCTGGAAAGTGATTTCCACATTGTGTAGTGGACGAAACAATTAAAGAATTGACGCGCTTGTTAAGTGACTTTATTTAAATACACGAATTTAACAATTACGCTTGATTGATTGATTCCGCCTCGACGTCCAAGTCCTTGCTTAGTCGTGAACCACTGCCTAGTGTGATTCAAATCGGGAAAGTGCATTTCACTCTTTCCAAGCCGTTACAGTATGGAATAAAATAATAGGACAAATAAGAAAAATGTACCCTGAAAACAGATGCAATTACATTCTCGCAGGATATATCAGGAAATACGTTTGAGGTAAAAGAATTATTAAATCTTATTTTCTTTACAAACAAGAAATTGTGGATCTATATATATAAAAAGAAAAGACCTGACTCACTGACTCATCAACGCCTAGGCCAAACCTTTGGACCTAGAAAGCTGAAATTTTGCACAGAGGTTTCCTTTATGATGTATACAAGGAATAAGAAAGGATATTTCGAAATTCCACCCCTGAAGGGCTGAAAAGGGGTTGCAACCTTTGTATGGGATAAATTGTGTTCGTGGTCGGATTTACTTCATACTTAGTCTTAATGCTCATTGATACAATTATTTCTCCTTATAGTTGCCTTATTTCCGTGAATGTATCTAGAAACTTCAACTTTAATATGTAAGTACGTAATTATTATGTTACCACTAAACCGTTGCTTCAAAGTTATAAGGCCATTATCTTCCCACTGTAGGCGTTTAGTGGAGGGGGAGAGAGTGTTTCGTCTCCCCGGACGCCTTGAGTTCGGGTCGGGTTCCGCTAGGTGGCGACGAGCCTAGGTGTTCTTGCAAGCGGTACCCCGGCATACGGTTCAGATATATATGAGTTCCGAACGCCGGTAAGATAGGTGTCTGGGGCAGGAATCGTCTGTTGTTAGCCCCACTGACAAGTCTGACAGACGATCCCGAGATGAAACACCTTTTTCTCCACTCTCCTACACACCACAGTTGCGCGCACCGCCGCCGCTTCTCGGACAGAATATGAACAGCGAGACAAGGCGGGCCAACTTCTATTATTACTGCAACATTTGTGACGATAACGCTTGAAATCTAAGATGGCGACATGACGAAATTAAATCTCTATAGGGGTGAACAGGGGGATAAAATGTTTCATGGAGAAACAGTATCAATTTCCGAGGGCATTAAACGGTTTCCTGTGCGATCGAAGCCGCGGGCAAAAGCTAGTACAACACACATAGTAGGAAATTTAATTTGCTACCAAAAAGGTCTCTTAACATTGTGCCATAGCTCGCACCGTTTCCGAGATATTTCCCTTTATATTGATGGTGCGGCGTCGGATCTTTTAAATATCTAGATATATCTCGAAAACTACGCATCTGATCAAAAAATGTCATAGAACATAAATAGTAGGCAATTTGATTTCCTATAAAAAAGCTCTATTAAGATTTTGCCGTAGTTCGCACCGTTTCCAAGATATTTGCAGATTTACCTCAAGGAAAGGGGCGTCACGCACATATTCCGAGATATTTCTTCTTCTTCTTGTTCTTCTTCTGCACAACTGCGCTGGAAGTGGCATTTACAGCTCGGAATAGTGAATACAGCTTAGAATAGTGCAGCGTTACCTCAAAGAAAGGGGCCACAGTGTTTCTTCTTCCTTATAATGTTGGTGCGGCTTCGGAACTTTTAAATATCTCGATATATCTCGAAAACTGCGCATCTGATCAAAAAATATCATACAACATAAATAGTAGAAAATTTAATTTCCTACAATAAAGGTCTCTCAACCGTTTGCCGTAGCTCGCACCGTTTCCGAGATATTTGCAGATTTACCTCAAGGAAAGGGGCGTCACGCACATATTCCGAGATATTTCTTCTTCTTCTTGTTCTTCTTCTGCACAGCTGCGCTGGACGTGGCATTTACAGCTCGGAATAGAGAATACAGCTTAGAATAGTGCAGAGTTACTTCAAAGAAAGGGGCCACGGGGTTTCTGCATCTTTAAAACGTGTGTACGTGTACGAATTTCGCACATCTCGTACGAATATCTCGGTCGGTAGCATGGGTCGATAATCCCGTCTTCACCAAATAAGCAAAAGTAATCGCTGCTGCGCTGTCTAACCACCGATCCGAGCGCTCGCCAATATTAAAACTCCTAAATTCGAACCGTTACGGCATTAATGCAAAAGCAATTCAGAGAACGATTATCAAGCCACAACAGCGACCTAGAGCTTTATCTTTACTGGAGTTTAGAGCGCTTTTAAATTCAATTCAGTGCCTTGCACCGCGAAGTCTGTGAATCGTGTAAACCCAAATTAAAACACAAGTGTGATATTTGTAGTGCTTAATTCACGACTCATTGTGTAAAAATTATAAGTTATACACAATTAGTGACCGCTAAGCAGTGTCGTTCATCTTCTCCTCGACGCCCACGTCTTTGAAAAGACGGAATCCACGCCTTTTTCGAAAACTCTAATTCTCGCCGAGAACACATTATTTCTAATGTGGATATAGTAATAATGATATTGTTATTAAATGTACACTGATCTGTAGGAAGGTATCATTATATTACATTATATCTAATGTAGATAAACTAATAATGATATTGTTACTAAATGTACATTGATCTGTAGTAACGAATCAGTATATTACATTATATCGAATGTAGATATACTAATAATGATATTGTTATTAAATGTATATTACATATCTAATGCAGATATAGTAATAATGATATTGTTATTAAATGTATATTACATATGTAGCGCAGATACAGTAATGATGATATTGTTAGTAAATATACATTGATCTGTAGGAGGGAATCAGTATATCACATTATATTTAATGAAGATATAGTAATAACGGTATTGTTATTAAACGTGTATTACATATCTAACGCAGATGTAGTAATAATGTTATTGTTATTAAATACACATTGATCTGTTGGAGGGAATCAGTATATTCGATTATATCTAATGAAGATATAGTAATAATGATATTGTTATTAAATGTATATTACATATCTAATTCAGATATGGTAATAATGATGTTGTTATTATATGTATATTACTGTTCAGGATTGATGGAAATCCTGGATGGATTGCGCTGGGAAAGAATTTTACACTTGCTGGGTCGGTTTCACAAATTGATTTATTTGAGTCAATGATAAAAATTGCGTGAACGCGATGAACTGACAAATAATGATTAAGCTTACAATGATCAGCTGTGAATCTTTGCGTACAAGAAAATGAATCGTCTGAATGATTTTGATTACAATTACAATGATTCGTCGTGAAGAATGATCTTACTTGAGTTGAGACATATAAATTATTGATTTGATCTGTCACCTGATCCGTTGAATTGACAATTGAATTGATCGGCAGTCGTGAACAATAAGCCCCGTTAATTTTATTAATTCGGCCCGCTATGGTGATGGTGCCCGTGAGCGCGTGCGAGATTGACACGTGGTTGGCGGTTCACGTTTCAATGAATTATTTGTAAGTGAACATTACCTTGTGATCCTGGTCGCTAGCACGGTTGCGAGGGATCGTGAGCTGAAGATTTGACTCGTGAACTGGGATGAATCGCACTTGAACACTTTTTTGAGACGCACGTGGTGATCGGTGTGAATCAGTGATCGATAATGGCGGCGTTGCGCGCGAGCCGGCGAGAAGACCCCTGCTCAAGCGTTACCTAGATGGGCAACTCCCGATCGATAAATCGATCGACCGTGAGCGCCATCATGGCTGAGCGGATTCTCAAACAATTACATATCTAATGCATATATAGTAATAACGATATTATTACTAAATATACATTGATCTGTAGTAACGAATCAGTATATTACATTATATCAAATGTAGACGTTCTAAGAATGGCATTGTGATTAAATGTATGTTACATATCTAACGGAAATGTAGTAGTAATGATATTGTTATTAAATATATATTACATATCTAACGCAGATATAGTATTAATGATATTTTTATTAAATGTACATTGATCAGTATTAGGGAATCAGTATATTACATTATATCTGATGAAGATATAGTAATAATGATATTGTTACTACTTGTACACTGATCTGTAGGAAGGTATCAGTATATCACATTATATCTAATGTAGATATAGAAGTAATGATGTCGTTATTTAATGTATATTACATACCTAATGCACAAATAGTAATAATGATATTGTTATTAAATGTACCTTGATCTGTACGAAGCAATCTGTATATTACAACATTTCTAACGTAGATATAGTAACAATGATATTGTTATTAAACGTGTATTACATATCTAACGCAGATATAGCAATAATGATATTTTTATTAAATGTACATTGATCTGTATTAGGGAATCAGTATATTACATTATATCTAATGCAGATATAGTAATAGTGAAATAGTTATTAAATGTATATTACCTATCTAATGCAGATATAGTAATAATGATATTGTTATTAAATATATATTACATATCTAATGCAGATATAGTAATAATGATATTGTTAATAAATGTACATTGATCTGAAGTAACGACTCAGTATATTACATTATGTCTAATGTAGATATAGTAATAATGATATTGTTATTGAATGTGTTACGTCCGAATTATTTTCAATAATTCGACCGTAGCTAAGATCTATTTCCATTTTCTTTCTGATAGTTTTGAATAGTTTGACCGTTAACATACCGAATTTGTGTACTTCATCAGTGCGTAGCACTTGGACATAATCCCAGGCGAGGCGCACAAGGGAGGCTATAATTAGTTCGATTCAAATAATAAGAAGTAAACCTTCCTTAGCACGATTGCCTCGTCGAAACCGCGTAGCAATAAACATATAGAATTTCGAACCCGCTAAGGTTAAGGAGAAATATTATCAACATCTTTCGCCGTGCGGTTAAGCAGTGCGACGCATTTGGAAGTTTCCCCGCTTAATCGTGCAGAACAAGGGAAATACGATTTTGTTTTACATCGCGAGCAATATACCTCTCCTACCTGCGAAGCGTGCGTCAGCCGACCCTTCCACGAGGAATGAATGCAATTAAAATCGAAAGCAATTAGAATGAAACGGAATGAAACTGTTGTATGACTATGGAATGCGAAGGTTTGCGTGACAACCACTGAGGTTTGAAATTTGTCGACCGACGTTCAAGAACGTTCGAGGCGAAGGTCGACCAAGGCAATAAACATCGACAACAAACTACAGTTAAACGTTAAACGTAGAACGTTTAGAAAATACGAAAATTGTTAAAACTGATGTACGCGGAACTAACAACCATTAAATGCAGTAACGAATTTGCATACATCCGCGATTTGATAATAATTACAAATGTCGATTGCCTTTTTCCGTTAACCGCCGAAACACAAATGAGAACGGAATAATTTCACGTTATTCATTATTAGTCATTCAAAATAATAAGCTAGCATCTATTAAGAAAGGCTAAATGTTCTTCGTTGCCGAAATATCATTTATAAATATCATTTATAAGAGCCTCTTTTACAAGTAAATTCAAACAAATAAGGTCGCAATAGATTTCGAATATTCCAGAAGTATAGAAATTGCGACGCACTAAATTCATCGCGTTAGAGGGGTAAAAAGAGAAAGATAGCCTACGATAGACAGAGTCGGAAGGAAGGTCAAGAAGGGATGAGAACTCGGGAAACGCGCCTAGACAAAACCAATACGCGCGGGCCTTCCCCTTCGACACGTACCCTGATTTGCCAAATGATGTCCCCACTTTGGGCCTATGATCGCGGGTCGAACCCTGAGATACGATCGCTTGACTGAGGCAAAATGACTCTTCGTCGAAAAATCGTGAGGTACGTGACGGGGAGCCCGTGTTCGCGTCGAGTAATAGTTTACGCGTGAAAAATTGTAGTAATTAGTTGACCGGTAAAGTCCTTGTAAAAGGCAGAGTGCCGGGAGATTGCGGTTCTCGTTTCCGCGTAAAAGATTCTTGTGAATACGTAAAATTTCATACTTTTCAATTTCTATCTTTTCACTTTTGCTTTTAAATCGTCCGATAATTAATATATTTTCTTTTTCCGCGTCGCGTCGTTTTTGAAATAAATTATCGTTTTCGGTCCGTAATAGTAACACCGTCGAAAGGCCGATCGCGAACGCGTAGTGCGTGACAAAGTTTCTCATCTCTTCTTCGCCTTCCAGATTTCCAGACAACACCAAGCGAACAACGAACAATTTGTATTATCATATATCAATTTGCATCGATCTTGGTAAGTTATCTATTTCATTTTGTCCAATACGACGAATCTGGAATTCAGTGAGGCAAAACGGGCGATCTTGAAACCGCGTGTCCTGGAAGTTCCCCCAAGATCGTTTTGTTCTACATCGTATCAAGGTATCGAAGACGTTTCGCAATTTTTAACAATAATTCCGTTTGCGACAACGAGAGGCGGCCCATGAAACCGTTGGTTTTGGAAGTTCTCCCCATGGGACCGTTTCCTCTCATCGTTATTTAATTGTTCATCGAAATCGCCGCTCGAATCATATTTAAATTCTGTTCTACGATTCAATAGTTTTCAATCATATTTAATTTCGCCGATATTGTTAAAACACATATCTAAATTGCATTTTTTCTATATTTCCAACAGTTCGAATTCTTTGTAACCAATTTATTTACTGTCATGCTTTTCTTTTTTTGAAATTCTATTTCTTTTTGTTACACATAACTCGTTTCAGATTCATTTTAGTTTAACACACTTCCTTCCTAACATTCACGCTAACCATCTTTGCATAAATCCACACGAGGGGCTCGTATGGGACCAGAGCATTGACGAACTCAATCAACAACTTCAGAATCTTATTATAAAATTAAACGATTGTTTTTATTGTTCCGATCGTTAACGACCTAACATCGTCGAGCGCGATCGGGACTGGTGGCAGCGATAATACCGTTCTCAACCGCGTATTACTCAACCAAAGGAAAAGAGATAGTAATATAATCTAACTAATTTAACCTTTCTTTTCTTTTTATGTTTTTGTACGTCGCGCGCCGCATCACGCTCGCGACGTAACAAATATATATTACATATCTAACGCACATATAGCAATAATGATATTGTTATTAAATGTACATTGATTTGTAGGAACGTATCAAGATATTATATTATATCTAATGTAGATATAGTAATAATGATATTGTTATCAAATGTATAATACATATCTAATGCACATACAGTAATAATGATATTGTTATTAAATGTACCTTGATCTGTACGAAGCAATCTGTATATTACAATGCATATTACATATCTAACGCGAATATGGTAATAATGGTATTGTTATTAAATGTACACTGATCTGTAGGAAGGTATCAGCATATTACATTATATCTAATGAAGATGTAGAAATAATGATATTGTTATTAAATGTATATTACATATCTAATGCTGATATAGTAACAATGATATTGTTATTAAATGTATATTACATATCTAACGCAGATATAGTAATAATGAATTTGCTCTTAAGGGGGGCGTTTCATTTTTTCGGTGAAAAAAATCGATTTTTTCTTTTTTACGTAATCTTGTAGTTTGAAGTCTTTAGAATATCTGTACAAAGTTTCAATTCAAAACTAATTAAATTGTGAACGTTATAGACAGTAAACCGACTTGGCGCGCAGGTATATTACGGAGCGCGTAGCAACTTTAAACGCGTTTTTCTCGAAACAGGTTTTTTACAACTGGCGGTCGTGATTTCTAAACAACTATTTAATCGATTGACTTGAAATTTTAACTGTATGTTCAGAAAACATCCCTTTATTGTCTGAACTAAGGAAAAAGTGATATGTTGTATATATTTCTTTTTATCGCAAGAACAGTTACCAATTTTAAGAGTAAAATCGATCATCCAAGTTTGACAAGCTGCCATTTGCTCAAAACCCATTTTTTTTTCTTAGTTGTCGTTCATGCGAGAACTACAAGTATACAGAACAAAATACCATTGGATTTATTGGCTTCAGATAATCGTAACAACTGATATCGTGCACGCCAGCAAAAGAGGAACCCCTCGCAGTATCCAAGTTTACAGCGAACACAATGTAATATTTTTAACTATAAAAATATTTTTAAGTACACAAATATATTGTCAAAAGATGCACCAAAGATGAAATTAAAATACTGCGTAGTTTTGCTGAAAAAGATTCCCAAAAAATTCGTTTTTTTCCGCCGAAAAAAATGAAACGCCCCTCTTAAATGTATATTACATATCTCATGCAGATAAAGTAATAATGATAATGTTATTAAATGTATATTACATATATAATGCAGATATGGGAATAATGCCATTCTTATTAAATGTACATTGATTTGTAGTAAGGAATCAGTATAATACATTATATCTAATGCACATATAGTAATAATGATATTGTTATTAAATGTATATTACATATCTAATGCAGACATGGTAACAATGATACTGTTATTAAATCCACATTGCTCTGTAGGAGGGAATCAGTATATTACATTACACCTAATGCGCATATACTAATAATGGTATTGTTATTAAATGTATATTACATATCTAATGCAGATATAGTAGTACTGCTACTGGTATTAAATGTATATTACATATCTAACGCAGATATAGTAATAATGATATTGTAATTAAATTTACATTGGTCTGTAGGAAGGTACCAAGATATTATATTATATCCAACGTAGATATACTAATAATGATATTGTTATTAAATGTACATTGGTCTGTATGAAGGAATCAGTATATTACATTATTCCTAACATAGATATAGTAATAATGATCTTGTTCTTAATTGTAGATTACATATGTAATGTAGATATTGTAATAATGGTGGTGTTATTAAATGTACATTAATCTGTCGGAAGGTACCAAGATATTACATTTTATCTAATGTAGATATAGTAATAATGATATCGTTAATAAATGTATATTACAGATCTAATGCACATATAGTAATAATGATTTTGTTATTAAATGTATATAACATATCTAATGCAGATATAGTAATAATGGTTGTTGATATTAAACACACATTGATCCGTAAGAAGGTATCAGTATATTACATTATATCTAATGTAGATATAGTAATAATGATATTGTTATTAAATGTATATTACATATATAATGCAGATATGGGAATAATGCTATTCTTATTAAATGTACATTGATTTGTAGTAAGGAATCAGTATATGACATTATATCCAATGAAATTATAGTAATAACGATATTGTTATTAATTGTATATGACATATCTAATGCAGATATGGTAGTAATGATATTGTTACTAAATGCACATTGATCTGTAGGAGGGAATCAGTATATTACATTATATCTACAGTAGATATAGTAATAATTATATTGTTATTAAATGTACATTGATCTGTAGGAAGGTATCAAGATATTGCATTATATCTAATGTAGATATAGTAATAATGATATTGTTATTGAATGTATAATACATATCTAATGCACATATAGTAATAATGATATTTTTATTAAATGTACATTGATCTGTAGTAAGGAATGAGTATATTCCATTACATCTAACGTAGATATAGTAATAATGATATTGTTAGTAAATCGACAGTGACCTGTAGGAAGGTATCAGCATATTACATTATATCTAATGTAGATATAGTAATAATGATATTGTTATTAAATGTACATTGATCTGTAGTAACGAATCAGTATATTACATTGTATGTAATGTAGTTATACTAAGAATGATATTGTTATTAAATGTATATTACATATCTAACGCAGATATAGTAATAACGATATCCTTATTAAATGTACATTGATCTGCAGGAAGGCATCAAGATATTACATTATTCCTAATGTACATATAGTAATAATGATATTGTTATTACTCTTAACATTTTGCCAAAGTTCGCACTGTTTTCGAGATATTTGCAGATTTACCTCAAGGAAACAGGCCTCACCTACACATTCCGAGATATTTCTTCTTCTTCTTAGTCTTCTTCTGCACAGCTGCGCTGGAAGTGGCATTTGCAGCTCGGAATAGTGAATACTGCTTAGAATAGTGCAGAGTTACCTCAAACAAAGGAGCCACGGTGTTTCTGTATCTTTATAATGTAATTACGATATCTGCATTAGATATAATATAATACACTAATTCCGTCCTACAGATCAATGTACATTTAATTACAATATCAATGTCGCTATATCTACATTAGATATAATGCAATATACTCTTTCCGTGCTACAGTTCAATGTACATTTAATAACAATATCTTTATTACTTTATCTGCATTAGATGTGTAATATACACCTAATTACTATATATACATTAGACATAATGTAATATACTGATCCCTTCCTAAGATCAATGTACATTTAATAACAATATCATTCTTACTATGTCTGCATTAGGTATGTAATATACATTTACTAACGGTATCATTATTACTATATCTACATTAGATATGATGTAATATACTGATTCCTTCCTACAGAACAATGTACATTTACTAACCATATCATTATTACTATATCTACATTAGATGTAATGTAATATGCTGATTCCTTTATACAGATCAATGTACATGTAATAACAATATCATTGTTACCAAATCTGCATTAGATATGTAATACACATTAGAAATAATACTATTACTACTATATCTACACTGGATATAATGTAATATACTGATCCACTTCCTCAGATCAGTGTACATTTAATATCAATATCATTGTTACTATATCTACATTGGATATAATGCAATATACTCTTTCCTTCGTACAGTTCAGTGTACAGTTAATAACAATATCTTTATTACTCTACATGCATTAGATGTGTAATCTACACTTAATAACAATATCATTATTACCATATCTACATTCGATATGATGTAATATACTGATTCCTTTCTACCGAACCATGTACATTTAATAACCATATCATTATTACTATATCTACATTAGATATAATGTAATATACAGTTAATATCAATGTCATTATTACTACACCTACATGAGATATAATGTAATATACATTTAATAACAACATAATTGTTACTTTATGTATATCAGATATGTAATATACATTTAATAACAAAGTGATTATTACTACATCTACAGGAGATATAAAATAATATACATTTAATAACAATATAATTGTTACTATATCTACATCAGATATGTAATATAGATTTAATAACAATGACATTGTTACTATATCTAAATGAGATATAATGTAATCTACATTTATAAGAACTATCATTATGGCACTAGCTCTACATGAGATGTAATGTAATATACATTTACTCACAAAGTCATTATTACTATATGTACATAAGATATAATGTAATATATTTAATAACAATGTATATTACTATATCTACATGAGATATAATGTAATATACATTTAATAATAACATAATTGTTACTATATCGATATCAGATATGTATTATACATTTATAAAAAGTGATTATTACTACATCTACAGGAGATATAAAATAATATACATTATAACAATATAATTGTTACTATATCGATATCAGATATGTATTATACATTTAATAACAATGTCGTTATTACTATATCCACATGAGATATAATGTAATACATTTAATAACAATGTCATTATTTCTATATCTACATCAGATATGTAATATACATTTAATCACAATTATTACTATATCTACATGAGATATAATGTGAGATGCATTTAACAGGAATATCATCGCTGGCATATCTAAACTAGATAAGTAGAATACATTTAGTATTAATGTCATTACTACTATATCTACATGAGATGTAATATACATTTACTAACAATGTCATTATTACTATATCTGCATGAGATATAATGAAATATTGTTGGAAAATGATGTTAACAATCTACAATTTGTAACGCATTTATTCCTAAGATGCACCAATAAACGAATTCAAGTTAATTACAATTACACGCGACAAAACCGCCGACGCAATGGAGGAGGGACAGTACCCGGGCCCCCCCCCGTCCTCCGGCCCTTCGTGGGTCCTTCGTGACGCAATCTACATACACAAGTACGCGACAACGGGCTCAAACGCCGCAACAACAAATGGGGAACTTGCCGCGAGAACGGTTAACACCTAATCGCCCTTCAGTGACGTAGTATCGACTATGCAGGCCCCTTTGTTTGCCCCGTGTCACAAGGCCGTGGACAAAAATCACGAAAATGTTATATTGCGTTGTTCGTTTGCTTGTGCGTTCGCGCGGTTGCACTTGGAAATCGTAAGCGATTATACGATAGCTGCGTTCTTGGCCGCGTTCGAACGGTTTGCTTCTCGTCGCGGATTGTCCGCGACGGTAGTTCTCCGACAACGGTACAAATTTCAATGGCGCATGTAAACGAACTAGCAACGCGAATCCGAACACTACGCGCGGACAATGACTTTCTGAAGGGACATGGCTACGCGAGGAATAGACTGGAAATTCATTCCCCCCGGCGCCCCCACTTCGTGGGCCTCGGGAAGAGGGCGTAAATATGCGTCAAGTATCACTTGAAACGAATTATAGGTTCTTTCACCCCCGACGTACGAGGAATTTTCGCACTAACGTGTTAAAATAGAATGTTGTTTTAACTCGCGACCGTTATATCCGATGTACGATGATCCCGAATCGCTCGACACACTGACACCGGGAACTTTCTAGTAGGTTCAAGTTTACTTACCGTTCCCGATGTCTCAATGGCGAGCATAGCAGATACGCGGCTCTCTCGTTGGCAAGCGGGACAAAAACTTCACGAGCGCTTCTGGAGGTTATGGTCCTCTGATTATCTAACAGCACTACAAACGAAGACCAAATGGCGAACTGCGCGCGAGTCTCTGCGAACGAACGATCTACTCCTTCTTCGCAATCCGATACGACCCCCGACACACTGGGAAATGGGAAGAGTGGTGGAAGTCTTTCCGGGAAAAGACGGTCGCGTGTGCGTAGTCCGCGTAAAAACAGCTAGCACCGTATTGACACAACCGATTACACAGCTATGTAAGCTGCCAGTTCAGCCGATCTATGAATGAGCCATGGAAAAAAAACAGAGAAGCGGGTAAATACACGTAGTTCATTGTCCCGCGGCGATTTTGGCTAGCGTAGTAGGCAAAAACTGTAAATATCCTATAGAATGCGTGTTGTGTCTGTTGGCGAATAATAGCTGAGGTATGCATACTAATTGATCACGGATGATCGAGGCGGGCGGAATGTTGGAAAATGATGTTAACAATCTCCAATTTGTAACGCATTTATTTCCTAAGCTACACCAATAAACGATTTCAAGTAATTACAATTACATGCGACAAAACCGCCGACGGAAAGGAGGAGGGACGTACCAGGGTCCCCCTGTCCTCCGGCCCTTCGTGTGTCTTTCGTGACGTAATCTACATACACAAGTACGCGGCTCTCCGAAAATGACCATAAAAGGTAACAAGTAGCGATGTACAAAATTTGATTGGAGGTCGCAGAGCCGCTGAAACAATACGTGTGACCCGCGATGAGTCACCGAGCGCAGAGGCTATAGAGGTTGCGCGACAAAGCGGCACGCGTAGATACAAACTGTATTGTATACCTCAGTAACGATCGCGGCAGTCAATAAAGCTAATTTTACTTTTCGACTAAAAAGTTCGTAGTCACTTCCATCCAGATTATTCCTGCATGATATTGTGGCTGAATCAGCATTCGTCTTACCTTATTTCAATATTATACAAATATACATTTAATAACAACCCATAATTGTTTACTATATCTATATCAGATATGTAATATACATTAATGACAAACTGATTATTACTAATCTACAGGAGATGTAATGTAATATACATTTAAATAAGAATATCGTAATTGGCATATCAGGACTAGGATAAGTAATATACATTTAATAACAATATCAGTATTGGCATATCTACTTGGATATGTAACATACATTAATAGCAATGTCATTATAATATAATCTACATGAGACATAGTGTTATATAAATTTAATAACAACATAATTGGTACTATATCTATATCAGATATGTAATATATATTTAATAACAATGTCATTATTACTATATCTACATGGGATATAATGTTATATACATCTAATAACAATATAATTGTACATATATCTACATCAGATATGTAATATACATTTAATAACAATGTCATTATTAGTATATCAACATGAGATACAGTCTAATATACATTTAATAACAATATCACTGTTACTATATCTACATCAGATATGTAATATACATATAATAAGAATATCATTATTGGCATATCTAGACTTGAAATGTCGTATACATTTAATAACAATATCATTATTACTATATCTGCATGAGATATAATGTAATATACATTTAGTAAGAATATCATCATTGGCATATCTAGACAAGATAAGTAATATACATTTAATAACAATGTCATTATTACTATATCTGCATGGTATATAATGTAATATACATTTAATAACAATGTCATTATTACTATATCTACCTGAGATATAATGTTATATATATCTAATAACAATATAATTGTCCATATATCTACATCAGATGTATAATATACATTTAATAACAATATCATTGTTACTATATCCACATCAGATATGTAATATACATATGTAACGACCTGAGAAAACACAACACCTTTTTTTTCATTTCATTTTATTTGTTGTAATTAATTTTTTTATATATATTTCGTACACAATGTTTTTTTTAATTTCTAATCTATAATAATTTTGTAATAAATAATTTCATTTTTGTCGATAACCGAGTTTGCTAAATTCGTCGATAAACGTATAGTCGATAAGTCAGACGGTAAAACAGATTATCGATAAATTATCGACGTCTGACCGCGTATGCGCCAGCGCAACCTCAATGAACACGCGGTAGGGTGAAGTTCTAGAGCGGGGATGCTGGACCGTCACGTGATGGGGAAATCCCAGCTACCCCAAGAAACTCTATGTGGAAAAAAGCGCCGAGTCAGCAAAATCTGAGTATAAATAGAGGCGTTCCACACGGTAGCAGCGCAGATCTTCTCTGACCACGGTCAGAAGCAGACAATACTCTGATAAGTAGAGGAAAGCTTGCACTGAGCTGTTTAGGCAGCAATAGAGCGCGAGTAGTAGCTTCATCCTTCTCTTCCATTGGTGGCGTGCAGTACTACGGATCAGTAGACTTCCTACTCACGGTACGCAACGTGTTAAACAGGTGTTAAGCTAAGCCAACACTCAAGTGTAAAGAGCTAGCGAGGAGCCGAGCTCCTTGAGACGGCCTGCATCTAACACAGCTCTGGCTAGCCCAGAAACCGATTGCGACCCGTAGGAAAAGTTCACTCGAATCCAAAGTGTTGCACAAACCTTTGGAATAGTTTCCAAAGTAATTGGTAAATTAAACAGAGTATTGACTGTAGAAGAAGACTAAGCCACGTTCGCGTTAGCGTTAATTATTATTAATTATACTAACTATTATTCTATTACTAATCATATATTTCTTATTGTATTCCCATTAGGGCGAACAATTATAATTCTTAATGTATTCTTATTTCTAGCCGTACTCATTGTAATATTAAGCGATTTATTTTATATTATATTCAATTAATATTCACTTACCTTATTGAATTGAATAAACAAATTACAATTAGTTCTAGCACATTAGCGTTTGGATTTCACTCCTTAACCGCACACCACACGAACCTATAATCCCTAATACACAGAATACGAGTCGCCTTCTAAGGGAACCGCTCTCCCTACAAGTCGGTGCAGTGACGTACTCACTCTGAGTCGTTACATGTATAATAACAAAGTCATATTACTACATCTACATGACGATATGAAATAATATACAATTAATAAGACTATCATTATTGGCATATCTAGACTTGAACATGTCGCATACATTTCATAACAATGTTATTATTACTATATCTGCATGAGATAGAATGTTAATATACATTTAAAAAGAATATCATCATTGGCATATCTAGACAAGATAAGTAATATACCATTTAATAACAATTTCATTACTACTATATATACATGATATATAATGTACTATACATTAATAACAATATCTTTATTGGCTATCTACATTAGATATGTAATATCCATTTAATAACAATGTCACTATTAGTATATCTACATGAGGTATAATATAATATACATTTAATAAGAATATAATCATTGGCATCATCTAGACTAGCTAAGCAATATACATTTAATAACAATGTCATTATTATCTATATCTACCTGAGATATAATGTAATACACATTTAAACAATATAATTGTTCTACCATATCTACATCAGATATCAATGTACTATACATTTAATAACCATGGTCATTAGTACTATATCTACATGGAGATATCAATGTAATATACATTTAATAACAATGTCATTTATTACCATATCTTACCTGCAGATATAATGTAATACACATTTAATAACAATATAACTGGTACTCTATCTACATGAGATATAACCGTCAATATACATTAATCAGAATATCTCTTATTTGGTATTTTATAGATTAGATATGGGATATACTGTTGCGCCTGGGAGTGGAGCTCGCGCTTTCCATAGTTAAATGAATACGCCAGGAGCAAACTAGACTGTCTATATTTCAGTACACAATGTGGTTTAGCAATAGATCCGTACAGGTCGGCTTCCCGATACAATCTGATATTCAAAAGACGCGCGGTTGTCTAAGAGACTTCAAGCATCCGGTGGACGTGTTTCCGCTCGAAGCAAGGGATAGCTTCACTTATGATTCGACGACAGCTTCGGACGGGGCAGTCGATGGCTCCTTCGATATATCAAGAAGCGGTCGATGCGTCGAAAAGAGCGGGAACTTTCACCGTCGCAACATTGCTCCCCTCCTTCAATAAGCGGTCGACCCGACCGTGGGCATCTTCATACTTGTAACCATCTTCACGTAGGCGATCAATAACCCAAATCAAGTCATAGTCTCTAACACGGGCTGTCAGTCTTCCATGGATGCTAACCTCTTCTTAGTACTCGCCTGAAAGGAGGTTAAAACCAAAAGCGTAACAGTTACTAAGTGGCCCTCTCAGGCAGCTAACGTCTTGACATTCTCCCCTTAGTCCCAGGGGAAAACCACTCAAATCCCTGAGCAAGACGCCGGTTCAGTGCTAACAAGTCACCTTAGAAACCGCTCCAATTTCCTATTCTTCTTTCTTCGATTTCCAATTCTTCTTAGCACTCTTCTTTCTTCGAGGGAGGTCCCGACAGTTCCTCGCCCTTCCCTTTTGATTCCTGGACCTTCACGCCTTCCTATCGAAGTCTTCTCGGATGAAGAAATTCCAGTCCAACGGGTTCACTCTACCGGGGATGCTCCCTAGCCATCAAGGATGAAATCTTTCCTCGGATGGACTGGTGGTCCGGAGCATACCACAACTACGCAGTCCGATGCCCAGGAACCCCGAATACAAACAATTCAAAATAAAGGGACACCGTCACGACACCGGTCGAGGGGATGCCCTCTTCCTCCGAAGAGAACAACACTTCCTCCATCGCCCCCCCTTTTCGACCCACGCGTAGCCAGCAAGTTTACCGTGGGCCGAAAGAAACTTCACCCCTGGCTTTGTGCGGACGAAGCGTCTTCTTCTAGGCGATGAGTACGTCCAGAAACACCCTCCTCCAGTCTCCTATTCTTGATCCCTTCCCTATTAGGTGTTTCTTCCCCGTGAATGTTCATATGGAGGCACAAACGATTCACGTTGAACCACCTTAGGTTTAGATTTTGGGGAGCGAAATATGAGGGTAGATTAAGTCATTTAACCGGTTCATAACTTCCTACGGTCCTTCCCCCCAATCAAACTGGAGTTTAGGACATTTTCCTTTCATTCTTCGGGGATTGTAAAACCACACCTTGTCCCCAGGAATAAAGGAAATTGGCCTTGCAAAGAATCATACCAGGATTTTGTCTTTTCCGCACAAATTCGCATACGATGACGAGCGAATTTGTGAATCTCTTCAATCTTCTTTTCTGGTTCCTCGATGTAAACAGTTTCTTCTTTATGTTCCGAGGCAATAGTTCCTCTGAGCAGATCCAAAGGCAAACGTAACTCTCGTCCCATCAGAAGCATTGAAGGACTATTTTGAGTAATTTCATGTCGAGAAGAACGATAGGCCAATAAAAACGTCGGAATCCATTCATCCCAATCCTTTTGATGTTCCGCCACAAATTGGGATAAATACTGCATCAAGGTCCATATCAACCGTTCTACGAGTCCATCTGACTGAGGGTGCAAGGGAGTAGTTCTCGTTTTCTTTATCCCCAAAATTTTCATCAACTCTTTAAAGACAGTTGACTCAAAACTGCGACCCTGATCAGAATGAAGCTCCAACGGTACTCCATGCCGACTTATCACCTCCCTCATCAGGGCGTGGAAATTGTCGTCCGCCTGCTGGTCGGAAGCGGAACCACCTCAAGCCACTTCGTGAAATAATCCACACAACCACGCGCGTACTTGGTTTCCAGAAGAAGACCTTGGTAAGGGACAACAAGTCGAGCGCGATCCTCTCAAAAGGTGCCCCTACGTTGTAGACTTTCATGAGTCCTCTTCCCTTCCCCGAAGGACCTTTCTTCGCCGTACACGATGACATCGATGACACCAATCTTCCACATCTCTTCGGTGACTAAGCCAGAAAACCGCCGTCGAACCTTGGCCAAGGTCTTACGTATCCAAAATGTCCTCCAGACGACACATCGTGGCACTCCTGAAGAACCTCTTCGACTTAACTCTTCGGTACAATCAATAGTCTTTCAGCTCTTTTCCATCATACAGACTCCCATCTTCGAAATAATAAATCCTGATGAATTTCTAAAGAGTCCCAAATGCCCAGAGAAACTTTGCCCAAGAAGAAAGAGCAGAGAAACTCCTGCCAATCCGGTTATGCCTCCTCTCTATCTTTCGTAATAAAACCATGTAACAGTACATTCGTTACAGTTACATAGTATAAACACGTAGTATAGATTTTTCTTGGGAGATCTGGAACTATAGCGATGGTATGTGCTCACCTACTTATTTTTCAAAGTGGAGCGCCGTGCGCGGATCCCCCTCCTTCGAACGCCCGGACGAAGGAGCTCAGTGTCGATCCATCGATCGACACTCTGGTCCCAAACGACAAGCCGAACGGACGCTTCACCTACGGCTCTCTTCCAAGAGACAACGATTAAGATTGCGATCCAGCAAGTCGTGCTAGAGCCAGAGCTTGGACACCTCCCTTTCATAAGTAGTGGCCTTTATCTTGGGACTCAGCACCCTCGAAAGATCGCTCTACACAGGCATATCCGAGGACGACGTTGACTCCTAGGGAAACCTAGTCGAGTCATCCTCGTTTTGCTTGTGCTCTGGCAATTTTACATTGCAATTTGGAAGGGCCGTGATCTCGCTCTTGGCATTCTTAAATTCTTCCTTGAGTACGTCTCGTACGACAGGAAGAACGTTGACGGATTCCGGCAAATCCACGGTTATCGGATTCTCTTAATTCACGTATTTCAATCTGCAACAGGAGTCGAGGGTCGGGACTTAGCGCGCGACCTTCTCATCCTTTGATTGTGAGTGAAATCGTGAAGTCAGTGCCCCTGTCGATCTGAGGTTCGCAGGTGAAACCTCGCTGGACCGGAAGTATCTCGGAATCTACTGGCTCGCCAGTTCTGCGATATTTAAGCGACGCGTAAAAGCTTAATATTTCGCTGCACGGTAATAAATTCAACGTTCCTTTTTGCCTACGCGCTCCACGATCACGTAACCCTTCGTGTGTCGTGAATTCAGTGTATGTTTCCGAAACAAATCGAGCGATAATAACTCGTCCTGGCGAAAGAGTTTGAATCGTTGACGATCTACTAAATCTTGTCACCGTCGTGTATATATTACTTTTTCGCATTCGAGCAGAGTCACGATTTTGCGTTTTGATATCGTCTGCGTTATCTCTACATATATCTATTTTCTTTATCTCTTAAAATGCGTTATTCAACCAGTCATTTTTTCCGTATAAATGAAGGACTGAGTTTTTGAGTCGCGTTAAAGTCGCTCGGACTGGTTGAGATTTTTTCTTACGTTATATGTTCTTATATTACTTTATATTCTATTATAATTATTCCGTGAGATTTAATGCGTTATTCAACCAGTCATTTTTTCGGTATTAAAAGAAGACTGAGTTTTTGGGTCGCGTTAAGTCGCTCGACTGGTTGAAATCTTTTCTTTTGCGTACCATTTTTTTTTTGTATTACACTTTCGATTCGTGTGAATCCGATCCTGCGTGCTTATTGACGATCAATCTAGTCAAGTTCGTTGTATACTATATCTACATAATCTGCGCGTCTATTGAACATCCTATTAGATGAGGAATGCGTTCCGTGATTGTTGAACGCGTAAACTGCCATCATATTTGCGGTGCCTCTACCATTCTGTGATAGGCTATTTTGCCATACTCCAATCACCATTTTTCTGAATAAATCGATATTTTTGTTACACCGCAAAACTACGTCTCGTTACTGACTTCACCGTTCTTCTGCCTTCGCGAACGCGCAGCGAACGCGAACCACTCCTTGAGACGCGTAGGGGAAATCGTCCGCTCGTATACTCGCGGTATCTTCTCCTTCGCATAAGTAGCAAAAGATCTAAACGTTACAACCAATATCCTCGTCTTCCTGTTGATCTTCTATCCATTCTTCAAAATTTTCGGGTTTACAAACCGTCCTGAGGATGTGATTTCCCCTTTTTCTGATCCTTTCCTCCAGACGAGTGCAAGGCTTGCATTGCGAAGTTTCACAGGGTCTTCTCGAAAGACTGTCCGCATTCCTGTGATTCTTTCCCTCTCGATGCTTAATTTCAAAATCATACTCTTGCAAACGCTCAATCCACCTCGCAGTCTGCCCCTCTGGATTCTTGAATGAGAGCAGCCCATCTCAAAGAAGCGTGATCAGTTCTTATCAGAAACCTTCGCTCCATAAAGATAATGATGGAAGTGCTCTATGGATTTTACAATAGCCAACAACTCTCTTCTAGTCACACAATAATTCCTCTCAGCCTTTCCCAACGTTTTAGAGAAAAAGGCTATAACCTTCTCTTGTCCTTCCTGGAATTGAGAGAGGACTGCTCCAATTGCAACATTCGAAGCATCCGTATCAAGAATAAATCCATCTCATGTTGAGGGTAGGCCAGAACTGGAGCTTCTACAAGATGTCTCTTCAATTCTTCAAAAGCACCTTGGCATTCTTCTGACCAACGGAAAAGCACTTTGTCCTCAGTAAGACGATGCAAAGGTTTCGCAATGGAAGAGAAACCCTTCACGAATTTCCTATAGTAGGTGCAGAGACCCAGGAAACTTCGCAGCTCAGTCCTGTTCTTCGGGATCGGCCAATTCTGCACCGCTGAAATCTTCTCTGGATCCGTCTTCACTCCATCCTCAGAAACTATGTGCCCCAAATACCTGACTTCCCGGCAAAAGAAATTACATTTCTTCGGGCTCAGTAGAAGTTTGGCGTCGCGCAAGCGGGAGAATACAACTCTTATATGCTCAATCTCTTGATCGAAGCTTTTCGCAAAAATGATTACGTCATCCAAGTAACAAGACAAATCTTCCAGTTCAATCCTTGTAAACATTGTCCATCAGACGCTCGAAGGTGGCTGGAGCGTTACAAAGTCCGAAGGGCATGACTTAAATTGCCACAGTCCTGTGCCAACGCAGAAGGCGGTCTTCTCCTTGTCTTCATCATCAACTAAAATCTGCCAATATCCACTCTGTAAATCTAGCGTCGTGAACCACGTTGAACCGGCCACCGCATCCAGAGTGTCCTCGATCCTTGGCAACGGATAGAATCCTTCTTCGTAACCTCGTTGAGACGACGATAATCCACACAAAACCTGGTACTTCCGTCCTTCTTTTTGACAGGGACAATTGGCGAAGGACCATGGACTCTTTGACTTTTCAATCACCCCTTGCCGTTCCATTTTCGTAAGAAGTTCCTCAACTTCGTCTCGGCGGTGTGCAACGGTAAACGTCGTGGGGTTGTTTAATCGGCGAACAAGTTCCCGTGTCTATTTTATGCTGGACTACACTACATTTTCCTACTTCCTCCGAATTTTTGGCAAATATGTCTTTAAATTCAAGAAGCAGATTCCTGAATGCAAACCGTTGCTTCTTCATTCAAATCTTTTCCACTGCGTATGTACAGTTCTTGAAGATACTCCGGAACGAAATCCTCTTCCTCTCTTGTGCTAAATGCCAACGGTTTCTTCATCAAATTTCTTTTTAGAAAATCAACTTCTCCATGGTGTTCTATACAAAGCTTCCCAAGATAAGTCCAGCTGACAAGAATGCTTTTTGAGGAAATTTGTTCCCAGAATACACTGTTCCGCCATATCGAATAAGGAGGAAATCTTCTTCGGAGTTCAAAGCTACCGATTGTTACCAAGGATCGCTGTTTTCCATAAATCGGTAATTTCTCCCCAGAGATGGAGAAATTTGGGGACTATAGAGTTTTTCCGTTCCCGCCGTGCCAAATTTGTTATTACTTCCAACTTCTTTACATCCAGTAAATTTAAACTTGAGCCCGTGTCAAGTATTATGGGGCACTCATTTTCTGCGACGAATCCCTCGACGCAGGACCAAAACATTTCCGGCAACTCTTCGTACGACGGGGGCGAACAAAGGTGAAGCCGGAGGGTGCCCCTCTACGCCGACTTCTTCCCGTTTCCCTTCTTCGTTGAAATTCTTCTTTCTTCTTTTTCGGACAATTCCGCCACATATGACCCTTCTCCTTGCAATTCCAGCATTCCATCTCCTGTCTTTCAAGCTTCCGTTTTCCCGGTCTTCTCATTTCTCTCCTTCCGGAATCCCTCTCCGAAGAATAAACCGGTTTAGTAAATGTTTCTTTTTTTTGTAACGGGCGCATTAGCCATTGACTCGACTGCTTCAATCTCCAGAGCCCTGATAACAGCAGCCCTGAGAGATGTGAAACCTCCGAGCCTCAGCATCCGTTTCATTTCCTCATTAGCCAGCGAGGAAACAAATTGTGAGGCAGCAAGCTATCTCTAATTTCTAAAGGGCATTCGCAAAAAGCGGCCTGTGCTAGCCCTCTCAATCTCCGTGGCTAAATCGGAAATAGATTCCCCTTTCCGTTGTTTATAATTTTGAAACTTAACATAATTGAGGTTCTCAAAATTTTTCGTTCCATAACGGAACGCAAGGGCCGAAATTAACGCGGGAAAATCAGTCTGTTTTTCAACGGAAAGAGAAGTCAAAACACTCCGCGCCGGTCCCTCGAGTGATGTGACCAAGGCCAAGGCCTTCCTTGGCTCATCCAACGATTCGCCCCTGCAATCGCCTCAACTGGAGTTTAAACTCCTCCCAGTGTAGTTTTACCATCAAACTTTGTGGTTTCAGAACGTAGCCTAAATCGGAAACGTTCCGCGACACACCAGACATTCCTGTTTGAGAGACCGGAGGTGAGGGCTGGGGTATCGCGAGGACCAGCAGAAGTGGAAGGACTAACAAGAAGGGCTTCGCGATCCCCATCACGGACTGCCGTGGCCGAAACCTTTTCTAAAAATAGTTGGAAATTGGACGATAGCACCTGATAATTGTTCTCCATCGCTGTCATCCGCTCTTCCAGCAGCTTCTGGATCGCTGAAGAAGCCGTTCTCTCCTCTTGCTGTTTCTCTTCCGCGCGAGAGCGCTCCTTTTCCCATCGAGAGTTAAATGCGCGCTGCTGCTCCCTAAACTGCGTCGAGATGCTCCTCTGCGAGCCCTCGAAAAGCGTCTCCAAAGGTCTCCGGAGAACCTGGTCCCCGGCTGAAGATCGAGTTTCTTATCGTCCTACCGACTGCGCCAATGTTGCGCCGGGGAGTGGAGCTCGCGCTTTCCATAGTTAAATGAATACACCAGGAGCAAACTAGACTGGTCTATATTTCAGTTACACAATTGGTTTAGCAATAGATCCGTACAGGTCGGCTTCCCGAGACAATCTGATATTCAATAAGACGCGCGGTTGTCTAAGAGACTTCAAGCACCGGTGACGTGTTTCCGCTCGAAACAAGGGATAGCTTCACGTTATGATTCGACGACAGCTTCGGACGGGGCAGTCGATGGCTCTTTCGATATATCAAGAAGCGGTCGATGCGTCGAAAGAGCGGGAACTTCTCACCGTCGCAACAATATCTATATGAGATATAGTGTAACATACATTTAGTAACAATATAATTGTTACTATATCTACATGAGATATAATGAAATATACATTTAATAACAATATAACTGTTACTATATCTACATCAGAAATGTAATATACATTTAATCACAATGTCATTATTACTATATCTACATGGGATATAAAATAATATACATTTAATAAGAATATCATCATTGGCATATCTAGACTAGATAAGCAATATAGCGCACAATGTCATAATGACATTGTTATTAAATGTGTATTACTTATCTAATGTAGATATGCCCATAATGATATTGTTATCAAATGTATATTACATTATATCTCATGTAGATGTAGTAATAATGACGTTGTTATTAAATGTATATTACATATCTGATGTAGAAACGCCATTAACGATATTGTTATTAATGTATATTACATTATATCTCATGTAGATATAGTAAAAATGGCATTGTTATCAAATGTATGACAGACCTGATGCAGGTATAGAAACAATTATATTACATTATAACTATTATATATGTTACATTATGTAGATTACATTATAACTCATATAGACATAGTAATAATGAAATTGTAATTAATGTATATTACATATCAAGCATAGATATGCCAATAATGATATTCTTATTAAATGTACATTGCATTATATCTCATGTAGATATAGTAATAATGACATTGTTATTGAATGAATATTACATTATATCTCATGTAGATATCAGGTCGTTTTATTGAAAAAATCGACCCCGAAAGGGGCTACCTAAGTACAATAAACCATTTTGTGCGGTCGTTGAAGTGAAAAACTAGACCCCGAAACGGGCTACGTAAGTGCAATACCTAAGTGCAATTAACGAGGCAAGTTCACTAGCCCGACCATGAAATCAGCTGTTCTGCACACCTGTTTCTTCGTCGAGTGACGAAGACCGACACAATAACCCAGGAAGGAATTATCTGCTTTCAACATAGAAGGTAAATTTACGAACGAATGGGTAAGTTTCATTGAAATTGTTTTAAAATTTTTATTCATTATTTCATTTCAAACATTTTTATTTGTTATTTAGAATGTTTAAAAATTCCTCTTTTACACAATGACAGGCGACAAGAGATTAGATTCCGTATTTATTTTAAACAACAACTAAAAATGTTCAACCATTGCAATTATTTTATTGTGCTATGCTAACGAGGTGCCGAGCCGTTCGTTCGCGACCTACGTCAAGCCCCGCTTCGTAGCCAACGCTGCCATCCCTGAGCCCGCGCGTTATACGCGCTCGGATTGGTCAGTGTTTTTGCTTAATAATTCAAAAAGGAAGCTTCGGACCACTTTTTTGCAAAGGACAAAGTTGTTCAGAATCACCCCACCATCTCAGAGCGTGAAAAAAGCGTTACGGAACACCCTGTATAATACATCTAATAAGATTATCATTATTGGCATTTTCTAGACTAGGTATGTAATATACATTTAATAACAATGTCATTATTATTATATCTAGACTAGATATGTAATATACATTTATTAACAATGTCATTATTACTATATCTGCATGAGATATAATGTAATACACATTTAATAACAATATTATTGTTACTGTATCTACATGAGATATAAGGTATTATACATTTAATCAGAATATCTGTATTGGTATTTCTATTTCATTTAATAACAACGTCATTATTACCATTTCTACATGAGATATAATGTAATATACATTTAATAACAATATAATTGTTACTATATCCTCATCAGATATATAATATACCCTTAATGTCAAAGTCATTAGTACTACCTCTACTTGAGATATAATGTAATATACATTTAATACGGATATCATTATCGGCATATCTGGACTAGAAAGTATACATATAATAACAATGTCGTTATTACTATATGTACATGAGATATAAAGTAATATATAATACATCGAATAAGAATATCATTATTGGCATTTTCTAGACCAGGTATGTAATCATTTAATAACAATGTCATTATTATCTCTACATGAGATATAATGAATATACTTTAATAAATATCATTATTGGCACATCTAGACTAGATATGTATTATACATTTAAGAAAAATGTCATTATTACTATATCTACACGAGATATAATGCAATATACATCAGATAACAAACGTCTTATAGCTAACGGTCGTGAATGGATGTGTGTTGAGATAAGCGGAGAGACTGAAGCGTCAAAGAGATAGAAAAGTGGAGAAGAAAGGGGATGAGTTATAGGAAGGGTGGGTAGATAGGGAAGGGAAAGAGGGGCAGAGCAGGAAAAGCGCAAAACAGTGTAAATAAGAAGAAAACCGACGATAAGTGGACACATGAGTGTGAGGTTAGGAGTGGAAAGGGTCAGGAAGAGCGCGAAGAGAGGAGACGAGAGTGGCATCTGGGAGAATGGGAGGAATGGACTACACAGAAGAAGCCCCAGTAGGTAAGGAAGAGCAAGACGCAGAAGAAGAGGGAGGCAGGGAGGACAGGATGGATGAGTAAAGGAGAAGAAAAAAACAGGGGAAGGAAGAGGACACTGGAAGAGAGACAAAGGGGGTAAAAGCGGAAGGCCGTCTAATGTGGAGGCGTTGAAAAAAGAAAGGAGCCAGAGTATGGGAAACATGACGAGTATAGAAGAAATATGGAAAAGGAAGAGTGAAACGGAGACGGAAGAAGAGGAAGAGATGGACAGGGGGGGGACTACAGCCAGCAGGCAGAGAAATGTGGATGTTTAAAGGAAGTAACCTGGTGGAGAGGTCTCCCGATAAGAAAAAAGAGAGAACGGAAGAGGGCTTGGAGAACTAAAGAGAATGATCAAAGAGCTGGGCGAAGACTTGTGTAAGAAAATAGACACAAGCGCAAGGAGTCAGGGGAAGGAGATAAGGGAGGAGATAGCGGGAGTAAAAAAGGAAATAGAAAAAGCAATAGGGAATCTGAAAGAAGAGATTAAAAAAAGGGAGGACAAATGGATGATGCAGAAGAGAGAACTAGAGTAGAAAATGGAGCTACTAAAGAAAAAGGTAGAGGAGCTAGAAAGAGGGGAAAAAGAAAAAGACAAATGGAGCAAACTAGAAGAGAAAAGACAAGGAATGGAACAGGGGTCAAGAGAGAAAAGAAAGATGGAGAATGAAGAGGAAGCAATAAAGGAAAAACTGAGAGACCTAGAGAGCAAATGGGAGCGAAAGGAAAAGGAAGAAAAGAGGAAGAACATAATAATCAGAGGACTGAAGACGAAAAGAGAAGAGACGAAGGTGAAAGCTGAAGAAATAATGGAGGCGATAGGAGTGCGGGATGCGATAGAGGAGGTGAAAGTGATAGGGCTGGCGGAAGGGGAAAAAGAAGTGAACATGGTGCAAATAAACTCAGTCCATGGAAATTAAGAGAGACGTGATGGTGAAGAAGAAAGCGCTGCGGGGGAAGAAGAAGATGAGGAGGACCTGACATGGAAGTAGAGGAGGATCCAGGGAAGCTAAGGAGGATAGCGAAAAGAAGAGAAAAAGGGAGAAACGTATGGTGGACTATGGAAATCAGAATAGAGAAATGGTGGAGATGGGACGAGAGAGGACCCTGAAGACTGGGGTGGGAAAGAGTGGAGTGAAAAACAGAGGGAGATGTGTGCACGGGAAGAAAAGTGAGGGATCAAGAAGAAGGGGAGGACAGCTGAAGGGAAGTAAAGATAGGGGGAGAGGAAAGAGGGAGGGAAGGACGAAGAGGAAAAACAGAAGAAGAAGAGGACGAGAGCGGAGTGAAGAGGAGAAGAAGTTGTGCGAAACGAAAAAAGACACGGGGCGAGGGAAAAAAGGAGGGTGGGAAATAGGATTCTGGAACTGCGCGGGATAAGAAACAAAGATGGACTTTTGGAAGACGATCACACAATGGGACGTAATAGTTCTAATGGAGACTTGGCTGGAGCAGAAAGGGTGGGAAAAGGTAGAAGTAGGGCTACCAAAGGGTTACAGGTGGAGGCCCAGTTGGCGGAAAGGAAGAACAAAAAAGGGCAATGGGGGAAGCTGATGGTGGTGAAGGCGGCCCTGATGGGAAAAGAAGGAAGGATAATTAAAGAAGAGGAAACGGAGGGAATAATGACGGCGGAATTTACGAGGGGAAGGAGAAATGGAGGATTGTGGGGGTGTATGTGATCGCGGATATAGGGGAAAAAATGAAGGAGCTTAGGCCAAGGATGGAAGACATAGGAGACGAAAGAATAACGTTTATAGGAGGAGATTTCAACGCAAGAACAGGAGAGGAAGGAGGGGGAGGGAAGCAAAACCGAGGGGGAAGAAGAAGAGGGAGAAAGAAAATCGAAAGATAAAAACAGAATGCGGAGGGAAAATGCTGCTGAGGCCCTGAGGGGACGGGATGGGGGATACTAAATGGGAATATCAGGGGATGAAGAGGGAGAATTCATTTATACCGGGGCAAGAGGGAACACGGTGATAGATTACGTATTGGCAGAAGAAGGGGTAACGGAGGATCAAAAGAATGGAGATAGGGGACAAGATTGATTCGGACCACCACCCAATAATACTGAAATTAGAAGGAGGGAATGGAGAAGGAAGAAGAAAGGGAAAGAAAAAAACCAGCGCAAGAGGGGATTGGTCAGAACAGGGAAGGGAAAGGTTTAAGAAGGGAATTAGCTGGAGGGAAGTGAGGGGTGGCCTGCTATAAGAGGTATGAAGAGGATGGCTGAGGTATCAGAAAAGGCCTTGAAAGAGGAGAGAATCTAAAATACGCAAGGAAGGAATAAGGAAAGAAAGAGAAGAGGGAGGTTGACAACGAGTATAAAAGAAGAGGAGTGGAGGAAGCACTTCGTGAAACTACTGGGGGATCAGAGGGAAAGTAGTGCTGGGGGGAAGAGACAGAGGAGAGACGAAGAAGAGGATATAAGCAAGGAAGAAATAGGAAAGCGGTGGCGAAGCTGAAGGATGGAAAGCAGCAGGAGTGGAGGAAAAGGGAATGCTACCGGGAAATCAGACAGGATTCAGAAGAGGGATGGAACAATAGACAACATATATGTTCTAAATCACCTGGTGAATAGGCAGATAAAGAGGGTAAAGGGAGAAGTGGTGGCATTCTTCACAGATCTGAGGGCAGCGTTCGACTCAGTGGATAGAAGAGTGCTGCTAGAGGCGCTAAAGCAAAGAGGGGTAAGAGAAGCATTAAGGAAAAGGGTAAAAGAGATACTAAGGGAGACTAGAAGCAGGATAAGAACAGGTGAGGGGCTAACAGAACCATTCTGGACAGCGAAAGGCGTAAGACAAGGATGCCCACTAAGCCCGCTGCTGTACAATCTATTGACAGCAGATATGGAGGAGAAGATGAGCAAGGGGGAGGAGGTGGGATAAGATTAAGGGAGGAAAATTTATCATTGGCCTATGCAGATGATGTGGTACTAGCCGAAGAGGAAGAGGATATGTGGGCGTTGCTGGGAAGATTAGAAAGATACCTAGATGAGAAGGCTAGAACTGAACCAGAAAATAAAAATAATGAGATTTAGAAAAGGCGCGAAGATGGAAAAAGACGAACTGGTGTGGAAAGGAAAGAAAATAGAAGAGGTAGATCAGTTTAAATACCTAGGATATATCTTCAGAAGAAACGGAGAAAGCGAGCTCCAGGTAAAGGATAGGTGCATCAAGGCTGGAATAGTGATGAGACAGGTATGGGGGATAGGGAAAAGAAGATTTGGGAAAAAACTGGAAAAGATTGTGGTTATGGGATAAGCTAGTATGGACAGTCATAACGTATGGGGCAGAGGTGTGGGGTGTGAGAAATGGAAGATAGAGGGCTACACGAGAGGTTCCTAAGATGGACGCTAGGAGTGGACTGGTCCACGCCAGGATACTTGCTCAGAGAGAGGTACAAAGATGAAAATAAGAATAAGAACGGGATAGCTGGCATAGGGATATGAAAGAAACTGTAGGAAGGAGGGGGGGGGAGTTGGCCCAGAGATGCTGGAACAGATAATCAAGCGAAGCAAGGACTAGAGAGTGGAAGAGAAAGAGAAAAGTTCTTCGTGTAAAGGGGATGGGGAATACAGAATTAGAAGAAAAAAGAGCAGCGTGAAATGGGATACGAAGAGCTCGAAGAGAAAGACAAACAGATTCAGGAAGAAGAGAGATGGGAAAAGATAAGAGAATCGAGATACACAAGTGGTATAAATAATAAAAGAGCCAGGAATTCCCGGAATATTTAGAAGAGGGGGGAAGGAGGAAAGATGCGAAGAGTGACCGGTTCCGGATGGGAAAACGAAGTAAAGGAATCCAAGATATTGGAAGAAGAAGAAGAAAGAAAGTGCAGGGTGTGTGGGTGGGAAGAAGAAGAGAGCTGGGAGCACATATGGGAACGGTGCACTACAGGAGAAGGGAGGAAAAGAGGGATTGGCAAGGAGAGAACATACATCAGTTATTGGGGGGAAAAGGCGAAGGAGAAGAATGGATGAAAGAAATAGAGAACTACAGGCGGGAGGAGGAGGGGAGGGGATAGTCGGGAGGGAACAGTAAAAGGAGGGTACAGGGACAAGGGGAAACAAGAACAGAGAAGTGGAGGGTGAACAAAAGAAACAGGAAAAAGCAGGGCGCAAAGAGGAAGAAGAGACGGAAAGGCAGAAGAAACGAGTGGAGAGGCAACATACAGAGACCGGGGTGAGGAAGGCACCACAAGAAAGAGAGCAGGAGCGAGAGCAGGAACGAGAAGAGGAGAGAGAGCAGCGGCAGCAGATGGCGCCACAGAACAGGAGAGATATGAAGTAGATTAGGCAAGCACGTGCACGCAAAAGGGCCTTACCAGTACAAGTTCAAGTTAAAAGGAACGGAAGGTGCAAGATGAGCGAAGTACGTTAAGGAGACACGGAATTATAAGGGAAAGATTAAAGAAGAAAGAGAAGAGATGGACAGCGTAATGGAGCTAGGAAGAGAAATAAGAAAGCTGAGAGAAGAAATAACAAAATTGAAGAGAAGAGGTGAGAGGTTGGAGGTTAGGGGAAGGAAGACCAAAGAAAGAGGAGAACAGTGAGAGAGAGAGGTGAGGGATAAGGGAAAGATACAGAGGAGAAGGCAGAGGAGAAGGAACAAGGGAAAGCAAAAGGAGAGAGGAAACGAAGAAAAAAAGAACATGGAGAGAAGAAAATAAAGAATACGATAGAAGAAGGTCAGGGAGAAGCAGAGGCAGCAGAAGAAAGGGCAGGAGAAGAAGATACATATAAGATGAAGAAGGAGGAAGAGGAAAGAAGGAAGAGTATAAGAAGAAGGAAAAGTCTGGTGTGGAAAGGGGTGAAAGGGAAGAGCCAAGATGAAAGACTGAAGCACACCAGGGTAATCCTAGAGAAAGAGCTAGGAGAAAAGGTGGTAATAAAAGGAGCAACAGAGAGGGAAGGGGAGGGAGGAAGGGTGATAATAATTACAGAACTAGAGGAGGAAGATAGTAAGAAAGAAATGGTATGGATGAGAAACGGGATATGGGAAAGGTGGAGGGTGGAAATAGATGAGATCTGAGCAAGGAAGAGAGAAGACTAAAGTGGCTGATAAAAGAAAAAGCAAAAAAGGAGAAAGAAGAAGGTAGAAGTGTTCTATTTAACAGCAGAAGAATATGGGTGGAGGGAATAGAAATGAAGTGGAGGGAAGAGGGAAAAAGATGGGATAAAGTGACACTGAGAGAAAGGCTGAAATGGGCCATGAAATAGGAGGAGAGCGGAGAGGAAGAGGCTAAGAAGAACAGGAAGTACAAAGAAAACCGAAGGAAGAGGAATAACAAGAAGAAAAGGTAAGTAGGATAACAAGGAAAAGAAAGGAGTGAGGGAAGAACCGGAAAGGAAAAGGGACAGGAATGCAGTGGCTGCGCCCCAGAAGATAGGAGACCACAAAAAAACAATATATTTTTAGTTTAGTTTAGTTCAAGTTTATACAGCAGAGTTTATGTCAAGGGGTAGGGTATTATAGAGAGCGCCCTTGCAGAGTTCAGTTTTTTCATTGTATTAGTTAGATAGTTTAGTTATAGTTATATTAGGATCAGTATATGGACAGGCGAAAAGGTCTGCCTGGGTTTCCTTATTATTATTAATATTATTATTATTATCTTTACTTTTATTTTATTTGTTATTTTTTATATTGGATCTCGGATTTAGTTTGTGTTTGTGTTATTTTTGACAGATTTAAGTTTGTAGTTTAATCACTCGCGAGAATTAATGAGTAAGGTGGCAGTATGTTAATTAGGCTAATACAAGAGCAGGGTATTAGATCTTCATATATTCTTGTTATATTTTTGTTATACTGAGAGTTTATATATTTTTTTTGTACTTTAAATTTATATTTTATGCGATCTATAGCTATAGAATAAGGAAATAAGAGAAGAAGGAATCCAAAAGGACAGTAGTAGAAGGGAAAAGTGTAGAAAAGGGTGTGAGGAAAAAAATGTAAAACAGGTTGGGGATGCTCCTGGCAAAGCGCCTCAGAAACCCGCAAGGGATTGAATAAATTACTACTACTACATCAACTAACAATTAATTGTTAGTATATCTACTCAGATATGTTATATACATTTAATAACAATGTCATTATTACTGATATCTACACAAGATATGTATCATACATTTAATAACAATGTCATTATTACTTTATCTACATGAGATATAATGTAATATACATTTAATAACAATCCCATTATTACTATAGCTACACGAGATATAATGCAATATACATTTAATAACAATTAATTGTTACTATTAATCCTCAGCAGATATAATATACATTTAATAACAATGGAATTATTACTATATCTACATGAGATATAATGTAATAACACTTAATAGCAATATAACTGTTACTATATCTTGATCCGATATTGTAATATACATTTGATAACAATGTCATTATTTCTATATCTACACGAAATACAATGTAATATACATATCATAACAATGTCATTATTACTATATCTACATGAGATGTAATGTAATATATATTGAATAACAATATAATTGTTACTATATCTATATCCGATATGTAATATACATTTAATAACAATGTCACTATTACTATATCTACATGAGATATAATGTAATACATATTTGATAACAATATTATTGTAATGTCACGTCCTGTGACGCATTCTTTAAAATTTCTATTTCGCCACCCAAACTCTTTAAGCCGCTATTTCGCGACCTAAATTCTTTAAACTTATATTTCGCCATACAGATTCTTTAAACTTATATTTCGCCATACAGATTCTTTAAACTTACATTTCGCGATACAAATTCTTTGAACTTCTATTGCACCATCCAAATTCATCGCTCCGCAAAAATTCTGAGTGAGCAACTCAGCCGGGATGTCGTACGGCAAGAACGCTGACGATCCGGACGAGGTGGTTCACCCGAATTGCCAAATCAAAAGTCGACCTCATTAATCAATATAATAACGAGACCAAACCGCCGCACGCAGACAAATTATACTACAGAAACAACACAGATCAATTATAGTGTATAACCGGATCACTTCTGTAAAATTCATTTAGAATCGGCCAGTCCGTTTAACGCGAATCCGGGATTCAATTCAAATACGCATACAGAAATCCACAAAGTACGACTCTGCTACGGGACTCAGAGACCCGACAGAGCAAATCGTCATCTGTAAAGAAGCGCGCAATGTTAAGGATTATATTTAAACCCAATAAACATTTGTTGTGATCGGAAGTGTGTGATCTTGACTCGAACATCTACCCTACCGTCTACATCCACCAGGACGACCTATTTCTACAGGTATCCTCGCCCAGCGAAAGGTAAGTAAGAACCTCTACCTAGCTAACAACGTAGATACAAATCATACAAAAGTACGCGGAGAACTCAGTGAGAGGGAGAACTTCGCGACATTACAGTAACTATATCTACATGGGATATAATGGAATATACATTTAATAACAACATCGTTATTGGCATATCTACATTAGACATGTAATATACATGAAAAGACAATGTCATTATTACTATATCTGCATAAGATATAATGTATATACAATTAATAACAATGTCATTATTACTATATCTACACGAGATATACTGCAATATTAATTTAATAACAATATAATTGTTACTGTATCCTCATCAGATATATAATATACAGTTAATAACAATATCATTATGGGTATACCTACATTAGATATGTAATTCACATTTAATAACAATGTCATTATTGTTACGTTCCAAACAGAGATTTTTACACATTCACCTTGTGTTCTCCCCCCCCCCCCTTTTCATTGGATTGTCCTCCGTATGAACTGGCGGTATCGTTAACGTCACCATCATTGAATTGTCCTCAGTTGTTAATTCGAGTCCTGTCTAGGCGAAAACCATGTCTGTTCCCACCTCTCCGCCTTCTCGAAAGCGGTCTCCTCCCTCATTTTGGGATTTGTTTAGGCGAAAGCCATGTGTGTCCCAATTGTTTCGGCGTTAACTGGCGCAATTGTTGGTGCTGGATCCTGCCAGCTATCCTTTCCTAGGCGAAAGCCATGTTGTTCCCCCCCTTTTCTGTCTCTTTTGATGGGCCTGTTCCCATCATCTTGATTCGTCGTACCCTTGACCTTGGTCGGAGGTGCGAACGGAAACCATGAACATCGATAGCTTGTTTTACATTCTGGACCTCCCTTGATTGAGCGCAGAACGATCTTTGATGTTTCGAGATGGTCTATCTTTTCCAGACATAATTCCGATTGTTAACGTAACAAATTCCTTCCTTGAAATCAGCGTGGTCTCACGACTCAAAATTACGTGTCGACTTTGGTTCTGAATATCGCCGGATGTAAACCCGAAACATCATTCGTGTGGTCCGATAATCTTGACCACTCTAGAACGTTCCTTATCGGTTCCGCGAAAATGATCGAAATTCCTTACACACACATTATAATAATCCGAATTTTCTACTAATTCACTAAACACCGTAATGTTGTATTTCCACCACGCCGGTCAGTCCAAGTTGCGAATTTAAATTTTTATTTAGCATTCGTTCAAATTCAGTAACCTGTAATAATTTTGGAAAAGCATGTTTCCTTCCTATAACGTTGAGATCAAAACAATTGTGTAAAATTTATTATATTTTAATGAATAACGAAATCTTTAGTATGACAAGAAGAGTAAGGGAATATTCGCGAATTAGAAAGAGAAAGATTGAAACAGAGAAAGGAACGCACATATCCCTGCTGCACCACCGATAAGCAAATCCCGCCTCCTTACGCATCGACACCGCCGCCTAATTCGTTAGGCGCACAACAACGCAATGTAAACAATTTCGGACGAGGCCCGCTCTGGTGTTCTCCGAGAGGTGCAGATTGCGACACTCTTCGACGTACAATCGCGAGCAGCGTGTCGGCGGGTCCGCGAAGTGGTTCAGAGACGAGTTTTGTTCTAAGTTGTTCGAAAGTAGCAAATAGGGCAAAAGACTCTATCTTCGTGTATTCATTTTATTTTTCGTTTATTCTGATTATTATTTTATTCATTATTTTTATTCTTCAATTTAATTTTATTTCTTTATAAATACTTATATTTACGCAGTTTTAGTTTAATAGACTTTGCAGTAGTTCACGCGTCAAAATTGTGTAACGGTGCGATAGTTGAAGGTGTGTTTGTTCTACTCTCCTACCTTCAGAAACCAGTCAACAGAGAAACAGCAGCAATAGAATTTGCATTACTATACGGAATTTTTCCCCATAATCCGGTGAGTCGTTTCCATTACTCTTCCGGTCATTTCATGAATATTTTGTCAAGGAATTTCCAGTAGTCAAAATTGACGTAGTCAATTTTGATTCTGAGAGTCTCTCCAATTGGAAATTCCTTATTCTAAATTGTAATTCATCGCATGTATTTGTCTATTTCCGGCCAATAATTGTGTGTCTCAAAACTAAATTGTTCATGAGTTAAATCTGCATTTTCTTATATTTAATCGCATCATTATATTTCATTATATTTTTATATTTTACACCTATTATTATTATATTTCAATATTTTATACACTTCATAATATTTCAATATTTTATATATTCAATATTTTATGTATTCCATTATACTTTAACATTTTTATTTTTATAATATACCATTTGATTCATTTTAATCAAATCTAATTTTCTTTGACATAACCTTTTATTAGCCTCCTTCATAAATCCTATTATATTAGCGATCTGATGAAAGGGCCCGTATGGGACTAGCGTATCTCCGAACTCACAAAATATTTAATAACGTTTCCGGCTTCACGGCGTCACACGCGCGTTACGTTATCGATAGTTGCATTGCTCGACTAACACACTACCACATTTCATACTTTTGCATTCATATATCGGCTGACACTTTCACACAGTAGAGTCACAGTCACACGCGCGCGCGCCGCACGTATCATTATTATTATATCTACACGAGATATAATGCAATGTACATTTAATAACAGTATAATTGTTACTATATCTACATCAGATATGTGATATATATTTAATTACAATGTCATTATTGCTATATCTACATCAGATATAATGTAATACACATTTAATAACAATATTATTGTAACGATATCTACATGGGATATAATGTAATATGCATTTAATAACAATATTATTGTTACTATATGTTCTCGGCGAGTGTTGGATTGTTTGGAATGGCGTGGATTCCGTCTTTTCAAAGACGTAGGCGTCGAGGAGAAGAATAACGACACAGCTGCGTGGTCACTAATTGTGTATTACAGTAATCTCTCTCACATTGCCCGTTAGGTAGGAATCGAAAGTGGGCAACTTGGGAAGACTAGAATCGTTTTTCCAGCCTCGCAGTTCGCCTTTGTAGTTTGCCGAACAAAGAAAAGGACAGCGAATAAAAGAGAAAGACAGAATTAGAGTCGGGCAAATGAAAGATTTAAAAACCAGTACTACATATCAACTTTTTTATTTTTAACCTTTTAAATATGCAATTACTTTTATCATATTGGTGAGACTTTTGCGATTAAAATGAGACCAAACACAATATAATTTGGATCACGTTTACTTATCAATACCTATTAGGTAATTCATTTCATCATTGCTTTAAATGAATTACAAGAGCGGATTTCTAGAAAAAATACACAAAATATTTGTACACATTATCTGTTGAATACGTAACTTGTGTCTGGATAATGTGGAAAAAGCTTACATTCGAGGGACAATGCGGTGGTACAGCCTACGTTTTAGGGACAATGCGGTGGTACAGCCTACGTTTTAGGGACAATGTGGTGGTACAGCCTACGTTTTAGGGACAATGTGGTGGTACAGCCTACGTTTTAGGGACAATGCGGTGGTACACCCAACGTTTGGTTTATAAAATATATTGATGTATAAAATATACAGTATTGCCTCGTAATAAGCAAGTGGTCTCGACTTCGAAATAAGCAAGTCGCTATCCCCTCTTCTTTGTTTGAAATCGCCCGCAAAGTGAGAGGTACGAGATATGAGTGAGAGGTCCATGAAAGCGCGAAGCCGATGTTTAGGGTAATAAATTCACGCTCGACTGAGCAGTGACAGCGGTTAGTAAAAGAAGGATGGAATATATATAATGCTTTCTCAGTCTGGTATATTTTCTTCGAAATAAAGAACTCGCTCCGGATGATACTGACATACTGGGATATGTATTAACTGTGAGTAACAACAATATACAAAATATACAAAATATACAAAATATACAAAATATACAAAATATACAAAATATACAAAATATACAAAATATACAAAATATACAAAATATACAAAATATACAAAATATACAAAATGTACAAAATATACAAAACTCCTTGTCCATGCGCCAGTGAAAAAGGTGATGTCCTGTAAAAAAATTATAATTAACTTTTTGAGTAGATTTAGTTTCTGTTTTTTTCTACTATTATTTCAGAAAATCTTTTCTTACCTTATATTAGTCTTTTCACGGTTGGCTTTCTTTCCTCCGTAGCGGTTCTTTTTCTAAAATTGTTTTAAGTGCCTCCCCAATGATTAAGGTTGCTTCGTTATCATTACCATACTCCTTAATAATATTTTCAAATATGATTAAGTCCCTCTTCTTTTTTTCAATTCTCTCTGCTTCAGTTGGTTGGATTAGTTGTGTATCATCATGTTCTTCCTCTTTTTCTTCTTCTTCATTTCCACTTCTTTCTATTTCCATCACCGTACTGTCATCTTCATAATTCATTGCCTCCTGTTCCTCCAAATGTGTAAGTACGGTGTTCAATTCTTCGCTGTCATTATTTTCGCCCGTGAGAGCATTAATAATGTCCGTCATTTCGGAGTGTATGGAAGTATTGCATATATCAATTTGTTCGGATTCCCTGCAGAAAAGTTTATTCCAACTGGCTTGCAGATTGGCAGATGTAATATCCGTCCATGATTCCGCCACTAAATTTATGCAGTCTTTAATATTAAATTTACAATAAAACTCCTGTATTCCTTGCTCATATTGCAAGTCTGTAGGTTGTTTTAAATTTGGCAATAACGCCTTGGTCCATGGGTTGTATCAGGGATGTCGTATTGGGGGGTAGATAAATAATTTCAAAATTTTCATGTACTTGGGGTGTCATAGTTTTATGGCTGGAGCAGTTGTCCACCAACAGAACGACTTTACCTAACATACCGCTTTCTGTTTTGTACATTTCAACGCTAGGTTTAAAACACTCCTCGTACCAGGAATTAAAAATTTCTTGCGTCATCCACGCTTGACGCTGTGATTTGTAAACCACTGGCAAATTTCTGCAGTTTTTCAAAGCTCGTGGATTTTGAAATTTGTGAATAAAAATCGGGGCCAATTTATGGGTGCCAGTTGCATTACTACACAAACCAATGGACACCCTATCCTTTTTTAATTTTCTGCCTTCCAATTTACTTTCAGTATCTGTTATAAGGCTTTTCGAAGGAATAGTTTTCCATAAAAGGCCTGCTTCGTCCATATTAAAGACTAAATTTAAAATATCCTCTTCCGCGATTTTGTCATTGAATGTTTTTATGAAATTTTGCGCACCATCTTTGTCAGCACTTGCTTTTTTCACCATGAACATGGGCTAAGTGGATCGCATAGCGTTGTTTGAATCTCCACAACCAGCCCTTGCTTCCGGCATATGAGGTTCCTCCGTGCGCAGCCAACATTTCGCGGGCCTTTTCCAGCAACAGCAAATCTGTTATGGGGTTTCCCATCACTCGTTGTTGAACGAACCATGTATACAATCGCTCTTCTAAATCTTCGACCGAAGATCTTCTTCGATTTTTATGCTGTAATACATGGCCCCCGCGGGTCCCAAAAGCGGATAGGAGTGTACACTCTCGTCGAATCCGATGAATCACATCCGGCGATACTCCATATTCTCGAGAAAGTGCCTTCACCGTCATTCCCTTCTGTAATTGTTCGGCAATTTGCATCTTCTGCTCCACTGATAGAAAAACTCTCTTCTTTTTTTGAATTTCCGCCATGATCACAAAAAAACTGCACAACTTTTGACACTATCGATTTTCACTTTATGTACTACTCCAGCAACGGTTGTCTAAAGACTGACCAAAGCCGGAATGGTGTGAATTGTATGCACCGATTCAGGTACAGATTGTTGGGTTTTTCCGGAAAAGTCATGACGTGTCTGCATGAAGGGACAAGAAACCTTCAGGTACCTACAGGGCCGCATCTTCTTCAAGGCGTACGATTTTATTCAACAACATTGAAATAAATCTTAAGCAAAGTAATAAAAAAATAATATTTAGTTTTCAAGAGTGGCATTTAAAACATCTTTTAATAAGAGGGGGTCTAACACGCAATTAGTAAATTGGAGCATGTTTCGTTCATGTCATTCTACATGCCTTCGCAAACGCAGAGTGCGAGAACGAGAGGGCATGCTACATTCTATCCTTGTTCAAAAAATAACATCGCTGCTCGGCCGATCACTTTATGATTTGCCGCTACCTTGGATCTCTCACTCGTTTCTCGCGTTCTCTATCGTCCCGTTTCGAGAACAAAGTCAAGCCGAATAGCTACCTCCCTCGAAATAAGCAACGGTTCGGTCCCGAGCCACTTGCTTATTTCGTGGCAATACTGTAATACATGTTTACACATGTGAGTTATTTAATAAGCCTTCATAAATAAATTTAGTCCGAATTATATCGTGTTTGGTCTCATTTTAATCGTAAAATCTTGCCAATATGTTAAAAAATTTGTAAATAGAAAAAAGTGAAATTAAAAAAGTTATATTCCTTCATTATAAATTACTAAGACTCGAACTCTCATCAAAAGGGCCGCGTCGCGTGTCACATTACATACATCACACGTTTGACTGACTTCCATCGAGATAACATAGGCGCAGAAGTGATGTATACATAAGCGTAGAAACAGCGTAGGGACAATGTGAGGCGTCCGTCAGTATGGGCAATGTGAGAGACATTACTGTAATTGTATTTTGTACACAATGAGTCGGAATTAAACACTACGCGAATTACTTGTGTCTTAATTTAGAATTGCGATTCACGGAATGCGCGGTGCAAAGAAGAGAAAAGAAGGTCTAGGTCGTTGATCGCTGTTGTCGCTCGATAATCGTTCACTCTGAATTGCTTTCGCATTAATGCCGTAACGGTTCGAATTTAGGACGTTTAATATTGGCGAGCGCTCGGATCGGTGGTTAAACAGCGCAACAGCGATTACGTTTACTTATTGGTGAAGACGGGATTATCGACCCGTGTTATCGACTAAGGTGTTCGTACGAGTTTGAAGTGCGAAATTCGTACACTATATCTACATGAGATATACTGTAATATACTCTTTATAACAATGTAATTGTTATTATATCCGATATGTAATATACATTTAATAACAATGTCATTATTACTATATCTACATGAGATATAATGTAATATACATTTAATAACAATGTCATTATTACCATATCTACATGAGATATAATCTAATATACATTTAATAACAATGTCATTATTACTATCTCTACATGAGATAATGTAATATACATCTAATAAGAATATCATTATTGGCATATCTAGACTAGGTATGTAATATACAATTAATAACAATATCATTATGGGCATATCTACATTAAATATGTAATACACATTTAATAACAATGTCATTATTACTATATCTACGTGAGATATAAAGTAATATATATAATAACAATGACGAATCACAGCAGAAATTGTCCGTTTCTTTAGATTTGCTCAAAGCAGAATTGTTCTGTTTGTTGTCACAAACAATGATTCGCTTAAAGCAGAAATTGTCCGTTTCTTAAGATTTGCACAAAGGAGAGTTGTTCTGTTTGTTTTCGCAAACAATGATTCGCTTAAGGCAGGATTGAACCCTTTTCGTTATTTGTATTAAATTAAATTAAAAAAAAAAACAGTTATAATTATGATAATATACCTATCGCTATCTTCAGCGGAATGTATGATAAATTCAATTGATGACAGCGTCGCAATTCTAACTGATTGCTGCTCGTCGTTCGTAACTTGTTCGAGGGAAAGAGTGTGCGTCTGATTGGTCGTGCCCCGCCTTGACTCACACCGTGTGAATGGAAAAAGAATACAGTAATTCCTCCAAGATTGCGGCTATGGTTGGAATCGAAAGGACGCAACGATGGTAGAGAGGACTCGAAATTCTATGACTGGGCGGCAAGACACTATCGCCGGGGCTCGCCTTTGTAGTAAAAGAGGGTCGTAAAAGAGAAGGCTAGCATAACAGCTTTGTTGTAGCCGAGGCATTGCGACTGTGGTCTCATTCCCATATTGCGACAGTGGCCAATCTCGGAGGAATCAATGTACATACAGCGATTCTTCCGAGATTGCGACTGTGGTCGGAATCGAAATGTTGCAATGACGGTAGAGGAGATTCGAAATTTGATAGCTGGACAGCAAGACTCTATCGCCGCCGCTCGCCTTTTACTCCAAATAATATAATAGTCCAGATGTCATCGGACCCATAGGCCTGTAGCTGTTTATACCTAAATGCCTGAGTAATAAACTATATGAAATCTTGGTCCCTTTCAATGGTTAAGTGGACAACAGACTTTCTGCCGTGTCCTTACGGGTTTTTCCTCGCTTCGAGTTCGATTTTTAAAATAACTGTATGTATTTTGAAGGTTCTATACCTGTAGCAACAGACTTGCTTAGAATCGTGTACCCGAGAAGAAGTATGTTTAGACCTCTGCACATTTGGTGCGTACCATTATTTTATAGTTTCTGTACGCGCGCACCCTCGATTCGTACTCTTTCCTTGCATTGACCATTTTTATTGCAACGGAAAAGATTGAGGGGAAAACTATTGGGATTTTGTGTAGAGGAGACACTTAATCGTGAACCATCGAACAGTGAACATCGTCAGCTTTAGCAATTTTTTAGTTTTTCTGTATTCTTAAATCTTGATAAACTCTATTCTTTTATTAGTGATAGCTTTACTCTATTTTTTATTAGTGATAGTTTTATTAGTGATAGTTTTTTTAATGACAGTTTTTATTAGTAATAGTTTTTTTAATTACAGTTTTTATTAGTGATAGTTTTTATATGTTGTTTTGTATATTATGGCTGGTAGGAAGAAGCATACTGTTTTGACAATGGAACAGCGATTAAGTGTTTTAAAGGATTTGAAGGAATCGTCACAATCAGTAGCCGCGATTGCTAAAAAGTATAGTGTGGACCGATCAACAATTTTTCGAGTTGCGCGAAATGCGATCAAAATTACTCCCTTTGAGGACGAAAGCAGGCAACAAAAAAAGCGACGAACAATAAAGGAACCAGTATTCGATGAACTCGACCCGGAGTTAATGTCATGGTTTATTGAACGAAGTACGCTTGGTGATAATGTGACCGACGCTTTACTATTGGAAAAAGCTGCTGAATTGAAAGACAGATTGCCATCCTGTTCAAATAGTAAAGTAAGCCACGGGTGGCTTGCAAAGTTTAAAGCACGTCATGACATTCGTTTAGTGCATATACATGGAGAGCAATCGAGTGCTGATACGAATGCCATGAAAGAATTCGTTGAAACGTTTACTAAATTAATAGAGGAGGAAAACATTAATTTAGAAAATGTGTACAACATGGACGAGAGCGGGCTTGTTTGGAAAGCTCTTCCCAGAAAAACGCTTGCCCAAAAGGGAGAAGGAAATATCAGTGGGTATAATATGAAAAAAGATAGAATTACAATTGGACTTTGCGCAAATGCATTAGGTACATATAAAATTAAACCTTTAGTGATATATAAATATAAAAATCCAAGGGCCATAAAGCATTGCCAAGAGACGCTACCCGTGATTTTTAAATCGCAAAGGAATGCTTGGATGGATCGCACTTTATTTACGGACTGATTTGAAAACTATTTCAAACCAGCTGCAAAGCAACACCAACAAGTTAAAGGATTAAATGGCAAAATTATTTTATTAGTGGATAATTGTGAAGCCCATAAAATTCCATCGGAGATTGGAAATAAGGACGGCTTCCAAATAATTTATTTACCACCAAACACTACATCGATCTTGCAACCAATGGACCAAGGAGTGATTGAGAAGATCAAAAGATCCTTCCGTCATTATATGTTAAGGAGGGTACTAACATACGAAGAAGGGGTACAAGAATTGTATAAGGAGTATACAATTAAAGATTGTATAGAAATTGTACATTCATCATGGCAGGATGTAACACAAAGTAATATTCGAAATTTGTGGAATCAGTTATTTCAACGAGAGACGATACCATTCACCGAAGACGAAAATTCAGATTTACTGGAAACAATCAGCCAAATTACGGGAGATGATTGCCTGCGGGAAGGGGTGTTAGATTATTTATCAGCTTGTGAACAGGCGGAAAGTGAAAGTGGGGAACAGTTCATTGAAGAAAATGCAGCCGAGGAAATACAAGATGAACCCTATGAAGAAAATATCAGTGATGAGGTTGCAAGAAACGAATTAACAAATATATTCGAGAGATTATCATTTTATACTGCAACAGCAACAGCACCAGCACATATTCACTACATACTGCTCTCATTAAAAACATTTTTCTTGGGTCGAGATAATTAAATGAAAGGTTAGTATCTTGTATCTACATTATTTGAAAATTTTATAAAGTAATTTTATTTACGTATATATATTCTTTCGTATTTTTTTAGCGAGAACAACGAAAAACACGATTTAGATGTAAAGAAGGATATTATCGTATTATGTAACATTTTGGAGCAACCCCTTTTTAATGAAAGTAGGATAAATATAATGTCAATTATATCGTGTTTGGTCTCATTTTAATCGGAACAATCTCAAAAATATGTTAAAAAAAGTTTCAGACAAAAAATCGTTGAAACTAGAAAATTATATTGCAATATTACGAATTGCTAAGGTGCCAACTCACATCAAAAGAACCGCGGCGGGCATCGGGTTACACAGCTTAAAGGCACAGACTCCTTGTGCCATGACCTGTATGCGTGCATTTACACAATCAACGGAAAACATGCACGTATACGCCATATGTGAGAGAGACATTCGATTTCGTAGATTCCATTTTTCGTCTCGATAATTGCATAAATGAAATTTTCGCGGGTACACCACACACGGGTAGACTTCGCTACAGGTCGGTCAGGTCCGCTTTATCGCCAATAAACACCATACGTTGAGAAAAATGGAATTATCGAAACTGTACGATTGAGACATACGCTGTTGTAAGCAAACATCATGGCTGCCGAATGCTGCGTTCAGCTACATTTTAGCGAATATTGGACGATTTAATCGTTTCTTCACTGATAACAGAGCAGACCAACTTTCCTTGAACTAGCACAATATCACTGAAATTCGATTTTTCACAATTTATCACTTCTGGAAGACGTAAAATGGAATCTACGATTTGCACGCATCAGACGTAAAATAGACATAAGAATAGTTCACTGATTCTCCGTCAGAGGCATTGATGGTATATTTGACCACGTTATCATCAGGGTCGATAAAAACACAAATCAGTCGATAAATGTAAATTCGATAAATCAGACGATAAATGTAAGGCATAGTTGCCGCAACGTATGAAGACTTCTGTCACACTGTTGCCACATCTGTTACAATTGTAACAGGCTCGAGCCGATTTTGATTCCTGCCAGACATAGAAAAGAATAGTGCGCTCGAGAGAAAGAGATCCGAGAGTGAAACAATACATATACTAATGTGTGCAACCATAAAACTTTTTTATTCATATTTATAATCATGTTTTTTTATCAATGAAATTGCAGATAGAATACTTGAAATGATATGCCAGAAAAATGAATTATAAAACTTGCACCATATACAGTGAAAACTTGATAAATGTAACTATTGCCGGTCCACTTCGCAACTGTTATGGAATAGGAGAATCATTTTTCAAATTTGATTGTCTAGTCAATAAACACTGACTAGAAACAGTCAGTAGCTAAAGACGAAAGAGAAACTGAAACCGGGATTTATTGCCTTCATTTAAATGTCCCGTGTCAATGTGACCATACTAATGCACAGAATAAAGTTTTTTATTTTGTACTTTTTGTTAATAAAAATTTCACTATCATGTGGAGAAGATTTTTCTGATTAAAATGAAGCTGAACATAATATAAATCGGTCAACATTTAGTAGCATAATATTGGGTTAAATGTTATGCTTGCGAGTCTTTCTCTCTTTGTTTATTCTTCTTGCGTTATCCTTTTCTATGTTCGGAAACATCAAAGAACGACGGATTCGTGGTACTGGTAGGGGTAGAATAAATGAAATAATACACATAACGTAAGTACGCGACCATGAAACTTATAGGAATGATAAAATAATTTTTAACAAAAAATACAACCGACTTCGAAATGCACTAAAAAGTATGAAATAATTTCTACTTCATTTATACAAATACCCAACAGCTATTAATAAAACCTATTTACTCGTTAAATAGTATACTAAATACATTTCAACCTTTTCGGAGGCGGCGCAAAATTAAAAACTTTTCTTATACTAGAAAGGTTCAAGCGTCGATAACCTATCAAATCATTATTGACAGCATCGTATATTCGGGTATTTTTAATTTTGCGCCGCCTCCGAAAAGGTTGAAATGTATTTAGTATACTATTTAACGAGTAAATAGGTTTTATTAATAGCTGTTGGGTATTTGTATAAATGAAGTAGAAATTATTTCATACTTTTTAGTGCATTTCGAAGTCGGTTGTATTTTTTGTTAAAAATTATTTTATTTCACACTTTTTAGTGGAACGAGCAGTATTTGTAGGATGCCGTAAGGTGGTTTACCGTTCTTATTGGTTAATTGCAACAACGATAGTTTTTAGTGATAACAAGTTCCATACAAGTTATAACAATAGTTATTAACAATAACAAATTGCATAAATTTTTGCAAGTGAGATATCGCGGAAATGTGAAAGGTTTCATCGCAATCGGTTCATGCCTTGGAAAGTATACATGTATACAAGAAACAGTAGAGAATCGGCGACTGCATGCTGACTCATACACCGGTAAAGACACGTAGGCATACGTAGAATTCAATGTAGTAGTAACAATAGTTTTTTACGAATATCTCGGAAACTAAAGCTTTCCGTTAATTATGCATAATGAAAAAGTTGTTCAGAATCATTTCCCCGACAACATATTAAAAGTTCATTGAAATCGTCCAATTTTGACATTAAAAACTTCCTGTATTTTACAATAACAATGAAAAAATGAAAATTTTTTTTCAATGGGACCAACCGGAAGACATACCCTACAAGATGTAAAAGGTTTCGTTCCGATTGGTACACTCATCTCGGAGTAATCGGTGAACACACACAAAAAAAAAAAAAAAAAAAAATACATACTGATCGAATTGAGTAACCTCCTCCTTTTCGAAGTCGGTTAAAAACTACATGACAGGAAGCTACTGAACAAAACTACATGAAGGGAATAAGAAATAAAGAAATGTAATGATTTATAATGTTTATTTATACATATATATATTTTACTATATGTTAACAATAATAGGCCGCCCGCCACCGCCACCTCCTACCGTCTCTCTCTCCTCTTCTACCTCCTCGGCGGTCGCCGTATAGCATTTTTTTGCTTACTTTTTTCATCTGAAATATAATAATGAATTTTAATATAATTCTCTCACACAAACTGGGACACCCTGTATATGCAGGTACAATTATATTAAAATTCATTATTATATTTCACGATCAGATGAAAAAAATTTCAGTAACACGTGGCTGGAGTGGCTGGAGTGGTAACCGACGATGTAGACGTCGCGGAGAAAGAAGAGGCATTGTTTATATGTATTGATTATATTTCAATCAATAAATATTGTATATTATAGATCAATTTACATGTTCCTATAAGTTTTATAGTCGCGTACGTTATGTGTATTACAGAGTCTCATCGAATCTGTCGTAGCGTGTGACTATATTTACGCCGATCGGCCCTACGTTGTTTCATTCATGATACTCCTTCTCTTTCTCTCGCGCTGTCTTTTTCTATGTCCGTCAGGAATCAAAATCTCGCTCGGCTCGAGCAAATTCATTTTGCTAGATGGTCACAGATGCGGCAACACCGCGTTAGAACTCTCAAATGATGTGATTTGGCAACTATGCCACCTCACTTTCGTTTCTTATTCTGCATAATGACGTTAGATGTCACACCGTCAAATGTCGAATTTCTCAATTATGTATTTTCACGATTACCCGATTCTTTCTAATGGCGCTTACATCGATTCGGAGGAGGCCTCGAAGGAGTCTGTGCCCTGAAGGGGGTAGACACAGTACGTGACGTCACCGATTCGGGACGTCGGTATTACAGCAGTTTTTTCGTTGGGCCTGGTGGAGCCACTTGCGTGTTTTGTTACGAACTTGAAAGGTTTAATTCTCAGCTAGCGTGCGCGCAACACGATCTAGGAAGGCAACAGCGCCTCAAGTATTTTTACAAACACATTCAACCGCTCATCTCGCCAGAGGCATTGCTACGATATGCCAGAAGAACGAAAGCGAAACATTGGCGCGCGTTTAGAGTGAGATGTACGGTGATCATGCTATCCTTCTTTCAACCCAAATGATAGAATTGTCCCGCTCCGATAAATTCTGACTGACTGAACGCGTGGATTTTATATAGCGCACCGTAGCACCCCTCGCAGCTGAAAAATATATGCCTACTTTGAAGAACCGAAGGAACGTGCAATCTGAGAATTATTTTTAGAAAAAGTTATTATCTTTTTAAAATAAATGTTTTTTAATTAATAAAAGTATACAGGATACGTCATGCAATTGGGACGGGTTATATCTTGAATTTGGTAAGAGATAGGAAAAAGCTGTTTATGTAAAAGTTCAATGGTATGATAATGTTTATTTTTCTATGACTTCATTTTCTTCGTGAATGCAACGATGCACTTTTTATTTAAATAGAATTGCATTTGTTTCTTTACTTGTCTCAACTCCTTGAAACATTCTGCTAAATTTATTAAAACTAATAAATGGAGGGACCTCCCGTCTATACAGTAAAAGTTGAATATGTGCAACAAAGATTGGGACCCAGACGTTGCATATATCAAACGAGGTGTCGAATCTCGGATTATATGCGATGGCCAGCCAAGCGTGAACGTAGAAAGGGACAGACAGTGGAGGAGAGAGAGAGGTCCAATGATCAAAGAAAAGAGCCGAAACGTATCGGTGTGACTAATACTAATTCAACTATAAAACCTTTTTATTTTTGACTTTTTTTTACTGAAACGTTTACTAGCGCATTGGTGAAACTTTTCTGATTAAAATGATACCAAACACGATATAGTTTGAATGGGGCGAGGTTTGTTATGGGGCGCTGTGAAAAATCCAGGCGGGCGGCAGTCAAATCTTAGCGAAAAGGGACAATCTCAACATTCAGAATGAGAGAAGGACAGCATGACTATAGTGCGTCTCACTCAGCGTTCGGGCGATGTTGTCTTTTTCGTTTGCCTTCGCAGCACAGTTCGAGTGACGTAATCAAGCTGACGCTTGATTCTGGCTACGATTCCAGATCGGCAGCCTTTCTACTTAGACGCCACCTTATAACTACTAGCTGAACTAAATTTGTCACGTAACTTGCTCTGTAGTATCCAGATAATGGCGGAACTCGTCTTTGGGAATGCTTTTACGGGAATCGGTTATTCGTCCTTGTATGAGAAGATCTTGAGCTGAATAAGGGCTTATTCGAAAGAGGAAGGTTCAATGAAGGGGGCTAAACAAATCTTTTTAGTCACAAAACTGTTATAGTTACCTAAAATGTACTTGGATTCAGCGGGCGTATTTTCTCGATTTTTCCTCTACTTTGGACACTCATATTATTAGATATTAACACAATCTGGTTAAACCATCGGTTGAGCCCCCTGCATTGGACCTTCCTCTTTCGAATGAGCTCTCACCCAGCCCTATGTGTTCTCGTATAAGGACAAATAACCGATTCCCGTAAACCCGTTAATAGGCCCATTTTTGCCGGTAATGTCACCTCGCTGCATTACCCTAGTCTACCCCCTTAACTGACTCAAGCGAGAAAAGCATAAGCGTAGGAATAACGCACGCATAGGCGCGGGACCAGACCCAGTCGCAATGTGAGAATGAAACCATAGTCGCAATCTCGGAGGAATTACTGTACATATTACGCAAAAATTCGAGATGGATGTATTACAGAGGGATGCCGCGAGTAAAACAAATCAACATTCAGTAAAGAATAATTCATTTGGACTAATTTTCGTTTTACCTTGGAAAAGATAGTACCGTTGGATTGTTGAGGTTCTTCTGATTACATTGAATCTAAACACGACATAGATCAGTTTAATTTTACTTTAATTGGTTATTAATGGTTGACTGCATCAATTTAAATTGATTAATAATAACAAAACTTGTTCGATTTCCATCGTGTTTGGTCTTGTTTTAATTAGAAAAATATCACAGATTTGTTGATAAAAGTTTCATAGCAAAAAAATTAGAAATAAACACGTTTCATCGTTGCATTAATACTGTTTTGCAGATATAGACTGGATTGTTTTCGCTTCGTCCTCTTTTCACTCGCTGTCCTTATTTATTATTTACGTTCGAGGCAGTCGACAAATTTCAAACAATGTAAGAACTACACGATATTCATGAATCCATACGACGCAAATATGTGCGATCCTGGAATGTGCCCCACCAATTCTGTTACTCTCTTCCTTTAGAAGTCACAGATATTTGTTCAGTATTAATCTAAACGTGATACAGTGAATATCGGTAAGTACCAAATTACAAGTACCAATAATTTATGTTTTAAAAAATATATTACTTTAGTCCTCATTGGTTGGTGGTTTGGTTGGGTATAATTCAGAAAATCACTTGCGCTCGATTTTCTTTTTTTAAAACAGTATTCTTGCGTGTTTTCTATACGCTGATTAGGAATATCATAGTGAATAAAAATTGCCGACTATTTGGCTATTGTAAGGCGGCCGGCAGCGCTTTGGCGAAATAATAACAAATTCTTTATCAAACAGTATTATTATTTGTAAATTCTTGTGGGAGCGACATGTGAAGAAATTAAACGTAGATCCGTTTATTCGATTACTTCCGGATATTAGGATTTGCTACTTCGTGGCAGTGCTGCTTCCGTTTGTGAGAAGCAGTGGTATTCACTGAGATAAACGTAAAAAATTATAATTTTTATTCAACCATGAAAATCAAGTAGTAGCCAAATTTCAGTATATTTGTTGAATATCGTATATTCAAAGCTTCGATGTAACCGTTAGCAGCTTGTGACGACCCAGAATGAGTACGTCACTGCACCGACTTGTAGGGAGAGCGGTTCCCTTAGAAGGCGACTCGTGTTCTGTGTGTTAGGGATTATAGGTTCGTGTGGTTTGCGGTTAAGGAGTGAAATCCAAACACTAATGTGCTAGAAACTAATGGAAATTGTTTATTCAAAAATAAAAGGTAAGTGAATTGAAATATAATATAAAAGAAAATCGCTAGTATCACAATAAGTGCGGCTAGAAATTGGAATACAATAAGAAATTATAATTAGTTCGCCCTAGATTGGGAATATAATAGGAAATATGTAATTAGTAATTAATATATGTAAATAGAAATTAATGATTAATTATTAGTAAGAAATTGTAATAATTATAGATAGTAATCGATAGCGCTAACGCGAATGCGGCGTGGTCTTCTTATACAGTCAATACTCTGTTTGATTTTCAATAATGATTATGGAAACTAAATTCCAGAGGTTTGTGCTAGACTACTAGAATCCAGTTAACCTTTCCTGTGGGTCGCAATCGGTTTCTGGTTATACCAGAGCTATGTTAATCGCAGGCCGTTCAAGGAGCTCCGCTCCTCGCTAGCTCTTCACACTTGAGTGTTGGCTTAGCGTAACACCTGTGTAACACGTTGCGTACCGTGGATAGGAGGTCCACTGATCTGTAGTACTGCACGCCACCAGTGGAAGAGTAGGAAATAGCTGTAACTCGCGCTCTATCGCTGCCTAAACAGTTCAGCGCAAGCTTTTCTCTACTGTTCAGAGTATTGTCTGCTTCAGACCGAGGCCTGAGAAGATCTCAATCGAAACTGTGCGGAACGCCTCTATTTATACTCAGATTTTGCTGAGTCGGCACTTTTTTTCCGCATAGAGTTCTTGGGGTAGCTGGGTTTTTCCCATCACGTGGTGGTCCAGCATCCCCACTCTAGAATGCTACCCCACTATGTGTTCTCTGGGGTTGCGCTGGCGCGTGCGCGGTCAGACGTCGATAATTTATCGATAACTGTTTTACCGTCTGACTTATCGACTAAACTTTTACCGACGAATTTAATATACTCAGTTATCGATGAAAATGAAAATGTTTATTTACAAAAATTGTTATACAAATTAAACGAAGTATTAACAATAAAAATGAAATAAAATACTCTGTATGAAATATAAAAATTAGTTATAATAAATAAAATGAAATTAAAAAGATATTGCGTTCGATTATCGGGTCGTTACAAGCTCGTCAACACAGTTCGACGTCCTTGTCCTTACGCGATCCGTCCCGCGTCCCGCAGGACTGTTTTTCATAATTTAATCTGAGTCAAGGCGTCATCGAAACATTCATTGTTCAGAAAAATCTTTTATCGAACTATTCCCAGTCCCGCGGGCTAGTTTATTCTTCTTCTCAATCGGATGGATTCGACACAAAAATTAAACCGATATGAAACATAGCGACGATATTCGTAATCAGCGTATATAAAAGATGTAAGAATACTGAGTTTTAAAAAACGAAAAATAGGAGGTGATTGCTTTTCGGAACTTTATCCACAACTGCGGATTATTTTTCATTAATTAATGAAATTTTTTTTCACAGAATAAAAAAAATGGAAGATTCAACAATCAACCGTAAGTATAATTCCAACTTCAATGGAAAATGAATATACTGCATGATTTAAATACATGCATGTAATATATATATTTCTCCTTTTTCTTTCAGAACAGACAATAATGAAACAGACAAGAGAGTCAGCAGCAGGAGCTGCAACAACAACAGCACCCTCAACCCGCAGCGCAGGAGGTGAAGCCGCAGCGCAGTAAGTATCACAGATCTTATCGAATAAATTATTAACACATTTGCGTCGTAAATAATAAAAAAAATTATTTTTTAAATGGATGAACTATATAACATTTAAAATTTTACATTACCGAAAGAGGAACGGCTGCTGGAACACGACGACGCCTCTACCGCGGAAAATGTCCGCGCGGCGGGAGGGGCGGCGGCAGAAGCGCGGGCAGGGGCGGCGAGAGGGCAGACGATAGTAAATACTACATATATTTTAAGTAATTTTTTTTTTTGAAATAAATAAAAATAATTAACAAAAATATTCAGATTGTTTTGTTTTATTTATTAAATTTAAGCATCTAAATTCGACCAATATATTTTTTTTCGTTGATGGTTATTAGGTATATAATAAAAATACAAAATATCCTTTCGGTATCCTTCAAATATTGCTCCTTCCACTAAGAAGTGTGAAATAAAATAATTTTTAACCAAAAAAAAAATCCGACTTCGAAATGCACTAAAAAGTGTCAAATAATTTATATTTCATTTATACCAATATTACATAGCTATTAATAATATCTACTTAATCATTAAATAGGATACCAAATATAATACATTGCAAAGTTTTCGGAGGCGGCGCAAAATTAAAAATACCCGAACAAACGATGCTGCCAATAACGATTTGATTGCGGTATGGCAAACTTGGTAATTAATAAGTCGTAAGAGAAAAAGCGGAACGTTATAGGTCCGGCTGAAAATATTTGTAATTGTAACGATTATGTCAGAAATTGGTAGCACTCCTGATATACATGCACTATACTGCAGTTCACGAGAGACCATACTTAACTCGCGCAGCTCACTAGGTCTAAAGAGATTTTTAGTCACGTGTGTTATTCCCCTCTAGAGCTTGCTTCTTATTATACTTTACATATAAATGATAGGCAGAAATATATGACGTACGATAACTGATAACCGGTGATGATATTGTAAAGTTTCACGATACAATGAAATTCCTATTATTTTTCGAAAAAAAAATTATGTGAACGCAAAGTAAGAAGCAAGCTGTAAAGGGGAATCACACGCGCTATTAAAAATCTTCCTAGACCTAGTGAGCTGCGCGAGTTAAGTGCGGTCACTCATGAACTGCAGTATAGTGCATGTATATCAGGAGTGCTACCAATTTCTGACATAATCGTTGTCGTTGTCGTTGTCGTTGTCGTTGTCGTTGTTGTTGTCGTTGTCGTTGTCGTTGTCGTTGTCGTTGTCGTTGTCGTTGTCGTTGTCGTTGTCGTTGTCGTTGTCGTTGTCGTTGTCGTTGTCGTTGTCGTTGTCGTTGTCGTTGTCGTTGTCGTTGTCGTTGTCGTTGTCGTTGTCGTTGTCGTTGTCGTTGTCGTTGTCGTTGTCGTTGTCGTTGTCGTTGTCGTTGTCGTTGTCGTTGTCGTTGTCGTTGTCGTTGTCGTTGTCGTTGTCGTTGTCGTTGTCGTTGTCGTTGTCGTTGTCGTTGTCGTTGTCGTTGTCGTTGTCGTTGTCGTTGTCGTTGTCGTTGTCGTTGTCGTGTCGTTGTCGTTGTCGTTGTCGTTGTCGTTGTCGTTGTCGTTGTCGTTGTCGTTGTCGTGTCGTTGTCGTTGTCGTTGTCGTTGTCGTTGTCGTTGTCGTTGTCGTTGTCGTTGTCGTTGTCGTTGTCGTTGTCGTTGTCGTTTGTCGTTGTCGTTGTCGTTGTCGTTGTCGTTGTCGTTGTCGTTGTCGTTGTCGTTGTCGTTGTCGTTGTCGTTGTCGTTGTCGTTGTCGTTGTCGTTGTCGTTGTCGTTGTCGTTGTCGTTGTCGTTGTCGTTGTCGTTGTCGTTGTCGTTGTCGTTGTCGTTGTCGTTGTCGTTGTCGTTGTCGTTGTCGTTGTCGTTGTCGTTGTCGTTGTCGTTGTCGTTGTCGTTGTCGTTGTCGTTGTCGTTGTCGTTGTCGTTGTCGTTGTCGTTGTCGTTGTCGTTGTCGTTGTCGTTGTCGTTGTCGTTGTCGTTGTCGTTGTCGTTGTCGTTGTCGTTGTCGTTGTCGTTGTCGTTGTCGTTGTCGTTGTCGTTGTCGTTGTCGTTGTCGTTGTCGTTGTCGTTGTCGTTGTCGTTGTCGTTGTCGTTGTCGTTGTCGTTGTCGTTGTCGTTGTCGTTGTCGTTGTCGTTGTCGTTGTCGTTGTCGTTGTCGTTGTCGTTGTCGTTGTCGTTGTCGTTGTCGTTGTCGTTGTCGTTGTCGTTGTCGTTGTCGTTGTCGTTGTCGTTGTCGTTGTCGTTGTCGTTGTCGTTGTCGTTGTCGTTGTCGTTGTCGTTGTCGTTGTCGTTGTCGTTGTCGTTGTCGTTGTCGTTGTCGTTGTCGTTGTCGTTGTCGTTGTCGTTGTCGTTGTCGTTGTCGTTGTCGTTGTCGTTGTCGTTGTCGTTGTCGTTGTCGTTGTCGTTGTCGTTGTCGTTGTCGTTGTCGTTGTCGTTGTCGTTGTCGTTGTCGTTGTCGTTGTCGTTGTCGTTGTCGTTGTCGTTGTCGTTGTCGTTGTCGTTGTCGTTGTCGTTGTCGTTGTCGTTATTGTTATTGTTATTATTATTATTATTATTATTATTATTATTATTATTATTAAAACCATACATAGGTGTGATAGGTTAGGATGGGCCACACACTTAAATCCGGTCGCCGCGAAGCGACCGGCATCGCTTTTGACACTATTGTCTTAGGAAAGTGTTGCCGGTAGTCTTACGGCGCGCTGCAGCCGCGGCGACCGGATTTATATATGTAGCCTAATTAAACCTATCACATCTATGTAACAAGAGCGTTTTGATACATTGATCACCACCCTCTAAATATTCTGTATAATGATCGGACATTTTATAGATTGACCGAAACTTGTTACGGACATTTTGCACCATGTCTTTTCTACACAATACCGGGTCATTTTACAAAAGGCCCACGTTAAACACATTGCCCGTTACAAACGGTTTGATCGTGATTGGTTCATTCCTTGCAAAGTAACACCAAGAAATAAGCTTTTTGCTATAACAATAGTTATTAACAATAATAACTTCCATACATTTTTGGAAGCGAGCTGATCACGAAAATATCTCCAATTAGATTGAAAAACTTTCATCGCGAACGGTACATTCCTTGCAGAGTAACACCAGCGAATAGGATTTTTGTTATAACAATAGTTATTAACAATTACAAATTCCACAAATTTTTACAATTGGGATCATCGCGAAAATATCTCCGATTATGATCCGTCTCCGATCATAGCGATCGGTATATTCCTTGCAGAGTAGCGCTAAAGAATAGAAGTTTGCAATAACAATAGTTATTGTATATGTACAGGTAGGTCTCGATTAGTGCGAGTAATAATTCCCAGAAATTGTTCGCATTATTTGAATTCGTACTATTCGAATATTTGGAATATAGGAATTGGTTCTTATCATACGTACATTAGTAAATTATAATAGCGTAAACACGTTTAGTATTTTAACGGTGTTGATTGCACTTTCTTCTGCTTTTTCATATCTCCGTATATGTGATGATAAACCCGCAGTATTTTATCCAAGTCTCTGTTAACTTGCATGCTTCGATCCATGTCTGGATCGAAAAAAGCCTCGCAAACCTCGCATTAACTGAATTTTTGTTCGCATTAAATGCGACCTGGTATCATTTTAAAATTCGCACTAAACCGAATATCGCACTATCTGAACTAGCATTAATCGAGACTTACCTGTATACTGATTTCTGGTCGACGCGATATGTGTATAGAAACAGTAGAGACAGGTGATTGCATTCTGACCTATACACCGCCAGAGTAGGCGGTACAATACATGTAGGCATACGTAGAATTCAATGTAGTAGTAACAATAGTTTTTCACGAATATCTCGGAAATTAAAGCTTTCAGTTGATTATGCATAATAAAAAAGTTCTTCAGCATCATGCACCCGACAATATATTAACCCTCGGAGTACGGTCCGTCGGGGGCCGGTAACGGGGTCTCTCGTGACTCATACCGATATTCCACTAATACATGCTTTCTGATCCCCACCACGCCCGTTCGGAACTGCTCAGGTCTCGGAACCTGAGACTCGAGACTCTGCCCCCTTCCCCTAATTCTATAAGATACGTATTTTCAATCTATTTCTCTCTGTTGTCTACGTTTATATATCTGTTTATTTTTTACGCGAAAACCTAATTTTTTATATATATAAGGTAAAGAGGAATAATGAATTGTACAATAATAAATAATTAGTTATAAAGTTTATTCGTTATTTATATCGTTGCATCTATTGCATATAATTGCTCGACTTTGTGCAGAATGTGCAGTACAAATATGTTTGTTACAAACGTCGCATGTACTAGTGTATTTATTATTATTTCCCACACACATATAACATCTTGCTCGCTTTTGACCTGCTAATTAGGGTTTATTTATTTTTAGTTTACGTCCAGTAGCTTCTATGGCGTTTACAATGTGTTTATGGTATCTAACCTGCTGATTTTCAATGGCTGAAGCTTTTGCGTCTATATTTTTTTTTGACAAGTTTGTTGCCAATTCTTCTAGAAATAATTTTCTTTTGGATGTTAGCGAATTTGTGCCACCCCATGTGGGATATTTGGTCATCCATACAACAAATGCATAGTATGCGGCAATATCTACTAAATGCATAAATAAAGATAGAGGCCATCGGCGAGTAGAACGACGACAAGTATATTCTCTTAGCAGTTTATCCAATGTGTCTACGCCGCTTTTTGTAGAATTATAAAAATTTATTATCTCCGGTTTGAAATTATTTGTTCCTGACGATATTTCATGCTCGTGGTGTAACGTTGATAATAAAGTAACACATTTTCTAAGTTTTGGTATATAAGAAACTAAAGTTACCTTGCCGGTATATAAAAAATGAGACGAATATAAGGCGCGATTTCGTGTATCCGTAAGCACTTTCGGTAAATCTTTCCTATTTTTGCGTATTGTACCAACTACAGAAATTTCATCCTTCAATAATTCTTCTGCTAAAGTAATGTTCGTAAAAAAATTGTCTGTTGTAACGCATCGTTTTGAATTTTTCCAGAAGTTTGTTAGTTGTTTTACAACACGGCTTCCTTGTTGTTTTTCTGGAGCATTCGCTGTCTTCCCGAGGTAAACGTCCATATTACAGCAATAAAAAGTTTTGGAATCACAAAGGGTCCATATTTTTATTCCATATTTGCCGGGTTTATTTGGCATATACAACTTGAACGAACATCTGCCACGAAATGTCATAAGTTGCTCATCAACACATCCCAGATTGGTAGCACTATAAGATTGTTTACAATTTTCAGTAAAAGCATTTACAATTTGCCGTAGAGGTGCTAATTTATCGGTTGACTTTCTTTCGTCCCGTGTAGCAGATTCGTCAAAGCGAATATATTTCAATATATTCGTAAATCTATCCCTAGACATAATTGCTGTATAATACAAACGTGAAAATGCAGCATTCTGCTTCCATAAATCGTGTTTACGTTCACGAGATTCTCTAAAACGTCCAATGAGCAGAAGGAGACCAAAAAAGGCGTTCATTTCCGTTTCATCCACGTGTTTCCACTTTTGATTTGGTGGTATATTCTCCATTGCCCTGTTGTTGGTGGGTAGGATAACAGTATCCATAATTTCTTTATTGATGAAAAGATGAAAGCATTCATCAATACTTTCTACATGTTCACTATTTTCTGTAAGTGAACACATCCGTGGCGGATTCTGAACTTCGATGTTATCTTTCATCTGCGAAATATATCTCCATGTGCGTCCGCATACCACGTGGTTTTTTGGATCTGAATCCTCTTCGCAATCTGATGAATGCGATTCATCAGATTCAAAGTTTTGGGCCTCTGGCTCACAATCACTGTTGGATGAGCCTCCATCATTTGATGATGTTACACAGTTGTAACTGTTTTCATCATTCAGAAGCTCACTAAATACTGCAGACATTATGTAGCAACAACAAGAATAACAATAATAATAATAATAATAACAGAAATAACAACAATAATAACAATATCGATAAAATGAATAAACAAGAATAATTTTCAAAAGACACGGAATGATGCTTGCTGGTTGACTGATACAGTACGAATGACTTTTCCCATCTGAAAAAGGTTTTCTTTTTTCGCCACTCATTTTCAAGGACTTGCCAATGGGTAGTTACTGCTTGTAATTTTCCAGATGTTAGAAATTCCCATATACCACCCTGACATGCCATACCTAGTACAGGCGACAACACAACCTTTATGTTTACAATATGATGGACCCAGCAGCGGTGGGTCCTGATAATACCGCGCCATATCCGTCATAAAATTAGCCGTAGGACCCTTGAGTAGGTTTCAAGATAACCAAAGACTTTCCCGGACGAGAAAAGTCAAGCTCTTCTTTTCTTCTCAAAAAGTATTTCGTTATTACATACATATTGTCCTGATTTCTTTATGAAAAATAAATTGTAAAAAATAAACGATTTCACTACCGCGTACATACGTATTACCTCTTCAAAGCATAGAAACTAAATGGCTTATACTTCCTTTCCGAAGAACGCGAAGCTTCAGTCTACTAAGAAAAACGAAAGACAAAGAAAGCGCAACTGACGATCGCCCCCCACCGCGATGAAGCGAACGAAATATGATCGGCATTTCGCTACGACCACACTCAAACGTCCCCACTCTTCCGACTAGACGTGTCTCCGGAGATCCCGTTACCCAGGGGTCGGAAACTCTCACTGATTTTCTTGGCTTTTCAGTTTTAGTTCCCTGCTGACGGACAGTACGTAGATAGCGCTACTACGACGACAATCAGCGCCGCCTACATTGGCGTCGTTTGGCGTTGTTTGGCGTCGAAGCGTCATAGCATCATAGCGTCCATTTTGGTGGAGTCCAGTGGTGTTGTTAAACGTGTTTCCTATTAGTAACTGAGCATAACTGAGGTGATTCATAAAATGGTTCAAGCGTGCTGCGTTTTAGGTTGCCCATCATGGCACGATGTGCCAAGCCATTGCTTTCCATCTAATTCGGAGCAGCTCGAAAAATGGAAAAACATTATTCCATTTAGAATGGATGTGTCGAGTCTGAAAGATTTTAAGAAACTCAGGATTTGCTATTTGCATTTTGCTGAGGATGATTATAAATTGGGATATGCACAGCGAAAATTAAAAGATAACGTTGTTCCATCGTTGAATTTAAGTGGATATTCTGAAGAAAATCCAAGTATAAATGCATCAGTGCATGATGTGGCATTAAATATACATACACAACACGTAAGTATTGTTGCACTGTACAAAATATTATAAGCAGCACAGTTTACTGTTATAAAGAAGATTTTTTATTTATTATTGGTTAAAAAGTATAAGAGTATAATATATTTTAGAATATTATGGAAGATGTACATGAGGAAAGGAATGATGATGTCCTTACAGAAAATAAGAATATCTCTTATGAAGCTAGAAGGCGAAGCATGAATACAAATACCCATATAATTTATACAGAAGCGATTAAAAAAGGCGAGAAAAATGTATTGCGTAGCAACAGGACAGTTTAATTTCATTTTAAATATATTATAATTGTCATACCATTTCAGATTTATTAATTTATTTTCCTATCCCTGCAGGTGGCTGCTTTAAATCACAGATCTATGATTTACAGATAAGAAATCGGCTAAATCATAAATCTATGATTTTTAGCAGTCACTTTATGACTATCCAAAATTTAGTATTCTATATATATACATATATATATCATTCTGAGAAGTACTATATATATCAGAGACATATATAGTATACTTATATATATATATGTCTACTTTTAGTACATTCATGACGGATGGTTAGTAGATGGCGCTACAGTCAATGTTAGACTTCTTGTAGAGGGGAGTTTCCGACCCCTGCCGTTACCGTACTGCGAGGGTTAAAGGGTCATTGATATCAACCTATGTTGAAATTAGAAACTTTATGTTTTTTGCAATAATAATCCTTGGCAATGAAAAAATGCAAAATGTTTTTTGTAACGGGACCAATCGGAAGACATACTCTACAAGATGCAAAAGGTTTCGTTCCGATTGGTCCATCCATCTCGGAGTAATCGGCGATTAAAGCCAGAAAAAAAAAAGAAAAAATTTACTGATCGAATTAAGTAGCCTCCTCCTTTTCGACGTCGGATAAAAATGAGAAATACTTGAGATCATTGGCAGTATCGAATTTGTGGGTAGATTTATTTCACTATGACGAACTATGCATAAATATGCGGCAAAGAGAAGACAATGTTTACCGCGAGCTTTTATCGAGAGTTCGTCTTGGTGTTTTTACGGAACAATTTCGGACCCATCCGAAAAATTTGTCGATTCTTTGCCGTTCCATTGAAGGAAAGGTTCATGCGTTTGCACTTGACATAGCGTTTCGTGCCGTCACTTGGGTTTCAATTTATTTGAAATCTTGCAGTATTATTGGATTCATTTAAAAATCGATGAAATTATTTATGAATTAGATAAATTTTATCGTCTAAATATATTTAAACAGATCAATTATCTTCGGTGATACGCTGTACATAAAAGAGCAATGTTAATAATCACCTATATGATTATTGAAAAAGGACAATGTTAATTTTCCAGAGATTTTTCCGTTGCCGAGTATCGAAAGTTCTATTGGGCTGTGATACGGAAGTGAAGGAACGGGCCGATCCGAAAATTGTCGGTTTCTTGCCATTCAAAGCATAGGTTCGGAAACCACTTGAAACGTAAAAACAACATACCCAGGCGAAGGCCCGAAATGCTATGTCAAGTGGAAACATGACACTTGAGGCACGAGATAATATGATTTGGAATTGGATATATCAGTGAGATAATACTAATGCAACGACTGAACTTTGTTATTTTTCATTTTTTTCTTAAAAAACTGTTACCAAGATATTTGTGACGTTTTTCTGATTAAAATGATACCAAACGCGATATGGTTTGGATAATTACACTAAAGAAACAGCATGCAGCAAATCGAAACTTCTCGCCTATAGGAGTTTATTTCAAGACACGAAGAACTATTGTCCGAGCCGTATCACGCCGTGGCATGCAACGAGGCAACGCCTGCCTATTCAAAAGGGTTCGGAACGGTGATACGATACCTACAGAAGTGTCAGACTCCGATTTTTCTGAAATTTGGATATGGTATAATACATGAAAAACTAAGCAACACATCTTTTTTTTATTGGCGGAAAAATACATATAGGGGGTGAAACGACCCCTCGAAAATGGAGGATAAAATGGAAAAATTCCGGTATCTTTGAGACCAGTGAAGCGATTTTGATGATTTTTGGTATGAAAGTATCTTTCGATAGAAGACGAAAATCGGCCTAGGTATGTTGGAAGAGAAGTGAAAATTAGGGGGTGAAGTACCCCTAAACTGACCAATTTCCTGCTGCAAAAAATCAGTTTCGATCTGGTCGAAGTAAAATCTATTAAAACTTCAAGAGCAAAGCTATTATGGAACACATATTTTTTTTTATATACAAATATTTGGGGCGACAACTCCTAAATTGCCGCGCTCGTTTGGCATTGCGCATGAAACACCTTGTGAAACTATATTTTTTAACTGTTCGATCTTTTTAATATATTGCTTTTTTAAATCGCTGAATTCGAATCTGAAGTTTTCTTTCCTCTTGAAGTTTTAACAGATTTTACTTCGATCAGATCAAAACTGATTTTTTACAACAAGAAATTGGTCAGTTTAGGGGTAGTTCACCCCCTGACTTGCACTCCTCTTCCAACATACCTAGACCGATTTTCGTCTTCTATCGAAAGATACTTTCATACCAAAAATCATCAAAATCGCTTCACTGGTCTCAAAGATATCGCAATTTTTCCATCTTACCCCCCATTTTCGAAGGGACGTTAAACCCCCTAAATGTGTTTTTCTGCCGATCAAAAAAATACCTGTCCCTTAGTTTTTCATGTATTATAACATATGCAAATTTCAGAAAAATCGGAGTCTGACACTTCCGTAGGTTTACTTGTTAGATAAATACGAGGAGGATAATTCGCAAACAGCTGGCTTACATAGAATTATCACTGTCAAACTTGGTGCCAAGGTGATGTTAAGGCGTAATATAGTCGTTGAATCGCAACGAGGCAGCCAAACGCTAAGTATAAATATTTTGAAAAATATATATAACTCAAAACTTGGCTGGTTTTGCATGATATCCATTACTTTTTTAGAAAATTCACAAATTACGTACCATATAGTGTCTAAACTACTTGGCGTTACCTTTCTTTTACATGTAATGTACTTTTTGTGGGATATACCATGTATTAGATAAAGAACAGACGGAAATTCGCCGAATAAGTAACTAACACGCAAAAAACAGTGAAATAATGTAAAAATATAAACGTGGAAATTTGATAATTTCCACCAAAAAAAGATATTTTTAAACTTTCCGAATTTTTTAAAAATCCATTTTGAAATGAAAAATTCTAAAAAAATTCAAAAACAAGTAAGTCATGGAGCAGAATATCTCTGATTTTTTTTCGCCATTTTTCATAAAGTACAACAAAAGATATAAAGCTTAAACTGTAAATTGCGTTCAGCCCTGTAACTACCCTTCAAATAAGGGTAACGGCTTCATGCTTGGCACAAATGATTTTCTTCGAACCATCTATTAACTGAGATGTTCATTGATCAATTTGGTCTAAAGGCACATTTCACCCCCTTATCCGGCTATACCCTTCGATTATACCTATCACTATCTTCAACGGAATATATCATAAATTCAATTGACGACAACGTCGCAAGGTATTAATTCTAACTGATTGCTGCTCGTCGTTCGTAACTTGGCCGAGAGAAAGAGTGTGCGTCTGATTGGTCGTACCCGACCTTTGCTCACACGGTTTGTGTGTGCCAAAATCGGCGGGGTGTGCGAAGGATCCCTCCTTTCCACTGCGCCGGCTAATAAAATTGTGACATTGCCCTACTACATACTAATTTTCTCGAGCTTAGCGGAGCTAAGAATCCGTAAACACGGAAAAAGAATACGTATTACGCGAAAATCTGAGATAAATGTATTGCAAAGGGATGCCGCGAGTAAAACAAATCAACATTCAGTAAAGAATATTACATTTGGACTAATTTTGGTTTTACCTTGGAAAAGATAGTACCGTTGGATTGTTGAGGTTCTTCTGATTAAAATGAATCTAAACACGACGTAGATCGGTTTAATTACTTTACTTTAATTAGTTATTAATGATTGACTGGATCAATTTAAATTGATTAATAATAATGTTACGTGCGGCGCGCGCGCGTGTGATTGTGACGCTACTGTGTGAAAGTGTCAGCTAATATATGAATGTAAAAAGTATGAAAACTATCGTTAACGTAACGCGCGTGTGACGCCGTAAAGCCGGAAAATTTATTAAATATTTTGTGAGTTCGGAGATACGCTAGTCCCATACGGGCCCTTTCATCAGATCGCTAATATGATAGGATTTATGAAGGAGGCTAATAAAAGGTTATGTCAAAGAAAATTAGATTTGATTAAAATGAATCAAATGGTATATTATAAAAATAAAAATGTTAAAGTATAATGGAATACATAAAATATTGAAATATATAAAATATTGGAATGTGAAGAATATATATATAATGTTGAAATATAATGTAGTTTATAAAATATTGAAATATAATAATAATAGGTGTAAAATATAGAAATATAATGAAATATAATGATGCGATTAAGTATAAGGAAATGCAGATTTAACTCATGAACAATTTAGTTTTGAGACACACAATTATTGGCCGGAAATAGACAAATACATGTGATCAATTACAATTTAGAATAAGGAATTTTCAATTGGAGAGATTCTCAGAATCAAAATTGACCTAGCCAATTTTGACTACTGGAAATTCCTTGACAAAATATTCGTGAAACGACCGGAAGAGTAATGGAAACGACTCACCGGATTATGGGGAAAAATTCCGTATAGTAATCCAAATTCTCTGCCGTTTCTCTGTTGGCTGATTTCTGAAGGCAGGGGAGCAGAACGCACACACCTTCAACTATCGCACCGTTACACAATCCTAACGCGCGAACTACCGCAAAGTCCATTAAACCAAAACTGCGCAAATATAAGTATTTATAAAGAAACAAAATCAAACCGAAGAATAAAAATAATGAACAAAATAATAATCGGAATAAATGGAAAAGTAAAATGAATACACGAAGATAGAGTCTTTTGCCCTATTTGCTATTTTCGAACAACTTAGAACAAAACTTGTCTCTGAACCACTTCGCGGACCCGCCGACACGCTGCTCGCGATTGTACGTCGAAGAGTGTCGCAATCTGCACCTCTCGGAGAAGACCAGAGTGGGCCTCGTCCGAAATTGTTTACATTGCGTTGTTGTGCGCCTAACGAATTAGGCGGTGGTGTCGATGCGTAAGGAGGCGGGATTTGCTTATCGGTGGTGCAGCAGGGATATGTACGTTCCTTTCTCTGTTTCAATCTTTCTCTTTCTAATTCGCGAATATTCCTTCACTCTTCCTGTCATACTAAAGATTTCGTTATTCATTAAAATATAATAAATTTTACAAAAATTGTTTTGATCTCAACGTTATAGGGAGGAAACATGCTTTCCAAAATTATTGCAGATTACCGAATTTGAAAGAATGCTAAATAAACATTTAAATTCGCAACCTGGACCGACCGGCGGCGTGGTGGAAATACAACATTACGGTGTTTAGTGAATTAGTAGAAAACCCGGATTACTATAATGTATGTATGAGGAATTTCGATCATTTTCGCGAAACCGATAAGGAACGCTCCAGAGTGGTCAAGATTATCGGACCACACGAATGATGTTTACGGGTTTACATCCGGCGATACTCAGAACCAAAGTCGACACGTGATTTTGAGTCGTGGGATCACGCTGATTTCGAGGATGGAATTTGTTACGCTAACAATCGGAATTATGTCTGGAAAAGATAGACCATCTCGAAACATCAAAGATCGTTCTGCGCTCAATCAAGGGAGGTCCGGAATGTAAAACAAGCTATCGATGTTCATGGTTTCCGTTCGCACCTCCGACCAAGGTCAAGGGTACGACGGATCAAGATGATGGGAACAGGCCCATCAAAAGAGACAGGAAAAGGGGGGGGAAGACAACATGGCTTTCGCCTAGGAAGGATAGCTGGCAGGATCCAGCACCAACAATTGCGCCATTTAACGCCGAAACAATTGGGACACACATGGCTTTCGCCTAAACAAATCCCAAAATGAGGGGGATCACTTTCAAGAAGGCGTAGAAGGGGAACACACATGCCGAAACAATTGGGACACACATGGCTTTCGCCTAAACAAATCCCGAAAATGGGGGGGGGGGGGGGGAACAGGGCTTCCGCCTAGACAAGACTCGAATTGACAACGTTGAGGATAATTCGATGATGGTGACGTTAGCGACACCGCCAGTTAATGCGGATGACAATCCAAATAAAAAGGGGGAAGAACACAAGGCGAATGTGTAAAAATCTCTGTTCGGAACGTAACAATAACAAAACTTGCCCGATTTACATCGTGTTTGGTCTTGTTTTAATTAGAAAAATATCACAAATTTGTTGAAAAAACTTTCATAGCAAAAAAATTAGAAATAAACACGTTTCATCGTTGCATTAATACTGTTTTGCAGATATAGACTGGACCGTTTTCGTTTCGTCCTCTTTTCACTCGCTGTCCTTATTTATTATTTACGTTCGAGGCAGTCGACAAATTTCAAACAATGTAAGAACTACACGATATTCGTGAATCCATACGACGCAAATATGTGATCTTGGAATGTGCCCCACCAATTCTCTTACTCCCTTCATTTAGAAGTCACAGATATTTGTTCAGTATCAATCTAAACGTGATGCAGTGAATATCGGTAAGTACCAAATTACGTGCACCAATATTTTATATTTTTAAAAAATATATTACTTTAGTCCTCATTGGTTGGTGGTTTGGTTGGGTGTAATTCTGAAAATCACTTGTCCCCGATTTTCTTTTTTTAAAACAGTATTCTATACGCTGATTAGGAATATCATAGTGAATAAAAATTGGCGACTATTTGGCCTTTGGCGAAATAATAACAAATTCTTTATCAAACAATATTATTATTTGCAAATTTTTGTAGGAGCGACGTGTGAAGAAATTAAACGTAGATCCGTTTATTCGATTACTTCCGGATATTAGGATTTGCTATTTTGTGGCAGTGCTGCTTCCGTTTGTGAGAAGCAGTTGTATTCACTGAGATAAACGTAAAAAATTATAATTTTTATTTTACCATGAAAATCAAGTAGTCGCCAAATTTCAGTATATTTGTTGAATATCGTATATTCAAAGTTTCGATGAAACCGTTAGCAGCTCGTCAACACAGTTCGACAGCCTTGTCCTTATGTGATCCGTCCCGCGTCCCGCAGGATTGTTTTTCATAATTCGATTTGAGAATTGACAACTTCAAACGCACGCTGCGCAATCACGCTGTGAGAGTCAAGTCGTCATCAAAACATTCATTGTTCAGAAAAATTTTTTATCGAACTATTCCCAGTCCCGCGAGCTAGTTTATCCTTCTTCTCAATCGGGTCGATTCGACACAAAAATTAAACTGATATGAAACATAATGACGATATTCGTAATCAGCGTATAAAAGACGTAAGAATACCGAGTTTCAAAAAAAAAAAATTATGGGGTGATTGCTTTTCGGAACTTTATCCACAAATTTGAAATATTTTTCATTAATTAACAAAATTTTTTTTTCACAGAAAAAATGGACGATTCACCGATCGATCGTAAGTATAATTCCAACTTCAATGGAAAATTAATATACTGCATGATTTAATTAAAAACATGCATGTAGTATGTATATTTCTCCTCTTTTGTTTTCAGAAAATGCAATAATGGCTGCGCTAACAATGCTACAGCAGCAACTGCAGCATATTACTGCTCGCCAGGACGAGCAACAGCAGCAGCAGCAGACCCTGCAGCAGCAGCAGCAGCAACAGACCATACAGCAGGCTTTGTTGCAGCAGCAGCAGCAGCAGCAGCAACAGAACATACAGCAGGCTTTGCTGCAGCAGCAGCAGCAGCAGCAGCAACAACCACAGCAACAGCAGCAGCAGCTGCCACAGCAGGAGTAGGCGGACGTGAAACCGAAGCGTAGTAAGTATCACGGATCTTATCGAACAAATCATTAACCCATTTGCGTCATAAATAATAAAAAAAATTAATTTCAAAATGGTTTAATTATATAACATTTTAAATTTTACATTACGGAAAGAGGAACAGCGGCCGGCACGCATCGCTGCTACTCAGGGTGAGGGAGGTTTCTGGAAGTTCGTATACGTTACGCGTAGGAGAATGTTGTGGACGGGAGTAACAGGGGCTGGATAAAAGGGTTTCAAGAAATATAGCGGGGGATGACCGGCGCGATACGCGGACACACAAGTTCGCAGTCGAAGATCGCCGTTGCCGAAACTCACAAACTTCTACAATAATATCGGAAGGGCTTACTTGAAACTCCACACACAATCGCACTCGCCAAAATCGTCTCTCTATAATCGCTCTCAAGATCGCTAGTCGCTTTTCAAATCGCTTGGTTAGATAGCCCAGGGCTCAATGACGGCTCGTCGTCGCGGTCGCGACGACGGGTCCGTCGCGGGATGATTTTTGGGGAGGGGATGGGGAATAGGAAGGGGGCCTTTTCTGGCAACGGAATAGATTGGTTATCGATTATCGATCTGCCGGTGTTCGGGTTCGATGGGGCTGGCGGATCTCCGGCCGTGGCGGGTGGACTGAGGTCTTCGGGCTCGGCGACAGATGGCTCCAGGTGGACGTTTGTATCAGCTGCTGGGCCGCTTCGTCTCTTTTTCCGAAGTCCCGCGTTGCTTTTCCTCTCCTGGAGGGTGGGAGGTCTGTCGCCGGCCTCGTAGCTCCTTCTTGCGGGTGATCCCTGTTGTCTCTTGTCCGTCGCCTCCATCGGCCCGACACCGGCGGGCGGGGAAAGGGGTGAGGTGTTAGGAGGGTTAAGGGTCATTTCTAGGTGGGATTTGAGGTGGGCGAAGCGCAGCGATTGTAACGGGGGGGCACAGGTGTCACCACGTTACAGTATATTTTAAATATATCATTTTTTTTCTTTTTTTGAGTTTATGTAAATAAAAATAATTAAAAACCAATATTATTCACATTGTTTTCTTTTATTTATATTTGATCATCTAAATTTGATCAATATATTTTATTTGGTTGACAGTTATTAGGTATCCAATAAAAATACAAGACATCCTTCAAATACTGCTCGTTCCACTACAACGTGTGAAATAAAATAATTTTTAACAAAAAAAAATCCGACTTCGAAATGCACTAAAAAGTGTAAAATAATTTATATTTCATTTATACCAGTATTCCACAGCTATCAATAAAATCTACTTAATCGTTAAATAGGATACTAAATATATTTCAACCTTTTCGGAGGCGGCGCAAAATTAAAAATACCCGAATATATGATCCTGCCAATAACGATTTGATTGCGGTATGGCAAACTTGGTAATTAATAAGTCGTAAGAAAACAAATTCGGAAGGTTATAGATACGGCAGAAAACATTTGTAATTGTAACGATTGTATCAGAAGTTGGTAGCACTTCTGATGTACATGTATACTGCATTTCATGAGAGACCATACTTAATTCGCGCTGCTCACTAGGTCTAGGGAGATTTTTAATAACGTGTGTGATTCCCCTCTACAGCTTGCTTCTTACTTTGCGATCATATAAATGGTGGACAGAAATATATGACGTACGATAACTGATAAGCGCTGATGACAAGGTAAAGATATACGATACAATGAAATTCATATTATTTTTCGAAAAAAAAATGATGTGAACGCAAAGTAAGAAGCAAGCTGTAAAGGGGAATCGCACACGCTATTAAAAATCTCCCTACACCTAGTGAGATGCGCTAGTTAGTGCGGTCACTCGTGAACTACAGTATAGTTAATTCGCAATCGGTATGTTGATTCCCGTTGAATATTGTTTGCTTGAAATTATCAAATGGGTCATTTGATACAGGTTGCCGACGCCTGAACTAGGATCTTCCTAGTAGAAGAAAAGTTTTTAATTTTGCGCCGCCTCCGAAAAGGTTGAAATATATTTAGTGTCCTATTTAACGATTAAGTAGAATTTATTAATAGCTGTGGAATACTGGTATAAATGAGATAGAAATTATTTTACACTTTTTAGTGCGTTTCGAAGTCGGATTTTGTTTTTGTTAAAAATTATTTTATTTTTCGTTTTTTCTTCAATAAACATTTCTTTTCTAAATAATTGAAATCGTGTGTATAGTCCTTTTTTTTAAAAAGGGGAACCCGACTATTCTACAAATATTGGGGGCGTGTCCGGGATGTAACCGCAACAAACCAACGGAGACGAACGACGAAGAAAAAATTAACGACGGAAATGGCATGGCGCCGTAACAAAATCGACGACGACGAGTAATCGATACGCAGTGGTACGAAAAACGACGTGAAGACGTGCGAGAAGACGAACAGCATTACGACGATACACATGATAAAAGTGCCGTTCAGTGAGATATTCGTGAGAATTGGCTTTGTGATCGTGCCGGTACGAACAAGTCGGTCGGCAATAGTGCATGAATACGGCACGCGAAGACTGTATGTGATATAAAAGTGTACGAGAACAATTTACAATGGAAAATCTCGCGCAAAACCCGACAATCGAAAGCAAGATTAAGTTAGCCTCTAACGGAAGGTCACATAAAGTTGTAATAAACTTTTTGCATGACCAAGAAAACTATGGAAAGAATAAAATGGGAGGACCAAAGAAGAAATTGAGTCCGCGTACAGAACGAATAATTGTAAAAACGGCCAGCAATACATTAAAAAGCTGTAGTCAAATTAAGAAAGAACTTAATCTTGATGTTTCAAGTTGGACTATATGTCGAGTTCTACAAGGAAATCGTAAGATTGTGAGACAAAAATTGAAGTCTGCGCCCAAACTTCTACCGCAGCATAAGATTGCAAGACTTGAGTACGCTCGAGCAAATATGCATCAGAATTGGCATTACGTAAGTTAATTTTAGATATTAAAACTTTCTAAACGCAGCTTATTCTAATTTATTTTATTGACATCTAGACTATTTTTCCGGACGAAAAGAAATTTAACCTTGATGGACCTGATGGATATAATTCATACTGGCGAGATCACCGCAAGGAACCACAGTATTTCGCGGAAAGGAATTTCGATGGAGGAAGCCTTATGGTCTTGCACTAATGGGATGTTACAATTAGCTTTCCCATCGGAAAAAATGAATAGCGACGAATATATTAGCATCCTACCAAATAATTTACTACCCTTTCTTCAAGAAAATAATACCATAAATTGGTCGTTTCAACAAGACAATGCAGTAATACACACAAGTCGAAAAGTGATGGCATAGTTTGAAGCAAACGACATTAATGTTATTAAATGGCCAGCGTGTTCGCTGGAATTGTAAGGAAGGTTTACGGTGAAAATCGACAATATGAAAATGTTTCAGAATTAAAAAATGCGATAATTAGAATAAGTAACGAAATCCACAGAGATATTTTTCGGAAACTTATTGATAGTGTGGCACGACTGATGAGTGAGTGAGGTTGGTAGCACTGAGCGTAAAGTAAGCAAAAAGAAGAGAACTATAAAGTAAAGAGGTTGAGCGTGACCACGTGCGAACGAGCGGGTACAAAACCCGGTGTAATAAAGAATAAAGCCAGAAGTAAAAGGGAAACAGTGTGGTCAGTAAACCCGAAACTATAGTCCGCTACAATAGCTTACCAAATAGAATTTTTGAGTTAAGGTGATGCGAGCGTCGAAAACTTTACCGACAGTCCCTAGAAAAATCCCTAGACGCGAGTTCTCAAAATACGTCCTCATTTCTAAACAAAATGCAAAAAAATTTGAGGGACGTGTTCAGGAGGCTCTAAAGAATATTAGTCTGGTCCTTATATTATCCAAATCGTCAAAAAATTATAAAATATTGAAATTGCTGTCTGTCAACGGTCAAGAAAATGGCGGATCGGACTCACCTACATTGATTTATTCGTAATATAAACATTTCTGCCAATAGTGGGTCCAAATAGGCACCAGACTAATATTCTTTGGGTCGGAAAGAATAAAACGAGCACCCAAGGGATGATGTACAAGTCTCCAGGAAGAAGTATTTTGAGAACTACGATTACGTTGACTGTTCATTCGCGAAAGACGTCAACAAGGTAAAACAGACCAGAAATTTAGTTCCTCGTTTATTTTGTAAGGCGCAGTTCGTTCGTTTTCTACGCTCGACCGCGCGCTCATTCGCAGCTCGTATATCTGAATCTGTGTGCGTCGACCGAACCGTCGATGACGATATAATGTATCGTGGAGAATGGGATGTTCGAGTCTGGAAGAGGCGATAGACTTTGACACGTGAATTTCTTTTTCACGCGACGTTCTATCGGCTACGATAGCGATTTTCAACCCATATGTCATGAGATCATTATTTCGGTATACATCCAGTTCATCGAAAGACAATTCATCGAAGACAATTCACCGAATGGACAATTTATCGAATGTACAATTCATCGAATGCTAGTTCATCGAAGGGACAATTCACCGATTCGGACAATTCACCGAAAACAATTCCCAGAATTGACAGTTCATCGAAAATTTGTAATGCGCTTAAAACTATACATAGATGTGATAGGGCAGGTCAGGATATATAATCAAATCCGGCCGCTGCAAGGCGGCCAGCAACACTTTCTTTATCATGTAAAAGATCACAATTTGTAGAGATCGGGAAGACAAAATAAGATCAAAATCATTCGATGAATTGTCACAATCGGTGAAATGTGCGTTCGGTGAAATGGCATTCGGTGAATCGGTATTCGGTGAAATGTCCATTCGATGAATTGCACATTCGATAAATTGTCCATTCGGTGAATTGTCTTCGGTGAACTGTCTTTCGATGAATTGTCTTTCGATGAACAGTCCGTAAACCATTATTTCTATCATTATTTTTTGTTGCTATTATTATTTTTTTTTTGTAAAACTGCAGAATAAATACGCTCTTCCCGATTTCCGGATATGATATTCTATTCTTTTTTTCAACAATATCAACAGCCAAGAGTGGTTACTAATATAGTTCTCCAGGTATAAATGGGGTCATTACCAGGTCTGCTGGTATTGCTTTGAGACCAGCGGGATAGATAAGCGACCATATTAGCGGACGACTCGCCTACCTGAAACAGGGGTACACCGCGTCCTTTTCCAGCTCATTGTGACGCCAATTTTCATTTCTCGTCACTGATGGTGACGTCAAAAAGTGATCGATTTAGCATGTAATGACTGAAAATCGATTTCTTCAACAACTTTTTCGTATACACATAAAGAGCGGTCTCATGTATTTTCCGAGATATTTGCAGAAAGCTGCCGATACAGGTGCATTGAATTCTACCTATAGTTGTTCATTTGTGACAGCATACATACGCGTCAGATTGGTTGCCACTTACCTTCCCTTTAGAAACGAGGGTCGAGCAGGAATAAAGGTTCGGTTCACAACTACATATACCAGACTCCAAGAAATGTCTATTCAAATTCAATTACAAGTGAATGTTATTGATGTAATAAGTTAGGTTAGGGTATATATCTACATCCGGCCGCCGTAAGGCGGTCGGCAACGCTTTTATTTAAATAATATATAATACGCATTTTGAATAGCTTTTGTTCATTTCTTAGAATTTCTTTTTACACTTCTTTTGATAATTAATTTATTATTATTTCAGAAAAACATTGCCGGCCGCTTTACGGCAGCCTAATTTAAATATATAGCCTTTCCTAACCCATTACATCAGTGATATTCATTTCTAATTGAATTGGAATACACATTTCTTGAAGTCTGGTATATGCAGTTATGAACGGAGCCTTTACGTTCGCCATCCCTTGTTTCTAAACAGAAGACAAATGGCCAGCGGATGACAACCAACACTTATGCATGTGCTGTCGTAGGCCCACATCTATAGGCAGAATTCAATATGTTATATCGAAAGTTTTTCGTATATATCTCGGAAAGTAAGCGAGACCGTCGCTTATATGTTCCGGAAAAAATGGTTCAAAATATTGGTTGCTATAAAATATCCAAAAATCATCAAAACCAGCGAGGAGGTAGTTGCTGTACACTTATATCGAAGTTATGAATAAAAATAAAAATAAAAATATCTTGCATTCAAACCATTATATAATTTTTTATCTGAAAGCATGTATTTCATATACAGTAAAAGGTGGTATATGCAAGAGGGATTGTATCTTCGAAATACATGATTTCCAAATATTGCTTTGGTTCTTCAATGATAAGTGATAGAATTAAATTTACCTCATATGCATAATTACAGCAAAGTACACTTTTATATCTCTGGTATTTTTTGAGCTATAACTAATTGAATATGTTCAGTTCTGTTGCAATTGACATTCCAAAAACCTATTACACTATGGCTTTACATTTTAAAATAATGCTAAAATATTTTTGACCAGCTTTTCGAGGTCAATGCAACAATAAAACTGTTGTACTTTTACCAATGTGTTAGCGACGGCTTATTTTCAAGGATCGTCGAGGGCAATTAACCCGACTCTAGTTTACTTTCGTACGCTTTATGATGGAGACTTGGACTGCGTGAGGTCTTGAAAGAAGGTGAGTGAGACTAAACAGGCCTGGTGATCGAGGATGGCTGATGACCACGTTGGGTCTCTCAGCTATTAGGAATCGAAGGATTGCTTGTTTGAATGGAAACTGTTTACAACAGGCAAGCGGCCCGCAGAAAAGTTCTTTCAGAATCGCCTGCAAAAACTGCTCAAGGCCGTAGGGTGAAATTACGATAGGTCTGGGCACTGTGCTTTCGGAGTTAGAAAAATCGAAGTAGGCAAACGGTTGAAGGAGGCCATATGTATTTTGTCAGCGCGTTTCCCCTTCAAGGGAAAGTACCCAATCGAGCGGAGTGTCGTAAACAAAAGAGTATACATACTGTCGAAGACGTCCTCATGACCGAGGATTTTTGGGACAGCAGAATGTCATTGTGTACGATCGTCGTGTACGATTGTGCGAATAAAAGTTGAACATTTTATACGCCCACTATTATTTAGTCACCCGCTCGGTTAGTCTTACAATAATGTACTTTATTCTTGTTTGTAAAGTATAATAATGTACTTCATGTAGTTTGATTTATATTTATTTATTTATTCAGAATATGCTGCGAAACTATTGACTGGAAATTCGGTGCTTTATGATGTTAGGAAAAGCCCGTGATTTACATGAAACCGGACAGTTTCTTCCTATTGAAAATTAAAGTAATTTACAAACTAACAATAATAATAGAATAAACAACATAGAATCGACTCCTCGGCTGCATGTAAATGATGTGTACGGACGCAGAATCGACACCTCGGCTGGATAAATGTAACCTTTGAAAACACAGAGCCGACACCTCGGCTGGTTTTGATTTCGATCTCTCTGGCTTTTCGCCAACTTGTAACATCAATTTTAGCAAGTAATTACAATTCAAATTATATCGTGTTTACTATCATTTTAATCAGAAAAATCTCTCTAATGCGCTAGTAAAAGTTTCAATGAGAAGAAGTCAAAAATAAAAAAGTTTTAGTAACACCGATACGTTTCCGCTCCTCGCTTTGGATCCTTGGACCTCTCGCTCCTCCACTATCTGTCCCTTTCTACGTTCACGCTTGGCTTGCGCTGCATGTAAACACAGAATCGACACCTAGGCTGGAATGCAACCACTGTGTCCCAATCTCGGTTGCATTTATTCAGCCGAGATATCGATTCTGTGTTTACATGCGGAGCGAGCCAAGCGTGAACGTACAAAGGGACAGATAGTGGAGGAGAGAGAGGTCCAAGGATTCAAAGCGATCGGTGTTACTAATACGAATTCAATTATAAAACTTTTTTATTTTTGAATTTTTCTCATTGAAACTTTTGCTAGCGCATTGGAGAGATTTTTCTAATTAAAATGATACCAAACATGATACAAGTTGGACTGTATTTATTTGTTAAATTGACGATAAAAAGTTTCGGACTTGTAAGAAAAGTCAGCAAACTTCTAACAAGGTAGGAACTGTGATCACCCGATCGGTGAGCGCCAACGGAGGAAATGCCTGCAATGTGTACAATGCTTTTATTGCAGTCAACTTTTAAAAACGTAGGCGAAACATCGACCGTTTGCTAGACGGTCAAGAGGATTACGACGTCAGGGCTAATCGCTTCCAAATGTTGGGAAAAGTCGTGGCCTGAGGGAAATACAGTGGGTCACAAAATTATTCGCTCATCAACCGAATACCTCATTGGATCAAATGACTTGAGTCTTTTTGAAAAGCTATAAAAATTAATTTACTAAGATATGTACTTGTGCTGTTTTAAAAAATTATAGTTTGTCGAAATCGTGGGAAAAAATAACGAAGGGTAATCTTTCAACTTTTTTATGTGAGTCTATAATGAAAGTTTAAAATATGTACATTCAAATAATTCACATTGCCTTGACGACCTCGCTAATAAGCCTGATTTTTTTTTTCTTTTTTTTTTATGGAAGAGGAAATACGTTTACGTACGCCCAAGGCATTCCCTTTCGCACTCGTCTAAGGGAAAGCTCGGGCAGTGTGGGACTCATACCACCCAGAAGGGGTGATATACTACCCACTAAAACCTCTTCCCCTGCACTATCTTATTACTACCTTATTCTATCGGGAAGGGCAACAGTCTATTATTTTCAATAATATTCACGAAGTGACATCTCAGCCGCTGTATGTCATGGGAATAGTTTTCTAAACAAGGGTTTCCACCCAAAACTATAGTAGTGATGTATGCCGCCGCGTATACACCACAACTGTAACAATCCGATTGCGCCTGAACTGTTTCAAAAAGTATATCCTTTTTGCGAATATGAGGAAATCGTAACGCAATAGATTTTTTTTCTTCCTCTACGAGCTTCTCATATGCACTGCCAGGTAAACCATCGTATACATGGAGTTTGCGGCCGTTGTAATAGATACTTCGCCAGTAATCAGAACAGTTGCCTCCAATTATTTGTACGCTTTTGTCACTACGACAGGGATTGATACATTTTGTAAACTATAAGTATAGGACACTTTGCGTTTCAAAAGGAGTAGTTTCTCTGCCGACACGTAAAAATCGATCTAACGATTCATCGTTTAATTTACTTTGTACAGGTACATCTATCTTTACGTCAGTTACGGAACAAACAGCAGTCTCTAATATATAGTATCGTACAGCATCATCTGTGCAGTTTTCTTCCTGGACTGAATGACTGACAATGACACAGTCGCTATTTACTGCTTCAACGGTCATATTTGATGCTTCAACACTGTTCTCTGTCATGTTTTCATATTTATGCTTTTTTGCGACTTTTCCGTTAGATTTTTGAATAGATGCGTCTTCTTTTGCCCGTAGTATGTATTCTGGATTTCTAATAGGCATATGTCTATTGTGTCGGCTGTCCAGTATTTCCGGAAGCATGCATTCTTCGTAGAAACGCGTTAGGAAAGGTTCCATATGATTTGTCCAAAACGCGTCGTCCCTATTTACGCGGATCATATGTATGCTTTTAGGTGTCCAGATAGCGAAAATACAGTACTTCCGTTGCGTTACATGCAACTGACCTTGTACTTGGTAGAAATACTGGTGCTTGCTATTCATTTCTTGTATATCTCTCTTATCGAAGATGTTTCGTAAGTGATGTATTGTTTCTATTGCGTCTATCGCTGTCAAATTCTCAGCAGATTGTGGGCATTTCAGTTCCACTAAACCGTCATCTTCGATAAGTCCATCAGGAGATGCACCCAAGTATGGAATGTCGCGATCAATGAACAATCCACAAGTTCGAATTCTTGTTTTCATTGCGTTCGCTACGTCTTTTCTTGCAATGTGTTCTTTATCGCGGCCGTATTTCATAGCAGCGGTATCGACAGATGGAGGATATAAAATATTTTTTACCATTGCTGCGCAGGACGTTGTTTGTCTCATGCGACACACTGCTCCAAAATTCGAAGCAGTTAGCATTTCCTCCTTCAAAGTTCTCCATAAATCTGAATCGTTTTGCCCTCTTGTGTTCGTTTCTATTATTGTACGATTTTTTGCATTATCAGCAAGCTTTTCAAAATGTTCCTTGCGAAGTTGAAGCAGCATATCACTCGGAAGATCGGGTCTTTGCGAGTTTGGACCATAATATTTATCCGTTCCTTGCACTGGCTTTAATTTCCTTGTCTTACCATAGGTCATTCGAAATTGTTTCGTTTTCGCAACTTTTTTCTGCCGCCGTTCCTCCAATCTCTTTACTAGTGGCGGCACGGATTTACGTAACAGCTCCTGCAACTCGAGCATTGTAGGAACCTCTTGCACCAAAATTAATACGTTTTCCACCAATCTCTTTGCAGATAATTGAATTAAATGTTTCTGCTGGATTGTTTGTAACATTCATTAACAAACTATCCGAATAGCAGCTGAGGAATCGTATGGCTTTCTCGACTTCGCTATACAGACCGAACAATTTCAAAGATGGAACGTAATTTTTCTCTGCTCTGTTTTCGTCCCGCATACACGTATGGCTGCGGCTATTGCACTCCTTGTGCTCACCAAATATATGGCTAGGAATACTTAAAATGTCTTTCTGAAGTTCTCTAGCTTTGATATGCTGAGGCCCTTTTTCTTGTTTTCGCACATTGACTGCTAAAACAACAGCTCTACGAATATTTAAAATATTTTTTTTAATGATATTTCGGTGCGCAACATAGCCACAAGCTCTGTGACCCTTCGTTTGCGTTTTCTCCGCAACGTGTCTCAACTTTTTACATAAATTACGAAGTAAGTGATTGGTACACTCTACTTTTCTAACGGTTACTTTTTGTTCTCGGTAAGGTCTGTTATTCACAATAGTATGATAGACGTTGCTATCACCATCGGCAACAACCGTTCTATATATCAAGCGATGCATTTCAATGCTGCAATTGAAACCTTCAGCAATACCATCACTTTCCATGCTACTAGAACTGGCATAACGATCATAGTTTTTATAACATTTATGATGTTTTGGGGATATAGCTTTTCGTTACGCTATATCACATATTGTGCAGTATTTATTTCGTATACCGATAAACAGAACTTTTCCTGTGCAGAAACCTACAATGGCACCAACACCGGAAAGTGAATTATAATTCGTACCGTACGATATCTTCATCCAGCTACCATCCGCTACGACAGTTATGTACGGGATTCCGTCGACGACTTCATTGTTTTCAGAAGCTAATCGTCTTCTTCACCTGTTGCCTGCATGGTATGCATTGCGCTTTTCATAAACTCATCTACAAGTTTTTCACGGTACCTGCGGTACGTCGATTCAGCCATGCAGGGCATGTTCAGGGCGGCGCATAATTCTTCTAATTGTGCATAGCCGATTCCGACTGTAACAGTCGCGGTTGTCATTACAACCAAACATTATCTTCGTAATTGCACATTTGGCAGTTGAAGGAAAACTGTGTGAGACAACCAATCTGGCGACTACCGATCATTTTCCAATCGCGAAAATGACATTCAATACCTCGCGCATGATTGTCGAACGTTCTATGTATTTCATTCCAAAAGAACTGAACGTCAATAATGCGGCGGCCTTCTGGCACATTTTCCGAAATACGTCCCACATCTACGTGTCCGACGTCTGCGACGAGATTGTCGTCGCTATTGTCCAGGACGTTTTGTAGAGTCGGTCTCTCACTTGTACATTCGCATTGTACAACGACAGTTTCATCGTTTTTGCAAAGGGCGTTTTCTGATAAGATGTGTCCCACATCGTTATTTTCGCGAAGGGCGTTTTCTGATAAGATGCGTCCCACATCGTTATTTTCGCGAAGGGCGTTTTCTAATGAGATGCGCCCCACATCTTTAGGATCCTTTGGAATAAATGATGGATCTTTATTATAATATTTGGGTATACAAACTTTTCCGGGGAGAGAATTTTTCTCTTTGAAAACTGCAGCAGGTTCACTCGTCGATGTCGACGATTGCCATTGTTTCTGTCGCCAGCAAAGTAGAACAAATGAGGTCAGAAATATTTGTAAATATTTGCAGATAAATTACTGAAATGTATTTTGTAAGCACTTACAGTTTTCTATAAACTCTTTTGAGGGAGAGCTTTCTCCTGCCCGGAAACCTGTGACATGTACCTTTTTTATCTGCCATTTGTGCTTATTTGTTGCACAAATGATTGAAAATATCGATAGAAATTTAGTTTTTCAAGATCTTCTATGTCGAAGAAAGAAGTAGTGCAGGATTGCCTCGAAATAACCAGGTGGTCTCTGCTTCAAAATACGCAACACGGTATCCCCTCTTCTTTGCTTGAAATCGCTCGCAAAGTGAGAGGTCCGAGAAATGAATGAGAGGTCCGTTTCTAGGAGTCCCGAGCGAGTTGCTTATTTGGAGGCAATCCTGTAGATGGCAACGCCGTCCTTTCCCCCCACCCCGCCAACGCTGTCGCGTTTTCAAATTTCAGTGGCATCGACAGTTCAATTAGTGCAACGAACTGGAAAAGAGCACAGCAAACATGAGTTCCAAAAACGACAGTAAGTGTTTCTTTTGATCTTTACTTCGCGAATGTCATTGACAATTACATTACGTGACCATTTGTAACAAAAATATATTTTGTTTTCTCTCATATACAGTGGGTTTATGTGAGCCTATAATGAAAATTTAACATATGTCTTCCGTAGATTTAAATGAGTTTTGTGCATTGTTAAAATTTCATCGAGATCGGTCAATGCATGTAGAAGTTACAAGTAATTTCCGAGAATCGCAATCTAAGATCATCACTAGTCACGTTCTTAGATGAAAAGCCACGATTTTCAGAAATTGTAACTTCTCAGTGCATTGACCGATCTCAATGACATTTTCAGCATACACATGTAAAGAGAATCAAGACACTCGTATACTGGTGTCGTTGCTTTTCTTAGATTCGAATCTGCCGCGTTAGAGAGAGAGAGAGAGACAGTGAGTCTCGAGACAAAAGAGAAATCCGTTGAGAAGAGAGAATTCATTATACAACATATGTAATTAGTTTATAGGAAAATAACGTACCTGAAATCAAAACTGTAAATGTTGTTTCTTTTATCTTACAGGTATGAGGTAGTTGTAAGATAGTTTGTACACTGAGTTGCATTGAACTTGTCGCAGTGAAGTTGGCTACAAATTCACTAACGCATTCACGCAGCGTTGGTGAGCCGATTTGTAACCAACTTCACTGCGACAAGTTCAATGCAACTCAGTGTACATAGTAGGGTAATTAAAAACTTTGTTTTCAACCGGACCGAAGATTAACTTTATTACACACATAACATGCTTTTTACACATGTCATATTTTACATTTTCATCACAGGCTCAAATAAAAAAGTTAAAAAATTGCCTTTTCTAGACGCGTGTCCACAAGACATGGAAAACGGCGATATTGAACAACTGCAGACGGAGCCGCTGTTGCAGATATTACAGACGCAGCAGCAGCAAATGCTGCAAATGAATCAATTGCTGCAGAAGATATAACAGCGGCAGGGGGAGCAGCAATATGCTCAGTATATCGTAAGTCCTTTTTTTGCGTTCCTGTTTAGACGTTGTTTCTGTTATTCTTTGTTTACACATAATAACGTAATATTTATTTTTGCAGCCGCACCCAGTACCGCAACCGCAACAGCAACCGCCGCACGCACAACCGGCAGGATATACAGTAAGTCCTTTTCTTGCGTTCCTGTTTAGACGTTGTTTCTACTATTCTTTGTTTACACATATGTAACGACCCGATAATCAAAAAAAAAACAATATCTTTTTCATTTTATTTTCTTTATTGTAATTAATTTTTATATATTTCATACAGAGTATTTTATTTTTTTGTTAATATTTAATGTATAAATTTTTGTAATAAACATTTTCATTTTCGTCGATAACCAAGTCTATTAAATTCGTCGGTAAAAGTTCGGTCGATAAGTCAGACGGTAAAACAGTTATCGATAAATTATCGACGTCTGACCGCGCACGCGCCAGCGCAACCCCAGTAAGCATACGGTGGGGTAGAATTCTAGAGTGGGGATGCTGGACTACCACGTGATGGGAAAAACCCAGCTACCCCAAGAACTCTATGCGGAAAAAAAGTGCCGACTCAGCAAGATCTGAGTATAAATAGAGGCGTTCCGCACAGTTTCGATGCAGATCTTCTCAGGCCTCGGTCTGAAGCAGACAATACTCTGAACAGTAGAGAAAAGCTTGCGCTGAACTGTTTAGGCAGCGATAGAGCGCGAGTTACAGCTATTTCCTACTCTTCCACTGGTGGCGTGCAGTACCGCAGATCAGTGGACCTCCTATCCGCGGTTCGCAACGTGTTACACAGGTGTTACGCTAAGCCTACATTTAAGTGTAAAGAGCTAGCGAGGAGCGGAGCTCCTTGAACGGCCTGCGATTAACACAGCTCTGGTATAACCAGAAACCGATTGCGACCCATAGGAAAGGTTAACTGGATTCTAGTAGTCTAGCACAAACCTCTGGAATTTAGTTTCCATAATCATTGTTGAAAACCAAACAGAGTATTGACTGTACAGGAAGACCACGCCGCATTCGCGTTAGCGCTATCGATTATTACAATTAATTACTTATTATTAATTTCTACTTACATATATTAATTACTAATTACATATTTTTTATTGTATTCCCAATCTAGGGCGAACTAATTATAATTTCTTATTGTATTCCAATTTCTAGCCGCACTTATTGTGATACTAGCGATTTTCTTTTATATTATATTTCAATTCACTTACCTTTTATTTTTGAATAAACATATTTTCATTCGGTTTCTAGCACATTAGTGTTTGGATTTCACTCCTTAACCGCAAACCACACGAACCTATAATCCCTATAACACAGAATACGAGTCGCCTTCTAAGTGAACCGCTCTCCCTACAAGTCGGTGCAGTGACGTACTCACTCTGGGTCGTTACACATAATAACATAATATTTATTTTTGCTGCCGCACCCAGTACCACAGCCGCAGCCGTATCAGCCGCACCAGTCACAGCTGAATGAGCTATAGTTTTTTTACTTTCCTGTTCGTACGATTTTTCTGGTATTCATTGTTTATGAATAATAACATAATATTTATTTTTCCAGTCATACAGAGCAAAACAGCTGCTAATTCGCCAGTACAGGCGAAAAATGAATCGGCTGCGGCGTGAAACAGCGCCATGGTCCAGCCGCGGCCGCGGCCGCGGTCGCGGGAATGGCAATAGAGATGGTCGTGGTCGCGGCTGTAATGGCCCCAACATAGCGTTTTATTTCTAATTTTATTTTTCTTCTTATCATTATTATCATTATTATCATTGTTATCATTGTTATCATCGTTATCATCGTTATCATCGTTATCATCGTTATCATCGTTATCATCGTTATCATCGTTATCATCGTTATCATCGTTATCATCGTTATCATCGTTATCATCGTTATCATCGTTATCATCGTTATCATCGTTATCATCGTTATCATCGTTATCATCGTTATCATCGTTATCATCGTTATCATCGTTATTATCGTTATTATCATTATTATCATTATTATCATTATTATCATTATTATCATTCTTTTTTTTTCTTTTTTTTAAGAGGTGGAAATGCATTACGCAGACCCGCGCAGCATGTTGCGGAGGTACTGTGGGACTCTCCCTCCAGCAATTATGCCGAAGGGCCTACCCACTAAAACCACCTCTGACCCCACATATGAGCCCAGACCGGAATCCGCTCATCGCATTACTTCGGTCTGGACCCGTGGCGTGCTCGCCTGCGCAAACAGCAGGCCTCCTCTATTCTACAGGACCTGGACGGGGTCCTGTAGACACCCATCGACCCTCTTCGCCACCAGGACAGAGGCCGCGAACGCCGCGACCGCGTCCCACAGTTCTACGCTCCGCAGCATCACTCCCACGATGTTTTCGGGGGTGATGTCGTGGTCAGCTGCGTTGGCCACTGCGGAGCGTTCCTCGCTAAAGCGAGCACAGACGAAGAACGTGTGGAACGCGTCGTCTCGCTCGGCGTCGCAGTAGTAGCACGTCGGGGACCTGACTTTGACCATCCGGTACAAATAGTTCCGGAAGTAGCCGTGTCCTGACAGGAGCTGGCTGAGGTAGCAGTCTACCTCGCCGTGAGCTCGCTCCTGCCAGGGCCTCAGGTCCCCGATCAGCCGGGCTGTCCACCGGCCCGTGCCGCCCGCGGTCCAGCGGCGCTGCCACTCCGAGAGAGTTTCAGCGTGCGCTATCCCCGCGGCCTCTGTCCTGTCCATCTCCGAGCTCAGCTCGAAGATCCTCCTCCTCTCCTTGGCGAGAAGATCGATGGGGAGGATCCCAGCGATCGCGAGCACTGCAAGTGCGGATACTGTACGATAACAGCTAGCGACTCGTTGCGCTCCGCGACGCTGGACGGAGGCCATGCGTGCCCTGTATTTCATGATGTCCAGGGCCCCGGCCCATATCTCAGCTCCGTACAGGAGCATGGACTGGACGGTGGACATCAAGAGCCTACGTTTCCCAGGCCTCGGCCCGCCGATGTTGGCCATCAGCCTGCTCAGCGCTGCCGACTTTGCCGTCGCCCTGTCGGAGACTGCGCGTATGTGGTCCCAGTAGGTAAGCTTGTTATCAAGCATCACCCCCAGGTACCGTGCGCTTCTACGTGTCTGGACAGCCACGTCACCCACCATCATAGGTACGACGGTGGGTATACGCCTCCTCGTAAGCACGACGATCTCGGTCTTCGGGATCGCCAGCTGGAGGCCGTGGCTGTCCATCCAGTCTCCCACCCGCCGCATCACCTGGTTCAGCTTGAGCTGCGCCAGCTCGATGCTACGGGCGGTGATGACGACGGCGATGTCGTCCGCGTACGCGACAAGCTACACGTCATCGGGCATTTCGATGCTGAGTAGGCTGTCGTACAAGACGTTCCAGAGGTCGGGTCCCAGAGCGGACCCCTGCGCTGCCCCGGCTGAGACTGCGCGACTTCTGGAACCCTCTTCCGTCTCGTACGTAAGCCAGCGATCACGGAGGTAATCGCTAACCATGGCCAACAGATAGCTGGGGACTCGAAAACGCTCGAGCGCCCGCAGCATATCTATCCACCTCGCCGAGTTGAACGCGTTGCGAACGTCCAGCGTGACGAAGAGGACCAGCGGGTGGGCCTAGTGGCACGCATTGTCCGCACGTCCGACAGCTTCGACTACATCGGAGATGGCACTGAGGGTGGAGTGCCCTCTCCTGAAGCCGTGCTGTCGGTCCGACAGGTCACCGGCGGCTTGTACTGCCTGAAGCAGGCGAGCCTTCAGCATCTTCTCCATCACCTTACCGGCTGTGTTTAGCATACACAGCGGTCGGTAAGATGACGGAGAGTCTGGGGGGCCCTTCCCCTTGCTGATAAGTACAAGCCGCGCAATCTTCCAGGGCGACGGGAAGACGCTTGCCCGGAGGCAGGTGTTGTACATTTCCAGCAAGAGGTCCGGGTGGAGACGCGCCAACATCTTCAGGACCTCCGCTGGAATGCCGTCCGGGCCCGGGGCTTTCCCGGACTTCAAGGAACGCACTGCTGACAGCAGCTCCTCCCGAGTGAAGGTGGGGGCGGCCTCTCCGTCACCCAGCTCCGGATAAAAATCCCTTGCTGGGTGGTTAGGAAACAGTCCGTCCACCACACACTCGGTGGTAGCTGCGTCCATCGTGCTCTGCGCGGCGGGCGACCGGATCTTGCGGGTGACAAGCTTATAGGCTTGTCCCCAAGGGACGCGGTTCACCTCGTCGCACAGCTCTCGCCAGCAGCGGGCTTTACTATCCTTGATAGCCCGATTGAGCGTCTTCTTTGCCACCTTGTACCCGGCTGACCTGTCGGAGGCCTCCGTTCTACCGCGGGCTCGTTGCGCCAGTCTCCGTAGCCTCAGACACTCCCGTCTAAGACCGGCGATCTGGTCCGTCCACCAGTATGCCTGGGCTCGGCCTTTCCACGGCTTTTTGCGGGGGATCGCCAGGGGCGGGTGGTATGCCCCCGAGGCCGCGGCTCAAACACTCGGCGAACTTTTTCTCGTCCAGCTTGGCCGTGTTCCAGCCAAGTGGGCGCTGAGGATTGCGGTGCTGTACCGCTCTACCGGACGATATCTGGAAGGTGATGTACTGATGATCACTACCAGTTAAATCTTCCATCACCCTCCAGCCCACGGCTCGGCGACCCAGACACTCCGAAACCAGAGTAACGTCTGGAATGGAATCGCCGAAGCCGGGTCGTCGCACAGTGGGGCAAAAAACTTACCTGCGGACAAATCAATTTTTAGGCTACACTTTTCATTCGATTTGGATACTTTTTTTTCCCAGTGAAAGCTAATTAAATTCCGAATAAATTTGTGAGAGTAGATTTTTGATATAAGTTTTTAAAATTTTTTTATTCAGCAACAAAGTTAAAAAAATTTTTTTTAACTTTTTCTAAACACGACTTTTAAAAAGATTCTCGGATTGCTTTTTTAAATAGGTTTATTATTAGTGTAAGAAACTGTTTGGTAATAATTTTCAGTGGTTTAGAATTAATAAAAAAATTGGTTTTAATGTTATAAGCGAATTAATGAACCGCATTCATTTTCAGACCCTTCAAATCTATAGGTTTGCTATAAAATGTTCCAGAAATTATCTTTTTTTTAAGATTAGTTTAAGGTTGACGATAGTATAAAATAATTTTTATAAGCAAATGCACAGTTTGTCTATTTTTCCATGTATAGGATCAATTTTTTTCCAGAACTAACTACGGATATCTTGCTTATGACGATTTACCTTATATTTTATTGATGCACAACTTTGTTTACCTTAATTCTGTTGGCTCACGAAGGATCCAGAAGCAAGGCATTTGCTTCTGGAAGCAGTGGTCTCTCAGTTTTTTGGAACTGATACCTCAAACTTCCCAAATAAGGATCAGCAGAACACAGCAAAAGGTTCAACAAGTCTTCATTCAATTTGGTTGGAGATGATTTCCTTGTATTATTTTCCCGAAATCTTTTTAAATCTTTATTTTTCGTCTCTTGAGCCTCTTCTGATAACTGCCCAATTGGTATAACGAAGAAATCAATGATTTTTGCTCTATGAATTAAAATTTTGTGCATGGACGATGGCATGAAGTACCAACCATATTCCTTTACAAACAGTTCTGCAGTGTCGGCACTATGTTTGTGAAAGCGTTCCCCGTGAATCGCTTTCCCACACGCTAAGACTTGCAAAATGATGTAAAGGTTTTTTAATAGTTGTTTGTTTATACCCGTAATTTCTGATATTATTTCATAATTCTCAAAGAATTTCCTGGACGTATTTCCATAATTTTTATAAAACGTGCTGCTTCTAGCTTTTGTTTTCTGCATGTTTCAATTGTCATGATTATTGTCTCTAGCGACTCCATACTTTTGGTTTATATTATTGTTGGGTTTGCCTGTTAAGAGTCTATCAGTTTCTACGCCAACGTTTGTACTCTTTCACACCTGTGATTATTTTCTGTTTGGTATACTTTTAAGCTTTTTAACTGTTGTAATGTTCTTTAGTGATTAGTTTTATATATATTAGTTTTAGTGATTAATTTTTGTGTACAAAACTGGTTGCAACTTTTAGTGGTAATTTGACATTTTATGTAGTGAAAGATAGTTTTTCTCTATTTCTTGTACATTTTCGTTACTTCTCTTGAAAGCACTCACTTATCAACGTTATATTTAATAATTCAGTTCCACTAACATGAATTTTATCAAGTTAAAAAACAGGGAATTATCGGATATCCTGTTAATGTCGAGCTCTAAAGAAGTACATGAGTTGCTTAATTATTTAAAAGAAAAGTATAGTTTCTCCGAAACGTTGCAAGAGTTAGTACGAAAGAGACTAACTCAATATTTTATACCAACATTTAATAAGAGATTAAAGGCTTCTTTTTCTAAAACAGACAAGTTTCTACAGAATAATAAATCTTGGTTGGATGCTGAATTTTCCGTTTCTGAAACATCCACCTCACAATCTCGAAAATCAAAAAGTTTTGAACAATGTTCAGAAAAAACAAAGAAGAGAAGAATTGAAGCATTAAAACAGTCGGTATCTGAAAATGAAGTTGATTTATTTCAAAATTTTCAAACAGTGGGCAAGAACGTTGTGGCTAACATCATTAAAAAAGGTGTATCAAATAAGGACACTATAGATATGGAATCTGCAACAACCCAGGACATATATAAATTTCCGATACCGTTTACTGATGACGAAGCACTTGCCCTATATATGGATTTGAAGTTAACAAAAAATAAGTATGAGCTTCTAAAGAAACTTTTAAAGAACAAAAATGCTGACATCCTTCCAAGTTACAAACATATTACAAATGCTAAAAAGAAGTGTTATCCTCCTAGTTCATCTATAGAAATTAATGAAACAGGTGCTACTATCCAACTACAACAACTTCTTGACCATACTGCAAAAAGATTGCTAAAGGTTGAGACAGTTGTACTATCTGAAAATGCTAAAAACTTGAAACTGACATTAAAATACGGTTGTGATGGCACATCTGGATTGAATCCGTACCAACATAAATCGGAAAATTATACAAATTCTGTTTCAAGTCTTTTCTTGGTATCAATGGTTCCTCTTCGCCTGCAGGATATACACGATTCTTCGTCTACATTAATCTGGCAGAATTCTCGACCTTCTTCGCCTAATTCTTGTCTCCCGATATTATTCCACTATGCAACAGAGACGAAAGATAAGATTCTTACTGAGCTTCAAAACATTAAATTGCAAATAGAAAAATTGAAACCAAGCAACATAGAAGTGAATGGAAAAACTTACAAAGTGGAGCATGATTTGATTTGTACGATGATAGATGGAAAAGTATGCCAAGTTGCCACCAAAACTTCTGCTTCCTCCAACTGCACCGTTTGTGGAGCAACACCTAAGGAAATGAACCACTTAGACACAATAAGAAGAAGAGAAGAAAATGTGGATTCATTCCAGTACGGACTTCAGACGTTACATGCGTGGATTAGATTTATGGAATGTGTTCTCCATATTGCTTATCGTTTGCCATTCAAAGGGTGGGCATGTAAATCTGATGAACAGAAAAGAATCCACGATGAAAGAAAAGTGTATGTTCGAAATGAAATTCGTAATCAGTTGGGCTTAATTGTAGATGCTACAAGACAAGGAAGTGGCTCTTCAAACGATGGAAATACGTCCAGGCAATTCTTTGAGAATTATGAAATAATATCAGAAATTACGGGTATAAACAAGCAACTATTGAAAAACCTTTACATCATTTTGCAAGTCTTAGCATGTGGGAAAGCGATTCATGGGGAACGCTTTCACAAACATAGTACTGACACTGCAGAACTGTTTGTAAAGGAATATGGTTGGTACTTCATGCCATCGTCCATGCACAAAATTTTAATTCATGGAGCAAAAATCATTGATTCCTTCGTTATACCAATTGGGCAATTATCAGAAGAGGCTCAAGAGGCGAAAAATAAAGATTTAAAAAGATTTCGGGAAAATAATACAAGGAAATCATCTCCAACCAAATTGAATGAAGACTTGTTGAACCTTTTGCTGTGTTCTGCTGATCCTTATTTGGGAAGTTTGAGGTATCAGTTCCAAAAAACTGAGAGCCCACTGCTTCCAGAAGCAAATGCCTTGCTTCTGGATCCTTCGTGAGCCAACAGAATTAAGGTAAACAAAGTTGTGCATCAATAAAATATAAGGTAAATCGTCATAAGCAAGATATCCGTAGTTAGTTCTGGAAAAAAATTGATCCTATACATGGAAAAATAGACAAACTGTGCATTTGGTTATAAAAATTATTTTATGCTATCGTCAATCTTAAACTAATCTTAAAAAAAAGTTAATTTCTGGAACATTTTATAGCAAACCTATAGATTTGAAGGGTCTGAAAATGAATGCGGTTCATTAATTCGCTTATAACATTAAAACCAATTTTTTTATTAATTCTAAACCACTGAAAATTGTTACCAAACAGTTTCTTACACTAATAATAAACCTATTTAAAAAAGAAATCCGAGAATCTTTTTAAAAGTCGTGTTTAGAAAAAGTTAAAAAAAATTTTTTTAACTTTGTTGCTGAATAAAAAAATTTTAAAAACTTATATCAAAAATCTACTCTCACAAATTTATTCGGAATTTAATTAGCTTGCACTGGGAAAAAAAAGTATCCAAATCGAATGAAAAGTGTAGCCTAAAAATTGATTTGTCCGCAGGTAAGTTTTTTGCCCCACTGTGCGTCGGTAGGTCGGTGTAGTGCCGGTGTTGAGCACTATCAACCCCAGCCTGGATGCCATCTCCATAACCAGTTTGCCCCTGTTGTTGGGAGCTGGCATCCCCGACTCTAGAGCCCTGGCATTGAAATCGCCTGCCACAACGAGCCCGCCGTTCATGTCGCAGAGCGCGTCTTCTAGGTTGTCGAGCTTTTCCCGGAACACGCAAGTGCTATCGTTGGGGGAGAGATAGACACTCACGTATGTAACGTCCCGGGATTTGGCCCAGACGAACCCACGACCCGCTTCGCTACACGCCACTGGGGCCTTCCGGGGATCCCTCATCCAGACCGCCCAGGTCGTCGACGTACCACGACGAGCAGTCCCGGTTCCGGTACTGCTCGCTGATTACTACAACATCAGCGCCCATTTCGAGGGACAGCTGTGTGAGTAGATTGTCGGCGACCTGGCTGCGGTTCAGATTGCCCTGGATCACCGTCGCCATTGCGTCTTGCGCTTCTGGGTACCAAGGACGTCCCGGAAGGCCTTGCAGGCCCCGGATCCTGGTGCGTGCTCGAGCTGCTGCACGCCCAGCTCGGCGCAGAGCATGCAGTGAGGAGGGAAGGTGCAGTCGTTGGACTTGTGATTGTCCTTACCGCACCTCCAGCAGGCCTTACTTCGGTCTGGGCCCTTGCAGTCCCGCTTCGTGTGCCCATAGGCTAAACACCTGAAGCACCTCGGAACTTCGGCCCAGTGCCTGACTCGGCAATTTATCCAGCCGATCTTGATGCGATTTCTCGCGATCAGCTGGATAGAAACCGCCTCCTCGGCATTCATCACTGCCTTTCGCTGCTCGCTGCTGTTTGGCGCGAGCATGGTGACCTTCAGCTCCCCGTTTAGCTGGTCGCCCAAAGCTCGCACCACAGCAGCGCGCACCTCCTCGCCTGTCGTGCAGCAGTCGAGATCGCAGATCTCGACGCGCATGCGTAGCACCAGGGTCCTGACCTCCGCGGTGTCCCCCACGGCGGCTTTGATGGCGTCCTGGAGGGCACGCTGGTCCTTGCAGCGCGCCAACTCCAGCAGTACGCCGCCCCCCTGTGTCTTCCGGACTTGGCGGAACTCCGTCTCCGTCTCCTCCGGACGCACCTGCCGCCGGATTGTACCCAGGACGTCCGCGTAGGACTTCCCGGCTACCGGCTGCACGACGACGGCGCTACGCTTCGGCCTGCGCCGCCGTTTCCTCTTCCTCCGCTGCTTGCCCTTGGCAGGCGTCGGCGGAGGTGCCATGGACTTAGCCGCGCCCGTCTTCAGCTTATCCGGCGCCGTTCCGGGTTTTTTGGGGGCGGCTTTATCCGTTGCCGTGGAGGCAACCTTAGGGGTGCTCTGGGGGACACCTTTTGGGGTTCCCTTTGAGGGTTCCGCATTGTCGGTCCCTTTCACCCATTTCCCCTTTCTCTTGCCAGCCACAGTGGCCCACGACTCGGTCGCGGGAGTTGGCCTTTCCCTGCGCTTATCCTCCCCCTCCTCGGGGGAGGATGGCACAAGGGGTCGGGGCCTCTTGCGTGTGCTGGCAGGCACCTCTAATCCTGCTGATGACGATGACGCACGGAGAACCTGCGTCAGGATGGCGTGGCTAGCCCGCATCACCTGGCGAAGTGCATCAACGCACTCCGCCAAGTGCTCCATCCCGTTCTTGATGGGCATCGCCACGTTCCTCTGCTTCTGCGTGCTCTTTCGCATGCTGGAAATCACCCCGAGCATACGCGTGAGGTGATCCTCCCCATTCTTGTGGGCCGCCTCTGCTTGTCGAACCAGGGCAGGCCTGTGCACAGGTGTGACAGCGGAACTGCCACACCACTCTTCACGCGTGGCCAAAGACGATGTGGAGGCCACGTGGTCAACCCCCACAGCGCTGCAGTCGTCGGATAACGACGTCCCGGGGCCTGCTTGCGCACCCCTGTCGGACGCCGGCACTGGGGATCCGAGCCCCTGTGCGGTAAACATGTCGTCCTTCCTTAACCCTTCCATATTCGGTTTTTGATTCGGGGTTTCCTCCCGTAGTGTTTGGTCCGCGGGAGCTATTTTATTTCACTCCTACCCTCCACGCACTCCGAAGAGTACGTGGCGAGTGTTCCCCTATCCGCCACCCGGGGACGCGCCACGTCGGGGTATCACCTCCCCGCCTGACCTGGTCGCCCAAGACAGGTTCGTGGCATTATTATCATTATTATCATTATTATCATTATTATCATTATTATCATTATTATCATTATTATCATTATTATCATTATTATCATTATTATCATTATTATTATTATTATTTTGTTTTATAGTTTTTAATTACATTTTTTTATATATATTTTTCTTTTTTATAATTATATAATATTTTCCGCTACTTATGTTGTAGTCATTTATTCCCCTATTTCTTATCCTGTGTACTGACGAAGTACATGGGTACATTCACGATTTTCTTTAGATGGATAAACTAACCGGCATTCGATTTGTAGGAATACGGAGTACAATATCGGGACATTATTTTAAAAAAAAAACTAACCTTAGGCATACGATTTCTGGGAATTCAGAGTACAATTCTCATATTCCTTATCCTGTGTACTACCGTCAGTCAAATAAAATATTTTATTTTTTATTATATATTTTGTTTACAGTTATTTTAGTACCCGCCCCTTTCCTATATCCCCCAAAAAAGGAAAAGTGTGAATTATGTATTGTAACGTGGTGACGCCCGTGCCCCCCCCGTTACAATCGCTGCGCTTCCCCCACTCACACGCCCACCTAACGATAACCCGTAACCCTTCCCTCACCGTACCCATTTCTCCTTGCTCACCGGTGTCGGACCGATGGAGGCGACAGACTGACCCACAACGAGGACCACCCTCAACAGGAGCTTCGAGGCCGGCGACAGATTCACCCCTCCAGCAAACACGGAGCAACGTGGAATTTCCAGAAACTATGATGAAGCGGCCCAAAAACTGACGCAAACGTCCACCCAGAGCCATCTGTCGCCGAGCCCGAAGACCTCAGCCCACCCGTCACCGCAGGATGTCCGTCAGCCCCATCGACCCCGATCACCGGTATATCGAAGATCGATAATCGATCAGTCCCGCGGCCGGAAGAGGCCCCCCGTCCGAGTCCGATCCCCTCCCCAAAATATCTCGCGACGGTCTCGTCGTCGCAGCGGCGACGGAAATTAGCCTTGAGCAACCGATTAGAGAGCGACGGTAAATTTTGTGAGATAGCGATAAAGAAAGTATTGAGAGAAAATTATAAAGCGATTTGAGAGTGTGAGTGTGTGCGTGCGGAACGCGAGGCGTTTTGGTAAGCCCGTTATCATATTCTTGTATTGTTTTGAGCTCGCAACGAACCCCTTCTCGTTTCGACCCCGCTCTATTGTTCAAACTACGCGTAACGTGCTGACCTCCGTGAGGACCCATCCCAGCCCTGTACCTTCCCGTCCGCCACTGTTTCCTCCTCGCGTACTCCCCCGCGAAACTGTACGGACGCAAGTGCCCGAATCCCCTCCGCTATATACGCCCCAATACCCCTTTCCCTTTTTTGATTTTGATTGCCACAGTGTGGCTGGCGCCCAACATTACCGTGAGAATAGTTATTTGGAGATTGTATAGAGTGCACCCCCGCGAAAGGGTCACAGTATATATACATTCATTTTTCACAATCAGATCATGACGAAGATTGTATATAAATGTACGTATACTGGATACATGACAAATGTTTATGGTATCTTTTATTTTTTTTATTGAATAAAGTAAATGCATTATCAATTAATTGCAATTTATTAATTATCGACAATTTTATTTTATAATTTTTAATTTTCTTTTTATTTCGTTCATAATATTACAATTTATGTTATTCAAAAACAAATATACTGCGTTCCTATCACATTTATATAGTTCTTATTCCTAAACATTCGTACTTCGGAAAAAGATTTGATACCACTTATATATATCGGAGTACCATATCGGGACATATTATTTAAAAAAAAAAAACTAACCTTAGGCATTCGATTTGTAGGAATATTCTTCCCTTGGTTATGTTATATTACAAGAAATGTATATATAATATTTGGGTGAAGGAGTTATGTCATTTATACATTTCCTAGGTGATGTACGCAGTATCGTATTTTATACTTTGGCGGTGGCATACATAATATAGCTATCGTAGCATCCGTGTGTCATTTAGATGTATGCGAAAAGTGATGTAGAATAGCATGCCGTTAGTTGGATGCAATAACTGAGGTGGCGCTGAAATCAGTTTCTGTTCGGTCTAATTTTCGATGCAACGTTGACTGTTTTACCGACACGGAATTCAAAGTTCGGCCTCGACGCTCGCATCACCTTAATTACCAAAAAAGGTGGTCCCACGAATTATTAAAATCGGTTATGACAGATTTTGCTTGATCTGGTGCTATAGTTACGCAACAATGGAAATTCACACTTTTGATTATATCGTTTTGTACAATAGGATAATTTAAATAAAAATTTATTTTTCATATTTTTTCAATTTTTACAATTCATTTTCTTGCACTTTCAATTTAAAGTCCAAAACAACTAAAAATTTAGGTGGTGCTATAGTTATGCACCGCAGTATAGCACGGGATAATACAGTTCCTCGTTTGAGGGAAAGCCATTTCATTCGAAAAATTACCCCGAAACGAACGAAAGCCAATCCACAAAGACGATGTGCTGTTTGCACTGAACACGAAAAAAAAAGAACTCCAGATACTGTTGCGAAAATTGTAACGTTGGCTTATGTTCGGCAGAATGTTTCGAAGCGTATCATACATAAATGGAGTACTGAATAAATAATTTACATTTTTTGGGGGTTTTTTTTACGTGAACAGTTTATATAAAAATTCATGTTTTATTTTCATTTTTGTTTATGGTCACAGTTTGTATTATAATATTTCGCATTTTTCATATTTTATATTATTTTTTAATTATATAAAAGTCAAAATTATACAGATATGCCAATGACAACATTATTTAAAAAAACAATTCTTATTTATTTCGCCCCCTGACGGAGCCACTTTTTATGTATATTTGCCGTGACTGAGCCCCCTCTACCTATAAGTAGTAGCCGGCATTTCGGTATGATTTTCGAGAAGAACCAGCGATCCTACAGAATAGGTTTTCGCGAGTACAAAGCAGTCGTTGAGGGGTTAATGAAAGAGGGACACATATGTTTCCATCCTATTACCAAATTTCTAAAGGCAAGACAGAATGCAATCCTAACAAGGCTAGTATGGAAATAACCGAGAGAGAAGCAAAGATTTCCCTTCAAGCACTCTTATGACCCCCTCTGTAAAGGAGCACATACCGAATTTGAAAAACCTAACGCTTATCCCTAAATGGGGACTAGATGGATCATCCAGTCAGAGTGTGTATAAGCAAACTTTTTCTTCGCATTGCGATCAAAACATGGACAATTCATCGTTGTATTTGACAACCCTGGTTCCAATCAAGTTGATCGACCAAAACGATTCATCGGTTGTTTAGGAAAATGATCCTAGACCTTCATCGATTCATTTTTGCAGGCCTCTAAGGTTCATGTTCTGCAAATAAACTCCGGAGGTAATTAAAACAGAATGCGAACGCGTAGAATCGGAAATCGCTTTGCTAGGTCCAACACACATTGATACGTCTGTTATAAGACATCAACTTCACATGACTATGATCGATAGGAAAATCATTAATGTTGTGACCGAAACTAGTTCTTCCATGCGCTGCTATATTTGTGGCACTACACCTACCCAAATGAATGACTTGGAGAGAGTAAAAATCAGAATTCCTTACGAAGTTTATTATAAATTCGGGATATCTTCATTACACGCAAAAATTCGATTTTTCGAATGTCTGTTGCATTTGAGCTACAATTTGGATTTCAAAAAATGGTCCGCATCAACTAAAAGCTATAAAGATCAACAGCAAGAGAAGAAGAAAGAAATTCAAAAAAAGTTTTATATTGGGTTGGGCCTTCCCGTTGACCGTGTTAAGCAAGGGGTTGGTAGTTTTAATGACGGTAACATGGCGAGAAAGTTTTTCAAAGACCCGGAGACAACAGCAAAAATCACTGGACTCGAAGAAGAAGTTATTAGGAGGTTCGCTGTAATTTTACAAGCAATCTCGTCGGGCCAGGAAATATGTCCTAAGAAATTTGGATTGTATGCCAAAGAAACTGCCGAAATATTCGTCAAACATTATGGGTGGTACTATATGCCAGCCACAGTGCATAAAGTACTTATTCACGGAGAAAAAATATTCGAAAATTTTATAATTCTTTTAGGGAAATTCTCAGAAGGAGCCCAAGAGGCCCTAAATAAAATCTTTCGATATGCAAGAGAGTTTAGATCCAGAATAAAATAATTTTTAACAAAAAATACAACCGACTTCGAAATGCACTAAAAAGTATGAAATAATTTCTACTTCATTTATTAAAATACCCAACAGCTATTAATAAAACCTATTTACTCGTTAAATAGTATACTAAATACATTTCAACCTTTTCGGAGGCGGCGCAAAATTAAAAACTTTTCTTCTACTAGGAAGATTCTAGTTCAGACGTCGACAACCTATCAAATCATTATTGGCAGCATCTTATATTCGGGTATTTTTAATTTAACGAAAAGGTTGAAATGTATTTATTATACTATTTAACGAATAAATAGCTTTTATTAATAGCTGTTGGGTATTTTAATAAATGAAGTAGAAATTATTTTATACTTTTTAGTGCATTTCGAAGTCGGTTGTATTGTTTGTTAAAAATTATTTTATTTCACACTTTTTAGTGGAACGAGCAGTATTTATAGGATGCCGTAAGGTGGTTTACCGTTCTTATTGGTTAATTGCAATAACGATAGTTTTTAACGATAACCAGTTCCATATAAGTTATAACAATAGTTATTAACAATAACAAATTGCATAAATTTTTGCAAGTGAGAAATGGCGGAAATATGTCCTGTTAGATGTGAAAGGTTTCATCGCAATCTGTACATGCCTTGGAGAGTATCATGTATACAAGAAACAGTAGAGAATCGGCGACTGCATGCTGACTCATACATCGGTAGAGACACATAGGCATACGTATAATTCAATGTAGTAGTAACAATAGTTTTTCAAGAATATCTCGAAAACTAAAGCTTCCCGTTAATTATGCATAATGAAAAAATTATTTAGAATCATGTCCCCGACAACATATTAAAAGGTTATTGAAATCGTCCAATCTTGACATTAAATACTTCCTGTATTTTGCAATAACAATGAAAAAATGAAAAAATTTTTTTCAACGGGACCAATCGGAAGACATACCCTACCAGATGCAAAAGGTTTCGTTCCGATTGGTCCATCCATCTCGGAGTAATCGGTGAACACACACAAAAAAAGCACATACATACTGATCGAATTGAGTAACCTCCTCCTTTTCGAAGTCAGTTAAAAATGAACAGAATTTCAACTAACGAAGATATTCTTCATAATCTCCTAATTAGTTCTGACCCACTAATTTCTAGTTTGAGACCTCGAAGTTCCCAAAGCTCAACACAAGAGTCTTTGTTATCAGAAACTCGGAGACTGCTCAAAGTTCCTCATGTTTTTGAATATCAAGAGAATGAGTTTTCGCCATACTTCAATTTTGATTAAAAATCTAAAAGTTGTTATGTTTTATTTTCCCCCTTTTTCTCTTCCACCTACTGTCAGACTTTCAACCAAAATTAGAAAAGGAAATCCAATTTTTTTATTTAAAGAAAAGCAAATATTGTCGATAAAATAGGGCGTTTTTGCAAGTTTTGCTTTAAAAAAAGAAAATTATATGTAGAAATATACATAAGTACGAGCAGGTTATACAATGTAGAAATATAGGTACTGTTAAAATTATGCGTTCCTAGGAGTTACAAGACGTCCTTATCATGTTCGAAATTAATTTTGTTGTCTTTCAATAATACTAGATTTAAGCGAAAGATTCTTCATTTTCTCTATTTTTTCGTGAAACTTTCCCCATTCTGACTTTATATTTGTGTTCCTCGCCCTTGAAAACATAAGGTTACCAAATGTCAAGTTATTCTGACGTCTTTTACATGCTCTATGTCCAGGTCCACGAAAACACGCCTTTCATCCCACTGTGCGGAGGGGGCGGCTGCGTAGCCGGGGCTTCTATATTCAATGGCAACATTTTTCGTTACCGGCAAAACATTTCCTGTTGATTTTATATTCTTTAATCTGTTGACATATTGGATTAATCATTTCTTAAAAGTGCTCTTTGAAACCACATCCAAATGTATTACGCAATAAACTGCAAACATCAAGACGATCGTTTACTGTTTTATACCAAATATTCTATCGAATCCATTCGACAGTAAACGATTTTTCATATTCGGTTTTTACAGGAATTAGGAATAGATCAGCTTAAGGTATAATTCTTAACTATTAAAAATTAGAATTTTCAGGTTAGGGTTTTGTTTGAAAATGTATTTACAAAAATAGTTTAGGCCCTTTCAGAATGAGTACAAAGCATTAAAAAAGTATTATATTTGAAACTGAGGTAACCGATTCTGAAAATGAAAATAATGTCCACCGGTGTAAAAGACAACGGAGAAATATATGCAGCAATTCAAAATCAGATGCAGAGTTAATTGAAGATAATACCAAGGACCAAAGATTTCACACCAAAGATTCATCAATTTGCCTCAAAAAATTCAGGACTGAAAAAGAAAATAGGAAGATTCATTATCGACTACTTTGAATTATTCATTTATCAAGAGCTCGTAGAATATATTGTAGATGAGACCAATTATTACTCGACTCAAAAGAGCAATAACAACATGGACACTCAAAAAATCACAACACAAGAGGAAATGTACTGTTTCTTTACGTTGTCATTACTCATGACACATAATAAAAAACTAGCGTTACACGAGTATTGGAATACAGATAAATATTTACACAGTAGTATTTTTAGTGAAATAATGACCAGAGATCGGTATCTTTGGATACTACAGATGATACATTTTACCCGTCAACAAGGGCGCGCTGATGATCGTCTATATAAAATAAACGACCTAATAAACATGTTGCGAAAATCGTTCTGCGACACATTTTATCCGTATGAAAAAGTTTGCATTGATGAAAGCTTGATATTATACAAAGGTCGCCTGTCCTTCAAGCAGTACATTCCCTCTAAAAGGAATCGATTTGGAATAACATCATACATACTCTGTGATTGCAAAACAGGCTATGTCCAAGACCTTATAGTTTACGAAGGAAGGTCAACTATTACAGAAAGTGACATCAGCGGAATTGGAAAACCAGGTGCAATTGTTTTATCACTCTTGCAACCGTACTTAGGCCATGGTCACACATTATACACAGACAATTTTTATTCAAGTCCAGCGTTATTCAACTTTTTGCACGATAACTGTACGAATGCATGCGGCACTGTGAAAAAAAGACGTCAAGGAATGTCGAAGATAGAAGAGCGTTTGAAAAAAGTAGAGGCATGTTTTCGTGCAGCAAAAAACTTGTTAGCGATGAAGTGGATGGATAAAAAAGAAGTCCATATGATTTCTACTATGCATACTGTAAATTTTGAAGCAGTATCGAAATATGGAGGGGAACAGAGTGTCCAGAAGCCTCTATGTGTAATAGATTATAATACGTCAATGGGAATTGTAGACAAGGTGGACATGGTACTGAGTACCGTAAATTCAACGCGTAAATCACTGAAGTGGTATCGCAAATTTTTCTTCCACTTCATGGACATTTGTGTGTGGAATGCATATTGTATGTACAAGCACAATCGGAGAGAAACCATATCCATGTCAAAATTTCATTTGGCGTTGATAAAACAGATAATCGAAAAGTATCCGATGAGGTTAACCGACAGGCATTTTCCCACATTCTCTAAGCCGAAAAACAGAAGACGGAGATGTGTAATTTGTAACAAAAATGATAAAAGAACGGATTCGCGGTATGAGTGCAAACATTGCGATGTTCGGCTTTGTATAGATCCTTGCTTCCAAATATATCACACAGAATTATATTATTAGTTTTTACATATTATTATATTTTAATAATTTTCGTCTTGTTATTAATTATATTAAACATTTAATCGTTAAGCTTTGTAATTATATAAATACCTATGTTATTATTACTATTATTATTATGTTAGGTTGAGGCTAGCCGGGCACTCAGTCCTTGGAGACCATTGTACCCGGGCCGCTAGGCAGCCTCCTTACTGGCTGTGCCTTGGTAGCTGGGCTTCTGTTGCAAATTTCAGAAGCACCGTCACCAGGCCAGCCGAAATGCTTAATGATGAGGGTTCTTGGGTCCCCAGGATTGATCCTCTTAGGGCCCTTAGTTCCCTGCATCTTAGAAATACGTGGAGAGGTGTTTCGTCCTCCTCCTCACACCTCGGGCATATCGACTCCTCTATGAGTCCCATGCGCGCGAGGTGTTTCCACGTGTACTAGTGTCCTGTCACTAGGCCCACGAGCATGCGCAATTGCGCCCTATCCAGATGAATTAGGGAGTCACCCAGCTTTATTGACGGTCCCTTAAGTAGGGCCCTCGTGTGCCTCATGCCGTTTGCGTTGTGCCAGAGCTTGGTGAACTCCTGGTTTAACCAGTCTTTAGCCAGGCCTTTCAACGCATAGGTTGAGACACCTATGGGGTACTCATGGCATGGCTGGGAGCTTGTCGCCCCCATTCGTGCCAGTTCGTTAGCCCTCTCGTTGCCTGGGATACCAGCGTGCCCTGGTACCCATAACAGCTTAACTCTGTTGTTCAGAGATAGCTGTCTCAAAGTCAGTGCACAGTCCCTGACTAGCTTCGACCCAATTTCCACTTTGTGGAGAGCTTTGAGCGCGGCTAGGCTATCACTGCATATGTAAATGTATTTGCCTGAGTGGACCCTTTCCAGATTATATTTGGCGCAGGCCCAGGTGGCAAACATTTCTGCTTGGAAGACCGTAACGTGGTGGCCCAGTTTGTGGATCATTTCGACCCTTGGGCTCTCCCCCGCTACCCCGGCTCCGGTGCCAGATCCGGTCTTGGAGCCGTCTGTGAACCAGACCAGTCCCCCCGGAGTCAGGATGCCGTTAGGGACTTCCAGCCATTTCTCCTTTTCTGGTATGATTATGTCGTATTCCTGTCTGAAGAAGTACTCCGTCTTGCAGCGGTCTTCACCGTGGGTCAGAATTAATTCCGATCCCGGATCCCTAAGGATCTCGGTGTGCCCGCCACTCGCCGGGGACCATCCTTCAGCTTGACGGAGGCGGATGGCCGCTCTCCAAGCTGTTGCCATCACTGTTAGATGGGGTGGCTTGATGTCAAGCAGCGCACCAATTGCCATGGTAGGCGTAGTGGGGAGCGCACCTGTTATCCCCAGCAACGCTATTCGGTATATTCTTTCTATAGCTCTTCTGTGTGGTCCCCTCTTCATGGAGGTCCACCACGCATACGTTATGATTGGTTCAAGGATGGCCTGGTATATCCATCTGACCACTCTTGGTTTGAGTCCCCATGTGGGGCCAAACATTCTACGGCAGGTCCAGTAGGTGGTAATTGCTTTCTGGGTCTGCCTGTTCACATGGTTCTTCCAGGTGAGTTTTTTGTCTAGTATTACACCTAGATATTTAACCTCATCTGTGAGTTGTAGTTGCGTACCAAAAATGTAAGGAGCCTTAAAATAAAAGCGTCGTCTCCTTGTAAATAGGACCAACTCCGTTTTACTCGGGTTTACCGAGAGCGAGTGTGATTGACACCAGGATTCCACGAGTGTGATAGCCTTTTGCAACCTCCTCGCTAAATCCAGCGGGTGTCTGCCTCTGACCATGATCGTAAGGTCATCGGCGTAACCCTGAACCTCGAAGCCTTCTGTGGTGAGTATACGTATGAGTTCATCAACCACAAGGGTCCACAGCAGGGGGGACAGGACTCCTCCCTGCGGGCAGCCCCTCGCGACGTCAGCCCTCACCGTCTCCTCTCCTAGGCTTGCTGTGACTGTTCTGTTCGTCAGCATATTGTGGATCCATCTTACGACGGCATCCTTAATGTTGTATCTCATCGCGGCTTCCTGTATAGCATCGTGAGGGGTGTTGTCAAACGCCCCCTCGATGTCGAGGAAGATGCATAGAGCTGATTCACCGTTCGACAATGCTCCTTCGATTGAACCTACCAGGTTGTGAAGTGCTGTCTCGGTGGATTTGCCGTTTTGATAGGCGTGTTGAGGGGTGCAGCGGTTTGCTGGTCAGAACCTCTTCTCTGATGTACCTATCAACCAGCCTTTCCAACGTTTTAAGCAGGAAAGAGGTGAGGCTGATGGGTCTGTACGACTTAGCAAGGTCATAGTTGTCCCTCCCTGGTTTCGGGATGAACACTACCTTGGAGTATCTACCTTAGAGATCCAGGCTTTGGGTACATAGCCCTTCGCTAGGCAGAATTTGAAGATCTGGCCCAGGCGCCTGTACAGGTCCTCTCCACCCTCCTGAAGGAGTGCTGGGAAGATCCCGTCAGTGCCTGTGCTCTTGAATCTTTTGAAGGAGCCAATGGCCCACCTCACCCTGTCCGTATTTATCACCTTCTCAGCTATTCCCCAGTCTACTGGCGCAGGGTTGGTGCGTGCGGTATTGCTACGGCGCCGCTCCCGATCCTCTGCAACTGAGCCTGGGAAATGTATTTGAATAAGGTATTCTAGTATTTCTCTATGGTTGTTCGTCAGACTTCCATTTGGTAGTCTGAGGCGATCCAACCTTGGTGAGGGGCCTATCGTGAAGACCTTCCTTAACCTGGCAACTACAGGCAGTGCCTCGGTTTCTTTGCAGAAGGACTTCTAGGCCGTCCTCTTACTGGTTTTTATTAACTTTTTGTAAGCTTGCTGGGACTTTTTGTAGTTGTCCCAAGCTAGCTCCGTTTTAGCCTTCATGGCTTTATCCAATAGTATGCGGGTGTCCTTCCTGGCTTGGTCCAATTTCTTGTTCCATCAGGTGACCCTTTTGCTACTGTTTCTGATTTTGGCCAGGCAGGCAGCCTCGTAGGCTTGAGTAATGCCGGAGCTCAGTTGCTCCACCGCTTGCTCAATTTCGCCTACGGTCCTGGGACGCTGACAGTTCCCCTTCAGCCTCCCCTCCAGGCCCTCTGTATAGAGTTCCCAATTGGTGGCCTTTGGGTTCCTGTAAGCCTCACCAGTGCCGCCCTCCCTGTTGCCTGTTAGTTTGAAAGGCGGTGGTCCGAGAGCGTGCTTTCGTCCCTTACCTGCCAGTGTTTGATGACCTGTATCACCTTGGCGGAGCCCAGGGTCAGATCAATCACCTCCTGTCTGCGGGAGGTAACAAAGGTGGGGGAGGAGCCTATGTTAAGGATCTCCAAGCCCGTGGTAGTGAGTTACTCCAGCAGTGCTGTGCCTCTGCCGTTGGTATTTGTGCTGTCCCATACGGTGTGGTGCGAGTTGGCATCGCAACCAATCACCAGGTGCAGACCGTTGTCAGCACAGTGAGCTATCAGGGCCCTGAGTTCCCTCGAAGGTGGAGGTTCCTCAGTGTCGTACGGCAGGTACGCCGAGCATACCACCAGCTCTGACGTGTTCCCACCGAGGTTAAGTTTGACCTTAACCGCTGAAAGGTCAGCTGTACAGAATTCGTTGAGTTTCAGGGCCGTTATCTCTTTCTTGACGTAGATGCAGGCCCTGGGCCTTGTGGATGTGGCGTCGTAGTAGAGTGAGCCGCACTCCGTGTTTAGCCCTCCTACGCGCTCCTTGTGGATCCAAGGTTCTTGTATGAGGGCTATATCTGTCTGCCCCATGGTTAGGTGGCACAGGAGAATATCCGTTGCCGCATTGCAATGTTGCAGGTTGATCTGCGAGAACCTGGTACCATCTGGCACCTTGTTGGTGCCAGATTTGGTCCGGTCTCGCTTAGTCGACGTAGGTGGAGTTAGTTCCTCACCGGGGCCCATTCCACCTACTTGTGAGGGGGGCCCCTACCGGGGCCTATCCCTCTTTTACCCCTATACCGGTCTTCAGGGTGTGTGTCAGGGTGCGCTGATTCCCCTTCTGCACACCCAGAAGCCCGGTCCTTTTGGTTGCCTCCGCCGTGGTCGGCCTTCCCCTTGACATTCCTGTCTTGGGGATGCTCCCACTGTGCGGAGGCTGCGGGACGGCGACCTTCGGTCCTTGCGAGGGTCCGGCGACCGCCAGTTGGTCAACAAAGTTTTGTGTTGTTGTCTTGGGGTGGGGCAGGTGGGGTGAGATCAGTGTGGGGGATGGGGGTCCCCGAGGGTGCCGCTGTCGACACCCTGGGTTCCCCTTCATCCTTGTCCACCCCGCTTGCCACCTCCTTCCTCGCCTCCGTCCCCGAGGCTGATTGTCCCGAATTGCTGCTTGTAGAAGCCCTTGGGTCAACCCCCAGGACGAGAGTAACCGAATTTGGTCCCTCTCTCCTGCTCCACACTCTCCATAGGTTTGTGCGGAGCCCTGGGTTTTGACCCTCCATCAGTCTGAGTAGGGTCTCCGTCGCCACCGGAGGGCCGGGGATGACTGTCACCATCCTCTTTCGCCTTGGGAGGTGCCGACCATCCAACACCTGGAGGTCCACTCCCTCCCAAGGCCTGATTTTGGTGGCAGTAGCCCTCAGCCACTCCACCGCTCCGGTGTCCGAACAGGTCACAAGGAGCAGGCCTCCCCCGAACCGGCACTCGTCGAATCGCGGTATGGTGCTCCCCTTTTGGAGCCCACACAGCGTCCCGACGATCGCCTGCTCGACGGCGGAAGCCTGCGCCTCAGTGAGGGTCGATTCCGGGTAGTTGGCCGGCGCGATTGCCAGCCTCCTCTCCGTCGTCAACGCCTCTCTGAAGCTTATCAGCGAAGGGAAAATCCTTTGCCTTTTCTTGGCGCAAGGCTGGGTGTTTGGGGAGATGGATGGTCCGGTCCTTTTGAGCCCCTTGCCCTCCATAGCTCCCTTACCGCCCGCCTGCGACGTCTTTGCGCGGGGTTTCCCGATTACCGGGCCGTCACTGCGTTGTGAGAGGAGTCTCACAACGGCCGTCGCAGGGGCCATCCCAGCCTTGCTTTTGTTCTCAGTGGTGGCCGACCCGCCAGAGGTCCCTGGTTGCGCTAAGCGCGCCCTACGGGCCCTCTTCTTGGCGGCCCCGCTGAGCCTTACCTTCTTCCATGCTTCCGGGTCTGTTTCCGGGATTTCTCATCGCACCGGAGGAAGGCTCTTCGTTGAGGGTGAGCATGTCTAAAGCCGGCAAAGTTGTAACCTCGCCTGCCACGGACATGCTCTCCCCAGAACCGCCCGTCAGTGGTGTATCGGAGGCGGTCCCCAAGATTGGGTCCCTTCCCTCCTCAACCAGCCCGCTTCCGGGTGTGTTCGTGTTTGTGTTTGTTGTTATGTCCGTGTCCGTGTTCGTTTCCATATTTGGCTGCGTGTTGTTATTGTTTTCTTTTGAATTTTTGTCATTGTCCATGTTTGTCCCACGAGTAGTCGGGAAGTATGAGTCCACCCCTGCAGAGCCCGCTTACAGGGGTAAGGCTAGATACAATGGGGGGACGCCTGGTACCCCAAGGGCATCGTTCGTGATACCTTTACCCCGGTGCCATCCAGCTCTCGGCACGATTGCTTTCACCTTAGCTTGGGGAGCTGGTCCTCGACGGGGTTTTAGTTCCCCTCTGAGGGTTTTTTGGGCCCTCAGGGGTCCCTTATAGCTCCCGTTGGCCGGGGCACTCCGTAGGCACACCTTTTCCGCATCCCGGTCGCCAGAGGCGTCCCGTTCTACGGTACTCGGGGCCCACTTCACGCACCCGGTCGTCCTCCTATCCGCCACCCGGAGACGCGCTCGGTTGGGGCTCAGCCTGGATCGACCAGAGGTCGTCCTGGTTCCCCGCACCCCTTTCGGGGGTTGGGGCATTCCGAAATAAGATAATATAAAAAAAAATAATATATAACATAAAATAATATAAACAATAATAATATATAACATAAAATAATATAAAAAATAATAATATTTGATACAATAATTTAATTAAAATAATTTGATTATCTGTTGACGGACGGGTGTGCTATTGACGAAGCGGGACGAAATTACTTTAGCTCGTAAGATGACTTAGTGCGGAACGATGGAAGACGATTACACCTCAACGAAATTCGTGATAGACGAGAGTTTGCGCGACTAGATTATCAATTCGGGGAGCAGGAAATCGTGATGCAGCTTACTACAAGACGAAACGGAGCAGGTCGATCTCGAGTGCATTGGCAGAAAGAAGAAAAAGTTATAGCTCTCGCAAGAGCTTATCCACTGATGGGGTTACGGAGCATCGCGAGAAGAGTAGGCATCTCGCACATGACAGTGCGGCGTATAATACGAGAAGAAGGTCTGCGACCATATAAAATTCGACGTGTCCAAACCCTACGCCCTAATGATTATGCCACACGGCGAGAATTTTGAAACTGGATGTTACATAAACTGCGACACGATCCACGCTTTTTGGAACGTGTCCTATTCACGGATGAGAGCAGCTTTTCGAGTAGCAACATCCTCAATCTGCAGAATGCAAGGATTTGGGCGTACCGCAACTCCCATGCGATGATGGAGCAATTTAATCAAGGAAGATTCACCGTTAAAATGTCTGGGCAGGCATCATTGGCAACCATATTATCGGCCCGATCTATTTGCCGACACGGTTAACCAGTGCAACGTATCTTCAATTTCTAAGATCGAAACTCTTAAGTGAACTGCGGCACATCATTCCGCGAAATCAACGTGATTCAGCCTACTTTATGCACGATGGTGCTCCACCGCACTCCAGCCGAATGGTGCAACAGTTTCTAAATCCAATGTTTGGATCGCGGTGGATAGGACGAAGACCTGCTCCCCATGTGTGGCCTCCCCGTTCACCGGATTTGACTCCGCTGGATTTCTTCCTCTGGGGAGCCGTGAAAGACATCGTTTATCGCTCAGGTGGAGAAATTCCATCGGTCCCACAATTGAAACGACGGATTGAATATGCATTCAACCAAATTAAATCCACTCGTAACATCGGTGAGAAGATATCAAGAAATATGGAGCAGCGTGTGCGTGCATGTTTGTGCAACCGTGGTGGTCACATCGAAGCCGGCATGCAGGCACGTCTTCTCCGTGCGATTCGCCAGTCCTTTGTGTGCGCAGAAGAAATAGAAGCCTCAGCGGGGATGTATTATCGTCACCTAAAATTAAAAGTAATGAAATATGGAAAGAAGAACTTTTTACTACTATATTGTGTTCTACTTACGAAATGAATCATTCAGTGTAGCCACCGTTAGAATGAAAGCTGCTCTGGCTCGTTCTGCAAAAGTTCTGCAAAAGGCGCTGTAAAAGTTTTAAGACTGTTAGACGTTTTCTCACACATAAAAAATATTTTTTACTTATAATATTCTATTTTAAACACACTTACTTAATGCTGTTGCCTTCTATTTCTTCTGCGTACCCAAAGGATTGCACCGTTGTAACGAATCGTTCGCAGAAGCCGTGCCTGCGTGCTCGCTTCGATGTGACCACCACGGTTGCACAAACATGCACGCACACGCTGCTCCATATTTCTTGATATCTTCTCACCGATGTTACGAGTGGATTTAATTTGGTTGAATGCATATTCAATCCGTCGTTTCAATTGTGGGACCGATGGAATTTCTCCACCTGAGCGATAAACGATGTCTTTCACGGCTCCCCAGAGGAAGAAATCCAGCGGAGTCAAATCCGGTGAACGGGGAGGCCACACATGGGGAGCAGGTCTTCGTCCTATCCACCGCGATCCAAACATTGGATTTAGAAACTGTTGCACCATTCGGCTGGAGTGCGGTGGAGCACCATCGTGCATAAAGTAGGCTGAATCACGTTGATTTCGCGGAATGATGTGCCGCAGTTCACTTAAGAGTTTCGATCTTAGAAATTGAAGATATGTTGCACTGGTTAACCGTGTCGGCAAATAGATCGGGCCGATAATATGGTTGCCAATGATGCCTGCCCAGACATTTTAACGGTGAATCTTCCTTGATTAAATTGCTCCATCATCGCATGGGAGTTGCGGTACGCCCAAATCCTTGCATTCTGCAGATTGAGGATGTTGCTACTCGAAAAGCTGCTCTCATCCGTGAATAGGACACGTTCCAAAAAGCGTGGATCGTGTCGCAGTTTATGTAACATCCAATTACAAAATTCTCGCCGTGTGGCATAATCATCAGGGCGTAGGGCTTGGACACGTCGAATTTTATATGGTCGCAGACCTTCTTCGCGTATTATACGCCGCACTGTCATGTGCGAGATTCTACTCTTCTCGCGATGCTCCGTAACCCCATCAGTGGATAAGCTCTTGCGAGAGCTATAACTTTTTCTTCTTTCTGCCAATGCACTCGAGGTAGACCTGCTCCGTTACGTCTTGTAGTAAGCTACATCACGATTTCCTGCTCCCCGAATTGATAATCCAGTGGCGCAAAATCTTGTCTATCAGGAATTTCGTTGGGGTGTAATCGTCTCCCATTGTTCCGCACTAAATCACGATACATCTTACGAGCTAAAGTATAATTTCGTCCTGCTTCGTCAATAGGACGTAACATCACACGAATATTCTTTTATTTCGGCATGTTTGCTCTGCCGTGGTTACGAATAAACTGCCTCTTTACCGAGTTCGAAACCGTGCGAGATGGAGGCGTCTCCTATTGAAATCATAAAAACTACAGAGGAAGGAAAGAAAGGAAATAAGGAAAACAGTGACAAAAATAGAGATAGGGTGAATAGCACATCTACAAGTTCAACAACCGAGTGACCGTTCGCATAGAACCTACACCAATTCACGTGTAATGCTGATCCGATATTTTTTATGACGCTCGACCTCCAGACATAAAGAAAGAAGGACAGAAACGAAGAGCGGCAGAGAGGAAGAAGGATGGACTGAAGGAACGAATGAAGGAAGGAAATACGGAACTAAGAAAGATGGAAGTAGGAAAGAGAGGAAGCAAGAACGGAAGGAAAAGAGAAAGGAAACAAGCAGCAGCAAAAAAAAGTGGAAGAACGAGAAAATAAAATGCTTAGTAGGGAAGCTGGGACCACGACCTATTACTATGCGGAGCCGATGCTTTCAACCTTGGATTTGACTACAAAATATACGCACATTATAAATAAAATGATTTCTAGAACTAATAGAATTTTATCATCACTCTCGGAGAGAACGAGCTGATTTGTTATATCCGGTTCAATAAAAACCTCATTTCCGAGACAAGACAAATGGTGCAGCGAGTAATACGATTTTTTGTTCCTCGATCAACAACCTTTGCATCTATATTTTAAATGCAGAACTTCTGCGAATAAAACTCATTTATATTGTCTTTTGCAAATTGCAACCAGAATCAATATAATGATATATTTCACGAGATTCGAATGTTTGATGCAGTTCTTTGCGTAATAATTAACTGATGCATTAACTGCGTAACTGCGATGTGTTAACGAACTGTGAAATGATAAAACTAAAGATTTATCTTGCGTTTATATTCGAAGTGCAAAACTTCAGTGAATTAAATTCATTTTTATTTTCGTTTACACGCAGTAGTTATTTTGCCTTTTTAAATATGCTCTCTTAGAATTTAGCCTTCCTATATGCTGGCATTGTGATTGAAATTCAAGAATTGTCCTATAGCACGAAATTCGAGCGATACGCGAGACTGCCGCGCCAAGATCACTGGAAAGGGGTACCGGGCGCCTAACGTTTAATGCATTATGGTATATGGAAACTTTGACGGCTTTTTTCTAGGAGAAGGGTTGATTACCGGCACATGGTTCCTTTCAGACTTTTTATCCCCTCGATGAGCACTATACGATAAGCCAATAAAAAGTTTGACCATGAAATTAGGGGCCAAGGTCAATTTTGCGGTCGCTTTCTTTGACAGATTTCCACCGATCCAGAGGTGTAGAATCACCCCATATAGGTCGTGACATTTAATTTTTTTACACCCTGTACAGTTGATAGTGCTACTAAAATCTCATAAATTGAATAGTACTTCTATAAATTTTCTATTCCTTTTGCTATCACTGTGAGATAATCACAAGCAATTGAAATAATATTTTCTTTTTATTAACAGTAGCACTTATTCCAAATTTGATCTTTTAATAGTTTGTACTAATAAGAAACTGATTCAAATGAACGTTCGAACTAACAAATGTGCACATTAACCGCATTACTTATAAACTTGGCACATCCGTTCAAGCTTAAAAATGTGGTGTAATTTATTATTAATTTATAATATCAGAATGAACTAATTAATAGGATAGGTTAGGTATAATATCCAACAGATTTAAACATTATTTTTATTTAGTGTTGTCTTTATTTTCACTTTTTAAATATGCATAAAGAATTTGAACTATCCGTGGTATGTTTTTATTAACATACTGCAATAAATGCATACATTGTCCTTAATTTCTATAATGGATATATTCAACTTTTCTACTCCATAATTTTTTGGTTGTAATTTCCTCATCAATGTCTGAATAAATGCTGAAAATATAGAAAAAGAAATCATATTATTATACAGGGTGTTCGACAACAGGTGGGCTAAATTTTAAGGGATGATTCTGGGGATCATAAAATAATTTTTAACAAAAAAAACATCCGACTTCGAAATGCACTAAAAAGTATAAAATAATTTCTATTTCATTTATGCCAATATTCCGTAGCTATTAATAATATCTACTTAATCGTTAAATAGTATACCAAATACATTTCAAAGTTTTCGGAGGCGGCGCAAAATTAAAAACTTTTCCTCTACTAGGAAGATTCTAACTCCGGCGTCGGCAACCTATTATAAATCACCTATTTGATAATTTCAAGTAAACAATATTCAACGGGAATCAACAAACCCATTGCGAATTAACTACACTGCAGTTCACGAGTGACCGCACTTAACTCGCGCAGCTAGTGACCTACTGAGGTCTAGGGAGATTTTTAGTAGTGCGTGTGATTCCCCTTTACAGCTTGCTTCTAACTATGCGTTCACATCATTTTTTTTTTTCGACAAATAATAGGAATTTCATTGTATCGTGAAATTTTATAATATCATCACCGGTTATCAGTTATCGTACGTCATATATTTCTGCCCAGTATAATAAGAAGCAAGCTGTAGAGGGGAATAACACCCCTTATTAAAAATCTCTTTAGACCTAGTGAGCTGCGCGAGTTAAGTATGGTCTCTCGTGAACTGCAGTATAGTGCATGTACATCAGGAGTGCTGCTCGTTGCAATTACAAATGTTTTCAGCCGGACCTATAACGTTCCGCTTTTCCTCTTACGATTTATTAATTACCAAGTTTGCCATACCGCAATCAAATCGTTATTGGCAGCATCGTTTGTTCGGGTATTTTTAATTTTGCGCCGCCTCCGAAAACGTTGAAATATATTTGGTATCCTATTTAACGATTAAGTAGATATTATTAATAGCTGTGGAATATTGGTATAAATGAAATAGAAATTATTTTATACTTTTTAGTGCATTTCGAAGTCGGATGTTTTTTTTTGTTAAAAATTATTTTATTTCACACTTTTGAGTGGAACCAGTAGTATTTGTAGGATAGCATAAGGTGATTTTGAGTTTCTGCTGCTTAACTAATAACCATAAACCGAAAAAAAATTCACCGAATTTAAATTGTTAATAAACAACAAATTTCATAAATTTTGCGAGTGAGATCATCGCGGATATACAGGGTGTCACGCGACTACCTCGACAGCCGAAGAGGGATGATTGCTGAGGTGGTTGTTCTTCTCTCTAGTTCGCATTTTTCGCTTAAAATATCCAGATATAAGTTTTGAATTTGAGCCCTGAAGTGTTTTTCTACGTATACGAATTTTGAGTTAGTGTATGTGAGAATGTCTAAGTTTAATATTTCTTTTGACGGTTGTGTGTCATTATCGAATAGTATGTTGTTTTGTGTTCTTTCGTATATGATTAGTTTTGGGTGTTCGGTTTTTGTTAGTATTTTATTACAAGTTTTGATGTCTCCTTTAGCTGCTAGTGCGAATGAGATGTCGGTTGATTCTATTGTGTATAGTGTTTCACGGTTGTTAGATGGTATTTTCGTTACCGGACCTCGGTATACTACGTCGTATTTAGTTTTAAGACAATCTTCTCTCGGTAATGCTGACCAGAAGGTATGTCCTCCTTCCATGTCGATACAATGTTCGTCCGAAAATTTACAAACAGTTCCCGATGTTAAGCGCGATTTATCGTTATTAAGGCTAACTTGCGCGGTGTATTCTATTAGTGTAATTTTTATTAGGCCCTGTACATATACTTTATTTCATGTTCCGTAGTTATCGGAATAGGACGCTCCTGTACATGAGCTCTCTATTGCGTTTCCTGCAAGGCTTATTCCTACGGATTTTGTGAAATTTATTTTTAAATTCGCGATTGCGTAAAAATTGTCGTATTTAAATATCCCGGTATTGTGTATGGATTTACAATTTTCGTAGCTCATGTCGAGAAGATATTCTTGTATCCCATTTTCTACTGGTACTAAATGGCTGAACATTCCGCATCGAACGATTGTGCGTTGGATTTCTATTTTACATTGTATGATTGGGACTGTTCTGAATTCTGCTAATCGTAGTAGTCGTATTGTGTTGATTATGCTAACGTCTGCATAGTGGAAGTCGCATTTCTCGGTGTCCAGTAAAGGGTACGTTGACACGATTAGGTTGGTTGCGTCACAATCAAACCCGATTATTGTTTGGCTAATTTTGAATGTGCTGATACACATTAATAGAATTAACTTCATTGTTGACTCTGTTCCTAAAAAGAAGGCTTATGTTATTTCCTATGCTGCTCAATGCTTAATTTGTTCACATGAACTGTTCTTGGCTTTCCTTTGTAATCGATTGTTATGTTATTGTTATCTCCTATTTTCAATATTACGTATGGCCCTATATACCAATCTTTTTCTAATTTCCCTGGTTTAGGTTCTTTAAGTAGCCATACTTTGTCTCCGATTTTCAATTCGACTGGCTTAATGAATCTATCGTAGTATTCTTTTGATTTCATCTTTGAGTCTATTGGATTTTCGCGTGCCATACTAGCTATATCTCTCATGTTTTTATTATGCTTTCCAAATAATCATTAAGTGTGGGTAGTTGTTCTGATTCTTTAGGGGTTCAGTAGAAGGTAGCCTAGCTGGATAAGCGAAAACCAGTTCATGTGGTGTGAATTTGTGACTGGAATGAATGCTTGTGTTATAATTGAATTGTGCTAGTTCTAGAAGTTCATCCCATTCACCTTTTTTTGTTGAAAAATTGTTTAAGTATTCGCAAAATGGATGATGTGCTCTTTCTAATGATCCGTTTGATTGAGGTGAAAAAGATGTTGTTTCGATTTTTGAGAATTTAAATCTTTTTGCAACTTGTTTCATAATTTTACTAGTGAAATTTGTTTCTCTATCTGTAAGTACTGTTACGCCCCGGCGAAAAATTTGAAATTTATCCGCCTTGCGTCCCTTATCAAGCCCTTTTGGGGTTACGAGAGTATCTCATGTAAGGGGCGTGAGGTGGTTGTTTCACTTTACCGCCAATCTTTTCATTTCTTCTCGACCTTGTACATTCTTGTCAAGTCTTTCGAGGTTACGAGGATTTCTCATGCAGGGGTGTACAAGGAAGAGTTTGAATTTAATTCGTTTCTATTTTTGACTTCTTCTATCGCTTTCTCTTCTTTATCTGCTGTTCCCTGGACTCGTGTACCTTGTCAAGTCCTTCCGGGGATTACGAGAGTATCTCGTGCGAGGTACACGAGGAAAGGTTGTTTCCATTTCCTTTTATACAATAGTTTACGTGACCCAACTATAGTAACATAATACAGTTGTAATAGCGCACAAAAACTCGGGATGAGCTCGAGAGATACAGAGCCGTAGCACAACACCAGCGCTACGCAGTTAGCCAGTGCTTCGCACTTCGGGAATTCCGCTGCTAACTGCGTAGAAACGGGAAAACCGTAATAACTTGTTTATTAGAACGCTCTTTCTCTCTCTTTTGCATAAAGCATCAGCCGGTCCCACAAGGATCATTATTGCCTGATCGGAAAGATAGTGTGAAAGAGTGGACGAATGAATATGTATTTAACACGTTTCGCGAGCGGGGGTGTACCACCGGTGGTACATTCTTGTCTGTTCCCATGAGACGGGATGAGCCACCGGTGGTACATACACAATGGTTTCATCGGGCGGGCTATGCCACCGTTGTTGTATGAACTATTATCGCGTCATAGCATTTAAATAACTGATTACTGTAATTAACAATTTTTGAAATCCCGTCCCATGGCGGGGACACGAGATTCAGGCCCCGTCGCGAACGTGTTAAACGATGAAAGTAAGGAATGAGAACGCTTATGAAAGCGAACGTCGCGAACGTTCGACCGCCGTTCGAAAATCAAGGGTCGTACGAAGCAATAAACACCTATTGGTATCGAAAATTCTAAGAACTGCCTAGCGACGACGGCACTTTGAACGAAGGAACGTTCTCGAAGGAATGTTCGCTTGCTCGAAATTGTTTAAATTCATTAGAAAACGAATGCCGAATCCATCCGAACAAATACGCAAATAGATTGTATACAAATGTATAATTTGCCACGGCATTTGCAATCAACCATAAAACGCATCGTCCGCTGTTAAATTATTATAATTGACAATCTTTGTTGCAATGAGGAAGCGAATAATTTGATCTTTGTTAAGGGAGAATGTACGGATGACGGCCTCATCCTTTAAAAGATTACATATTTCGTCTTATAGTTCATTTGCAATTCAATCTAATCAATAGTTGCGATTCATAATTGTACATCAAACAGAAATACTGCGTAGTTCTGAAAACCGTTGAAACAATTATAGCGACGAATAGAAAGAAAAGGAACATCAAAGACAGGGGATGCAAGATCTCGTTTAGCTCGCGCGTCTTAGCCAATCATCGGGCACGCGGACACTGCCGAAAACGCACTACGATTCGTCAAACCGTCCCCTCCAAGGACGATGATCGCGCGACGGGCCCTTCGACCGTCGATCTCGCGCAAAATCCTTCACTCTTGATCGATCAATCGTAAGTACGTGATCGGGAGCCCGTGTGTCCGAGAGACAGAGTTGTTCAGAATTTCGTGATAGTTTTTCCCTCTGCGGTAAAGACCTCCGCGTAGTGAGGCAGAGTCTCGTGGGACCTTGAAATAATCCGATTCTAAGCAGGGACTCATAGACGCGCACGTAAAACCTTCCTTCTACCTAAATTTCTATCTTTTCTTTCCATTTTTAATCGTGTTGCTCGCGTATTTCTCGTGTTAAATTCAATTCGCGTAATAATTAATTATTTTCGTATTCGTTTGTGTCTGTCTCTCGTCGACGTCCTCGTCCGATAATTCGTTTTCCGCCGCGACAAGTGCAGTGATCGAAAATCTTATCGTTCTTTGGTGTTCCAGATCATCCAGCGAATACAAACAGCATTAGCAAGCGAAAGATAATTGTCTTGTATAGTAATAAAAACAGCGTGTCGGTAAGTCGATTCCATTACATTTTTTTCGAACACGACGTTTTCACCTGCAAAACGGGCGATCTGGTCCAGTCCTTTCGGGGGTTACGAGAGTATCTCAGGTCAGATCGTGTCCATCACACGAGGTATCGACTGAATCTATTTGTTTTGGGTGTTACGATTTCGCTCTTCCATTTCTTGTATTATTTCGAAAGGGGCACCTGAATCCAGCCCTTTCAGGGGTTACGAGAGTACCTCAAGCTGGGCTGCACCCTCACGGCGAAAACCGTTTAAATCTAATTTTGAATTCAAGGGTAAGCGAAATAGTAATCCCGTTCGTACAACTAGTAAAATACTCGAATTCGTCTTAATTGTGATCTCAGGGAGAAATAAATATACAGATATAATATATTTGTTAATTAGTAGTAAGCATCTTTACCTTTGTTATACTTTTGCATGAGCTGGTGTTTTTCTTTCAAAATTAACATATTTACCAAATCAATTCAGATCTATCTCAAATTTTGGTATTTTCCTATTTTGTTATTCATTGCGTTTTCTTCAAAATTAAACAGTTCATTTTCCAAATCAGTTTATAATTCATTTCAAACACACCTAACACCTTTCAGTTAAAATCACGCCTACCACCGCATACAGATTCAGGGAGAGACCCCGTATGAGACCTAAAGCGCTGAACGAACCCAACGAAAGGCTAATAATCTAAAGTTTTTCACTCCAACATCTAAATAATCTCTGGCTTTCGTCTTTTAATTGTCGAGAGCGCTAACCCGCTCGAGACTGGTGGCAGCGAATACCAACCATCGCGCCAGAATAGGGGAGAAAGAAATAGAGGATTGTATTCAACTATCTAATTGAAATTCAATCCTCTAACTAACCATCTTATTTATTTATATCTTTTCTTTTTCCTTTTTATGTTGCGCCGTCGCACGCGCAACGTAACAGTAATATTTTAGGTGAGCTAAAATGCATATAAATTTTTTTTACAAAAGCATCCGCGACTGATTCTGCTGTTTGATCTTTTAGAGGTACTGCTATTAGAAATTTCGATAGTTGGTCTTGTATGGTTAAAATATATTTATCATTATTTTTTGTAACGTTGAGTGGACCGACCGATGTCCATCGCGATTTTATCGAAGGTTTTCATTGGTGTGTCTGTTATAACCATTGGTGTCTAGTTTTAATTCTTTTTAATTTGTTTCTTTGGTATTCCTCACACTTTTTTATTCTATTTTGAATGTCTTGGTTAAGTTTTCCCAAAAGAATTTGTCTTTTATTCTATTATATGTTCTATTTACACCTGAATGACCTCCTAGTTTTGTAGAGCGGAATTGGTCGAATATTTTGTTTCTATTTCATGTTTTACGTATTCGATACTGTTTAAGCATATTATTATTTTAATGTCTTTTTTACTGAAGTGTTTTTTAAATATTTCATCTATTTCGTACCAGTTTATATTTAGTATTTTAATGTCTCTTGAAATACTGAAGATTTTTATATTTTCTGTATGAGTAAGTCTTTTAATGTATAAATAGCTTGTTAGGTGTTATTGTACATTTCCGATGATGATGCTATGTTCAAACATAAAATAAAGAATTTTTTATTATTTAATTCTAGTAATTCAATTTCGGTTACGACCAGGAGTGGGGTATTTTTATATTTTTAGTTTCCATTAGCGCGTTGGTGTTTTTGTCTAAAGGTATGCCTTGTTGGAGTAATTATTTGTTCAATGTTTCGTTTCTAAATTGAATTGAGTTTCCGTGTAATTATGTTTCTTTGTTCTTGTTTTCCTATATTGTCTTTTTTTGTTCTTATCTTTTTCTTCATTGTGCCCAGACGTTCTTCCATTACTGCTATTGTTTGAGGTTGTTTCTTGACCTAGTGGTTCCTGAATCTTTTTCCTTTGATTTTGATATGATTGTCGTTTGAAGCTTCTACTTTATCTTTGTTACGTCCCTAGCTATAACCCATTTTCGTCTTTCGCCATTCCAAAGAGGTCTTGCTCTGGAATCCGCAAACCATCAGCGTTTTCTCGCCTAGCGACGATCGCGATACGAAATCAGGGAACTTGCGGAATGCGATGGCGAAAACCCTTTGCTTGCAGGTTTTCGCAAGCAAAGAGCGTGACCTACTCCCCTTTTGGGAGTATAAGTTATCGGTGCAACGCAAGTACGCCAGTTCCGTGATAGCGTAAAGCAAGGACCGAAGTTCTGTCCGTTCGCGACCCGCAGTAGATCCGCGTTCAAGGCTACTCGAAACCAGGAAGATCATCAACGACGTGCTCGGCCGACGGTTCAACACGAGTGTATCGCCGCAATCTGAGATAGCAGATTCATAATTGGACCAAGTCCAGGAGTGCACCCGTGTGCTGTGCAGGACCACCACCAACCGCTTGTATCTCCAAGGTCGAGTCGTAGCCACGCGCCGCGAGTCTAGTGTAACGTCCGAACCGCGAACATAGCGTAAAACGAGACCTCTCGAGTGAATGAACTGTGAGTGAATACAAGAACGAACGAGTGACGTACAACACCTGAAGTAACCGAAGGGTATGTAACGACAAACGAGAATATATATATTATTGAAAACCCATACACGTATCGACAATTACTAAACGCCCTATCCTGCATCCTTTATTATCCGCAAGGAAGGTCAAGGTACGCTTTAGCGTTTAAATCGGCAGAACCCAAAGATCAGAGTAACAGAGTAAGAACCACCCGTCAGGTGGGACGTAACAATTTGGGGTCAGAAGTGGGATTTTCGTTAACCATACGGATTCACGTAATATTAAAATTCATTAATTTCCGTTGCTTAACGCGCCGTAACTTGATCAATCCCTTGTCCACTCACAACGCTCACTATGCCTCTCGTTCACGATACGATTCCCCCTCGCAAACTCACCACTGCCTCCGACAGCCTCGCCGTCCATAAGAGACACGAGGAGCCTCGGTCCATCCGGGACATCGCATATTGAATCATGGTTTATCACCGAAAGGGAGGAGAGAAAGGTGGATCGGATTCAGAAAAAATCCCTGATTTCGACCCTGACAAGGTTTCGTTCGAAGACTTTTTAAACGCGATACACAAATGTAAAATCACGAGTCCCCCCGGCCAGGAGACCACTTTTCTCGAAGGTCTAATGGTAAATTGGTCCAGCACGTTAAATTTTACGTAGAACAACAAGAATGTACTAGCGTTGTAGATCTGTTAAAATTGCTCCGGAAAAGATAGGCCCCTAACAAAACGTATAAAGAACCTCTGCTTAGAACTCGCAAATCTCCCAATGAGAGATAATGAAACCGTTCTGGAATATACCCACCGTTTCACCAGGCTCCTTCATAAGGCATCAGCAAGCGGGTCGCGACGAAAAAGTGCAAAAACTTGACCCAGAAAAATTTGACATCTTAGCAGGGCGAGCCTACATCCGAGGCTTGCCAGCAAAATTAGCTCAGGCTGTAATGACCGCAAGAAAAACAACGCTCACCGGTATCATGGACGAGGCTCTTTTAATAGATACGAATGATGCAAAAATGAAAAAACTGGCCCCTCCGGCAAATTCTCACGTCATCCTTTACCAGCAACCCCTCCTTCACCATACGACTACAAATCGAACCTGGTCTGAATGGCGAGAACCGCCACCGCAGGTACAACCAGAATACCCTAGCCATCCATGTGGCTCTTGCTATGCGAACCACGGTCCAGCCCGCGCCCTCCGGCAAACACGTGCCAATCTCGGTACGCAACTCCACCATGCGGGTCCGGATGCCCACACGGCTGTGCACCATACATACCCCCGCAGCCGTCTTGTTTGTGCGGGTGCGGCCACGCTCAAAGGCACCACCCCAAGATCCATATTACCATAATCACCATAATACCATAACGCACACGGAACTCAATATTCAGGTCCAACAAACTACTCAAATAATTATTCACGCGGACCTAATCGGCGCCAAGGACCACGCCGACCACTAGAAATAGCTATCCTGAACGTGGCGCGATCCTCCGCCGAGACTAGATAACAGACAGTCGCGAAATAGTACGCCAGAAAGGGAAAATTAACTTCAATCGCGCCCGTTCACACCGCGGACCATCGAGCGGGCGCAGCTTTTACGCCTCGCCGCGATCACCACCCAGCCCCAAGCGAGGTTCCCCAGGACTCTTACAGCTCCTTCGCCGCGAATCAGGATCCGCCAAGGAAACTAAGGAAGGGAACGGGAGAATTTATAATAGACACCGGCTCGATGTGAACTTGATTAAGTCAAACGCGCTACGGACCGACGCGCCCGATCATTAAATGCGAGAGCTGTCAGCGTTAAAAGGAACTGCAAGGATACATCATTGCTGCCCGGTATCATAAGCATCAACATAAACGAAAGCCAAACCCTCTTCTACGGTCGTTCGACAAACCGGATTTTCCCTGACGGAGTTATAGGATTATTAGGTAGCCCGTACTCCTACAAGAAGAAAGCGAAATTTCTTTTCATCATAGAACCCTAGTAACGAGCAAACGGCCGATTCGTCCCATCGGATTCTCGAACTCACCGGGAGATAAAAGAAACGCTGACATCTTCTCAACGCAACCAGGAAGCCCCACGAGCGCTCTCAGTGAACAGAATGTACGAAATTGCGTCAGCCGATTGCACCGACGATAACGACGAAGACGCGGACCGCGCCGTCGAACGGCTGACCAGCAGAATCCGCAGGAGTCCAGTGACGAAACGTGCAACGTGACCGACATTACTGACCCACCTAGACCGCTGACACCGCTGACACCGCTGACAGATGAACAGCTGGAATTTCAAGGCGAAGACCTAGGAGACTATGTCGTCACGCAACACTCCGACATTGAAAGAATCCATAAAATTAACAAAGCGTTAAAATTAGATCACTTAGAAGACAACGCGCCGCATGGTTGAAAGTATCGTAACACGTTACGCGGATAGATTTTTTATTCCGGCGATCCCTGGGAGATACGAAAACAATCGTTCACAACATCCCTGTGGACGACAAAACTCCGGTATTTCACGCGACAGTATCCCTTCAGCGTGACCAGGAGAAAGAAATCTCGAAGCAAATTCAAAATTTAGAGGATTTGGGAGTAATAGTTCCCTCGAACTCACCATACAATTCGCCCCTCTGGCTAGTTCCGAAAACAACCGATTCGAAAGGAAATGTGCGCTGGAGAATGGTCCGTAGACTTCAGTAAATTAAACGCGAAAACAATCGACGACCGTTTTCCGATTCCCCGCATTTCAGACATTTTCGACCGGTTAGGAGGTGCGAAATATTCGCTGTGTTTGACTTGGCAAACGGATTTCATCAAATACGCATGGCCCGGAGGATCAGGAGAAAACGGCATTCTCAACTCCGGATGGACATTACGAATACGCGCGCATGCCGTTCGGTTTGAAAAATGCACCTGCCACTTTTCAAAGGCTCATGCAACTCGTTTTAAAGGGATTAATTGGGAAAATCCTGTACGTATACATTGACGACATAGTAGTTTACGGACGCACCTTGGAGGAAATGGAAACACGACTCGAAACGTTATTCCAACGCCTACGCGAAAATAACCTCACATTACAACCAGATAAGGCAGAATTCCTGAAAAAGGAGGTAACCTATTTGGGCCATATCATCATCCGAGGGAATAAGACCAAACCCGGAGAAAATTCGAGCAGTAGAAAGTTTTCCGACTCCAACCACGCGCAAAACACTCAAACAATTTTTAGGATTGGTAAACTACTATAGGCGATTCATCCCGGATCTGTCACAACAGGCCAAACCTCTGACAGAATTAACGAGTCCCAAGAAACCATTTGCATGGACCGAAGCCCACCAGAAAAGTTTTGAAGAACTACGACAGACGTTGTGCAAAGAACCTTTTACGCTATCCGAATTTTGATGACCCTTATTATCACCACCGACGCATCAGACATCGCTGTCGGCGCTGTCCTAAGTCAGGGCAAAATAGGCGAAGATCCACCTATCGCCTACGCATCGTTAGCTTACGCTACCCGGCTCAGCAAAACTATTCTACAACGGAAAAAGAATGCGTCGCGATCATTTTTGCAGTCAAACATTTCAGAACATATATCTATGGCAGAAAATTCACGTTAGTAACTGATCATCGCCCCCTACAATGGCTATTCTCGGTTAAAGACCCGGTGTCACGTCTAGCCCGATGGCGAATACTCCTAGAGGATTATAATTATGAAATCATATACAAACCGGGTCGTGTAAATGCAAACGCAGACGCCTTGTCAAGGAATCCGGTACCTTTTGCGTTACCAATAACGCCTTCGGAAGAACCCATCGCAACCCGGGTAAGCGCACGCCGTGCGGCCCAACTTAGGCCAAGTTATGAGGAACCACCATCCTTGATCCTGGATGAAACACAATCCATAGGGAATATAGAACCGGAAGAAATCGAGCCCAATGCAAACTCCACCATGAGGGATGACAACGTCACCACGGAGCAAGAGCATGAGGCATTGGCGAGTAGTACCCCAAAACCAAGAAAACGTGTATCTTGGGGGTCACCTCTCTCCACCCGGGAACCTACGCAGCCATCCACAGATCAAGGTGATTCAGAACATGAACCATCCTCGCACGAGCTCACGCAAACAGATACCGTCGAACAACCAACACGCACCCATGGGATTTGCCATCTCCTTCAGAAATACTAGATATACCGCAGTCTACGTTTAGGACCCCCAAATTCACTCGCGAATGGAAGGAGATAGATAATATTTACGCACCGGACCCTCAGGTCACCGCCGGCCCAACAACAACGGCAACTCATTGCAAAATAGTAATTTCTAAAGCTCCTCTCACGGAGGGCCCTGGTAATATCGCGCACTTTATCCCTGCCGATAAAATTCTCACCAGCCCTATTTGCAGAACTTTAAAAGCTCTAGGAATGCTATCAGAGACAAACCTACTCAACGAAGATCTAACTGAAGGCCGCGTAATTATTACCCAAGCCGAGGAAAGGCGAATCTTTAGCATTGTGGGAGCAAGACATTTTTTCACACAATCGAACCACATCAATTACCCTACATATTACACGCATTAAAACTCAGCGCCAAAATAGAAGGCATAGATAACCTCCGCATTCCGGCAAGCGGAGAAACCTTGCTTCAAGTTAGCATACCAATGCTCCAACAGCATTTATATGAAGTATTTCATGACTATCCCATAACTATCACAATCTGCACGGGCGAGGTACAGACTCCACCAGAGGACCAACGCGAAGATATTATCCGTCATTACCACGAGAGCCTGATAGGAGGTCACAAGGGAGTGACCAAAACCTACCGCCGCATTCGAGACCGATTCGAATGGCCGAAAATGCATCGAAACATAGAAGATTACATACGTTCCTGCAAAAGCTGCCAGGAGCAGAAACTAGTAAGAATAAAAACTCGTGAACCAATGCTTATTACCGATACCCCAGCAAAACCATTTGACAAGATAGCATTAGACACAGTCGGACCTCTTCCATTCACGCCAAGCGGAAACCGTCATATTCTCACACTGCAATGTCAACTTTCAAAATTTTGCATGGCTATTCCATTACCAGATATTCGAGCTGAGACCGTAGCAGACGCCTTCTCGCGTTACTTTATTGCAATGTTCGGCGCGCCACGGGCAATCCTCACGGATCGCGGAACGTCGTTTATTAATCAAGTTCTTAAAGGAATAGCAAAAACTTTTAATATTGAACACGTTACCACCTCCGGTTACAGGCCTCAAACTAACGGTTCCCTTGAGCGAAGTCACCACGTACTCATCGAATACTTAAAACATTTCATTGAAAACAAGTATGACTGGGATTTTCCTCCCATTCGCAACGTACTCATATAACACATCAACACACGAAGCAACAAACTTTCGCCTTACGAAGTAGTTTTCGGCCAGCTAGCAAGAGACCCCTTCACTCCTATGACCCACGAAGAACTCCTGACCTATCCAGTATACATTCAAAATTTAGTACAGAAATTAGAAGAGATACGGCAAATAGCAAGGAAAAATCTTGAACAAAGCAAAGAACGTTCAAAATTACAATACGACAAGAAAAGTAATGAAGTCCAATTCTCGCCCAACGATCAAGTTTATGTATTAAAAGAGCCACGTCTTAGTAAATTCGACCCTCATTATATCGGCCCGTTCAAAATTTGCGAAATAACTGACAATAGCAACGCAATCCTCAGGGACGAACAGGGAAGAAAATTTGCAAAACATCTTAACAAATTAAAACTCGCTCATTCGAAAAACTTTGAAAACAAATCCGATAACACCTGGAAGCCTCCCCCTTTCGACCCTACCTGAAAGACAAGGTATTTATTTTAGGAAGTCCAGTAAATAATAGCAAACCACTAGATAAACAACCAAACCACCATGGGCCCCTGGTACCTGCTGCTGGGAATCGCCTCCATCCAGTTCACGATCGCGAGCCATATGGAGGGCGACTATTCCGTTACCCGGTTAAGGTACAACCCCGGACTATATCCAGAGAAGCTATCCCCGATCCGCACGTTTCGGACAACGTGGAGACTAGTAACAGCTCTGGATGTAGCGGAAATCCTAACCAGCCGCCCAGACACCACCTTCGCGGTAAACCGCATGAAGGTCATGTGCAGGGCCCAGAACATAACATCATGCCCCGCGGACACCCTAAGAGAAGACCTAGACAGAAAACTAGCGGAGGCAGTACGATACGAAAATTTATTAGCGTGGTATAATTCGATTTTACGCTGGACCGACCTCAGATAAATTGAAAATATCCTAAAAAATTGGTGCCAAATCGGGGTCCCTCCGCGTTCAATGATCGTTTAAACATATTTAAACATTTACAATGTAGTAAAGATAGGTGTCGTTGTATTCAGGAAAGTCTACAGAATCTGTTAGTCTAAATAGAATTTCAATATCTTTTATAATTACGTCAGAAAATTGGTTTAAATCTGAAAAATATGTTTTTTTTTTCAAAATCAAATTTCTCAAAAACTGTACGTATAGGAGCAAAACGGTTTGCAGATTCGTTATCAGCGTACAAAACACTATAAGAATCACCCAGTGGGAAACGGAAAACAGAAAAAAAGTTAAAATTTGTTGGACAGTGTTATTGGTTAATTCAGTTATTGATTCTATTAATTTTAATGCGCGGTTGAGAACGGTATTAGCGCTGCCACCAGTCCTAATCGTACTCGACGATGTTAGGTCATTCTACGGATGTTCGATTCCGATTCGATTCATTAGAAAATCGATTCTTTTGGTAAAAAAATCGATCTTTTGAATCGATTCTTTGGTATTCGATTTTCACCAGAATCGATTCTTTTACGTAAGAATCGAAGGTCGATTTTTTGCCCTCTAGGGAATTAATTCTTACTAATTCTGCACTTTACAGTTCCATTCATCTTCCTTTTATTACATCTCTTTTCTGTATTTATCGTTTAATTCAGTAAATCTTTGAAAAATAATAGAAATCTCATTGTATCTTGTACCATATCATCACCAGTTATTAGTTATCGCACGTCATATATTTCTGCCATCATTTATATAATCGCAAAGTAAGAAGCAAGCTGTAGAGGGGAATCACACAGGTTATTAAGAATCCCTTGGCCTAGTGAGCTGCGCAAGGCACGAGCACGGCACAAGTTAAGTATAGTCTCTCGCTGAACGCGGTATATGTGGTGATTCTTATAAATTCTTTTATTTTATATCGACCTTCTGGTTTCAAATTTTTAGAAGAATCGATTCTTCTGATCCATAAAAACACATTCACTCCTAAAAAAGTATAAGAATAGTGATTAAAATATAAACAATGTGGAGCGCCTGCTTTTGGTGTAAGAGTACGAAATATAAAAAAGTAAAAGATCGATTTTTTACAATAATCAATTCCGCATAGAAGACTCGTATGGGATAGTCTGCTTACAAAAATGAAAATAAAAAAGAAAACAAAACAAGTCAATTTTTTCAAATCGATTCTTTTTAGATCGATTCTTGCAGAATCGATTCTTTGATTTCGATTTTTAAAGGAATCGATTCTCTCATTCCGATTCAGAATCGATTCAAGAATCGATTCTTTCCGGTGAATCGAACATCCCTAGGTCATTCACGATTAGAACAATTTAAAAAGAATCGATAATTTAGAGTAGATTCTGGTTTTACCTGAGTTCGTCAATGCTCTGGTCCCATACGGGCCCCTCGTGTGAATTCGTGCAAGAATGTAGGCGTGTTAGCAAAGGAAATGAAAAGGGTGTTTGAACGTAAATTATTAGAAACTGAATTTAGGTAACAAGTGTATAATTTCAAAAAAAAAATTACAACAAAATGGTTAGATAACAAAATGTTCGAGCTGTATGAAATACAAATAAAGCATGAGAAATTAAGAGAAATTAAAGCATGTATGTGTTGGCAGTAGAAAACGGATATCTTAAAGTGTAAATGCAATGAAATTTATAACTGGAAAAGTGACAGAAAAGACGGTATATTATATGAAAATGATTCGAACTTCGGTGTTTTATTTTACAATGATCGATTAACGATCGAAGTTGAAGACGGTCCCAGTGGGATTCTTCCAAGACAAGCAGTCTCGTGGGCCGTCTTCGTTTGCGTATGATTGGAAATTGTTACAGTAATACTCTTACTTTTGATACCTCGAACTTTGCGTTGAACGGAAACGATCTAGTTGGACACCTCCAAGACAAGCAGTCTCGTAGATCGCCGTTTTGCCTCACTCGACACCAGATTCGTTGTGTTAAAGTAAATAGAATAAGCGACTCACCAATTCGATGTACAATAATATACTTAGATATGATTATCTTTATGTAATTAGCTGTGGTGATGGTCTGGAAATCTGGAAAACCGAAGAGAGGATGAGAACTATTTGCACACGCACTACGCGTTCGCGTTTGAGCCTTGAATATTTACGGATACAAGATACAATTTACGAAAACGATATACGGAAACAACGCGACGCGGAAAAAGGAAATAATTAATTAACGGTCGATTTGAAAACGAAAGAAAATGATAGAATATTGTAAAGTATGAAGAAGATTTTACGTATTCGTATGAGTCTTTGACACGAAAACCGCGAATCGAAACACTCTCGACACACTGCCTTGTCACACGAAGGAACTTTGCCGAGCAATCTAATTTCGCGATTTCGTAGATAACTTTGTCTCTACGCGAACACGGGCTCCCCGTTACGTACCTTGCGATTTTTCGACGAAGAGTGATTTGCCTCAGTCAAGCGATCGTGTCTCAGGATTCGACCCGCGATCGGTACCCCAAAATGGGGACATCATTTGGAAAATCAGGGTACGTGTCGAAGAGGAAAGCCCGCACGCATTGGTTTTATCTAGGCGCGTTTCACGAGTTCTCATCCCTCCTTGACCTTCCTTCCGACTTTGTCTAACGTCGACTATCTCTCTTTTACCCCTACAGCGCTACATGAATTTCGTGCGTCGCAATTTCTACACCTTCTAGAAGATTCGAAATGGCTTCTATTTGATTCTATCCGTTTCTCAATAATTAATGAAGCCTTTATGATGATATTCTGGTGTCGATAAAAGGTTTTATTTACGCTATTTATTTACTCTATTCGGCCATTAGTTTATTCGACGCATTTCATATTCGAAGTTGGATTTACTACACGCATTCTTCAGTTTTCGTGACGAGGGATATGATGTTTTACTTTTAATAAATTATGGGAGCGTTCCATTCGCTTTTTAACGAAGATTCACGCATATTGAATATATATTAACATTCTAGGAATACATTTCAGAATATTTCTTGTAAATGCTTGGCAGTTTTTATTGCCTATTCGCAACAATATGTGTTTATGATCCCCGTCGACCGTTGTCTCGGACGTTCTTGAACGTTGGTCGACGTTTTCAAATTCCCAGTGGTTGTCACGCAAACCTCGCTTTCCATTCCCATTCAAATCGCTTCATATCATTCAGAACCAATCACTTTCATTCTTTATTGCACTCATTCTCCCGTGGAAGGACCGGCTGACGCATGCTCTACAGGTATGAGAGGTATCTGCTTGTAAAGTAAAGCAAAAATCGCATTTTCTTTATTCTGCGCAGTTAAGCTGGGATACCTCCAAGTGCGTCGCACTGCTTAACCGCGCGGCGAAGGATGTTTATGATACCTCTCCTTAACCTTAACGGTTTCAAATTTCTATACATTTCCAAACGTAGTTCCAACGGCAATCACCCCAAGGAAGATTAATTTGTATTATTTGAAAGAGCTAAATATAGCCTCCTTTGTGTTCCTCGTCTGGGATTAACTCCAAGTGCGACGCACCGACGAGGTACATAAATTAGGTACATTAATGGTAAACTATTGAAAATAAAAT